>NW_027286069.1:122405509-123005509 GCF_022747635.1 Hetaerina americana
AATTCGGAGGGAAGAGGTAATGATTACGCGCCTGAGAATAGGACACTCTGCCCTCACTCATTCGTACCTCTTTGCGGAGGTAAAAGAACAGCCCCGCTGCAATGAGTGCTTCCAACCCCTGACGATAAAACATATCCTGACGGAATGTACAACATACCAAAGGGCCAGAGACATGTTGAAGATAAGGGGAGACTTAAAAAATATTTTAGGGGATGACTCTGGGTCTATTAACCGAGTCTTAAGTTTTTTAAGGTCAACTGGTTTAATGGGGCAGCTTTAGCTTTGGAGCTCATAATTTTAATGCTTTTGATTTTAGCATTTTCCTTTTTTTGTTTATTTTATTTATTTATATATTTATTCGTATTTATTTGTTTACTTATTCCTAGTTTAAAAGGAACATAAGTTTTACGTTATGACAGTGGTGCAAAATGACCATAGCTGTCGACGCACCCTACAAACCCCTAAAACTACTACTAGGGATTTTTGCATGAGTGTGTGCGCTGCTGTGGGTGTAATTTTCCGTGTTGTTTTTTTGCATGTGGTATTTTTCTTTTTTACGGTTGGTGACCTAACACCCCCCGCCACACGCCCTTGCGGCGGCTTGCGGGGTATTATGTAGATGTAGATGTAGATGTAGAAATAATACCCAACAGGAGGATCAAATTTCAAAGTTAATTATCATGGTATAATCGATTAAAATTGAAAATAACACATATCCAACTGCATGAATGGTTCCCACACTCCATTCAAAGCAAGTGACTCCCCGATAACTTCGCACCAGCAGTTCTTTTGCCATTTCATGAATGTACATAAAAATATTTCGCAACTCTGTTATTAATTCTCCATTTGGCTCAATACATTCTGAAATTAATCACTGAAGTGAAAGGCAACTTTGCCGGCGTGAATTTCTTACTTCGGATTCAACTGAGCTGGGAATAATGGCCTTGAAAATCGATGTTGCAGATGCGGAATTAGCTTTGTTTTAGATGTTTTTTGCAGAATGGCATGTGGCTGGTACAGCGCGGTGACAAAATGACCAATGGCTATTATTGCTCGCTCTCACGGCTCTGCATCAGGTATGCAGGGGAAAAATAAGAGAGTAATTAGCAGCTTCATGAACTCCTGCCGATCGAGTATTCAGCATGCTCGTTGAAATCAATACCGTAGTAGTAATATCAGTCATTTTCTACCGAATTTGGTTGATGGCATGTATTATAATTCCCTAAAAGCAAATTGTTTTTTTTTAAATTATACGCACTAGTTCAACATAAATTCTAGAAATGCGGTTCATTCAATTATTTGTGAACCTAAATGTGCCAAAAATGTGTCCCCCCCAGGGAAGTGTAATAGGGCCTCTTCTGCTCTTAATATACATTAATGACTTAAGCACACACGTTGGTAGCAATCTGAGGTTATTTGCTGACAACACGGTGGTATACAGGGAAATAAGGAGCCAACTAGATCGTGAGCTACTCTCTAGAGACTTAGCCAATATCTCGGAATGGTGCAATAAATGGGGATTAACACTTAATATAGGTAAATGAGCAGTTTTGAAATTTTGGAACAAAGGAAGCGAGGAACAGGATATAAACTACTACTAAACTCAGTACTGACTACGGCCGATCAAGTTAAGTGTTGTTCTAACACCACGCCTTTCATGGTTAGCGCATATCAGGACAATATGCGAATCAGCTTTAAAGAAACTTGGCTTCATAAAACGGATGGTGGGGAAATGTAATGAAAAAGTTAAAGAGAGGTGTTATTTTGCTCTTGTTAGACCTCATTTGGAATATGCCGCAAGTATTTGGGATCCGTGGGAGAAAATTTGACAAAAAGAATTAAATTAAGTCCAGAGAAAATCCGCTAGATTCGTTAAAAATTTGTTATGTAAAGAACAGAAGTGTGACAGGTCTCTTAGGGGATTTAGGCTGGGAACCACTTGAAGTGCGGAGAGAACAATCGAGGCTTTGACTTTTGGAAAGGTTCAGAACAAACGAGTTTAACTTTGACACTGAAGGAATTATAATGGGCCCACACTACTTAGGTAGATCAGACCACAAAGATAAAATAAGGGAGATAGATTCCAGGACAGATCGGTACAAATACTCATTCTTTCCCCGAACAATCAGAAATCATAATAGTAAGAAACCGAAGTCACTTTAGAAATATTGAAAACATTGAATTTACAAGTCGGAGCAAAGTTAAACACTGCAAAGCTGTTAGGTATACTTTCAGGTGGATGTGTATGTAAGATGTAGATTGAGTGTTTGCATGTGTGTGGGGTGTAAGTGTTCATGCATGATTGTATGCTTTTTTTTGTGGATATATGATTTTGTGGTTATTGCATGCGGTTTTTTTTCTTTTTCTTTTCTAAATTACGGGTGGTGTCCTATCACCCCCCGCCACACGCCCTTGCGGCGGCTTGCGGGGTATTTAGTAGATGTAGATGTAGAAGTGCTACGTGGTGACACCAGGATGTCACCATTTATTCCTGCGACATGGTTCAATCCTTATGCCACGACCTTCCCAAACTTTCATGATGGAAGGAATAGTAATAAATCGACTCATTTTTTTATTGATGCATGTGATAGAATTTTTTATACTTACATTGATTTTAATCGTAATACATCAGTTACATATGATTGCATTATATTTTAACATGATGTATAACGATATTAAGTTAAAAACAGAGATTATCGTGGCACTATATCGTTAAAACGTGCTAGTTTTATGTTACATTTTATGGGTGCATGAAATAATTTTAAATTAAATTGGTTTTTATAATTTTCAAAGAAAAAATTTGGTTACAAATCGGAGAAAAAATTTAAAGTCAATCGATCGCTTCCTGACATCGTTCAAAATCCTTGGATTCCAAAGAAAAATTTCATAGACCGATTTAACGACTGTGATGTTTGGAAAGGGTAGTTCCTCCCTCATAGAAATAAACTTAAATCTATGGTTAAAAAATTGTCTATCCTTTGAGAAGTAATTTTATGCCACCGCTCACAAACTCAACGTGATCATTAAAATTGACCCAATGAAGAAAATTCTTAACTGGCAAATTTACCATGAATATTGTCTCTTTCGGAAGAACTCGAAACGTATTAAGTACCCGGCAAACAACCACTTGGGTGCGTGCCAGAGCGAGAGCTCACTCCAGAAAAGCATTCCCAAAGATATTATAGGCATTTGTACAAAAGTTATACCCAGGGTCATTTCGAGCGAACAAATGACGGTGAAATTTGCAAAAAAATATGTAAAAATGAATTCCCAATAGTATCCGCAAAATGGCTGGTATTTCCGTGACTTTTCGATGTAACATATATTGTTGAACTAATATGCTTTAGGTTTGACGAGTAAATGTACGATTTTGACTTTATTAATTCAAAGACCGATTAATATTTCTTTTAAAAAAGTGTTATTACGAGGGTAAGTCAATATAAGTCGAAAAACATCAGCGAGACAAACGCAGGTGCTGTCGCGCACATTTCATTGGAAACAATCAGAAAATCCACCGCACAGTCCCGACTTAGATCCCCCCCCTGATTGTCATCCGTTCAAGCCGCTAAAAAATTATTTGAGCGGCCAAACTTTTGAAAATGATGGTGTCAGAGGTCAAAAAGGTTACTCGTTGGCTGAGCCAGCAAATAAAAGAACTCTTTGCCCCGGCTATCAAGGATTTGTAAGTAGATGTGATAAGTGAGTCCGAATGTACAAGGTGAATAAATAGGCAAGTGAAATTAATTTCAGAAAGTTACTTTGGCTTATTATAAATTTCAGTATCCAGCTCTGCGAATTATTACTATTAGATTACTTATCCAAATGAATGTATAGAAACTGGTCGCCATTCGACGACCGAAGTCGCGAAATTAGATGGAATCATTAGGTATTGGATCATTTTACTAATTACACTTTGGGGATAATTTTGGCCTCAACTATTTCGACTTCTAGAAAAAATGGAGAAACGAACTGCTGACATGGAATAAACTGGTATTTACTATTCTCTTGTCTTTTCAAAAAATTATACCTCAATTAGGCGTATAAAGCTGCTCCATGCATTAGGGAAATGTTCACTGCTTCTTTTACATATTTCCACGCATTCCATTCCATTCTATTCCATTTTATTTTCACGACTTGGTGAGACTATTTTGTGTTTCTCCAACGTAAAATTAGACCAAATCTGACATGACCTCAACATTCACCCCTTTCTATCAACAGGGGTGCGAAATCACTTTAATTAAAGCTTTGGAGAATTAAAGAAACGCAAATCTAGCTAATATAAATTTTAAACCTTGAGCAAGAAAATTTCTCACCAGCTTAAAACGTCAATTAAAATTATTTAAAAACATCTCTCCGTCCTAAAAATTCATACTCACAAAATTTTAAACGCCATCTTGGTCAAAATTTATTTTTTCTTCCTTTAACACATTATTTTCCCTCAAGATTAATTGTCAACGCGAGACATGAATCTCTTTGGTATGAGCCAGGAGTAAAATATTAAGCGGGGCGCAAAAAAATGACTGCTATCATCCTCTGAGAGGTGGGGTGCGGATGCCCAGGAGATGATGCACTTTGCCCCCTTCGCCCCCCTTCCATCTGAGCATCTCCCGTGAGGGAGGCGCCGGGAAATGAAGATTTCCGCGCCCCTTGTATCATCCGGGAAGCCCGAGCCCCCGGGTCCATTTCCCGGCGCCGCGTCGCCGCTCCCGGGGACTTTCCATCATAGGGCGTGGGAGGGAAGGTGCGGCCCCGGGGTGAGCTCGGGGCCGCAGCGGTGTGCGACCCAAAGCAAGGCATTTTCACACTGAAAAACACTCGCGGTAGAAACGGCGAAAATGTTCCCGGGATTGACGCTGGAGCAAAGCGACGAATTCTAGCTGAAGGATACGATGAATTTCAGCGATGAAGATACGCGCGTTGCCGTTATTCCACGTTATATTACGTGGAATAATGACAACACGTTTACTCTGAACAAGGCAACAAGTCCATTTTGGACGAAAATAGCTATGCCATGTAAGTAAGTTTATTCTAGTAAGCAGCGCGCTCACAAATTTTAATAACAGCAGTGATATACGCAGCCATCTAACTACTGGCGCACTAAACACTGTGATACATGCACCGCGATAAATCGTTCTACAGCCTGAATATTTTCGGCTGGCCTTCACTGCGACCGGCAGACTTAATATTAACGTCCCTCTCGCCCAATATTCACTGAGCGTGAAGGGCATAGCATGAAGTTCACTAATATGAGGCAAATGGACTAATATATGGCTTGGCTGAAAATTTCTCGATTGGGGATAAAAGTTTAAAATTCGAGCTAATGTACGCATGAAAATGTTGTCATTTTTCTGCCAAACATCAAATGAAATTTAATTTTTCGCGTTGGACTCATTTCGGTGATTACTCCGACAAAACGATTGCATTGTACATCGGGCCAACACACCCCAAGAGCCTCGACAAATGGGAACACAGAGAGGATCGGTACAAAACTTAAAAGAGGTCCAGCACAAAGTTTTTAGCCAGAAGATTTTGACTCAATATCTTCAACCTTCCTCCTGATCCTGATTATTTCTCTGCCGGTGAAATCATGTGGGTCCAGTCTTGATGGCTCGAACCTTTCTCGTAAACGTCTCTCACGGGCGCTGAAACGTGATGGGCACAGAAACTGGGAAAAATAAGCCCCGGAATCCTTGTTGGCAAAAATTAAATTCGATACTGTTGCACGTAGTTCGCGCAAAATTGTGCAGATGTCGCATTTCTAACTCTATCTAGCGATAGCAAAATGGTGGGACCGAAGAAGAAAACTTTAGTTTCGAAATTCCACCCCAATTAATGGTCTAACTATCCCCATAGTTATATCCCTGGAGAAACCAATGCGGCCTTGATCTACTGGAAGATAACATACTGGAACCCTGGAATGGAATTGTAGGTGTGCTTGAAGTTGAACCTATTCAATTCACATCCTAATGTACATGCATATCCCCGCAGTGTAATGCAGTGTAATGTCCATGCATATCCCCGTTTGCCATTTCTTGCTGCCTGCAATAATATTTAGATTGGAATTTCGGTACCCAAAATTACCGAAAAATGATGAGATTCGCAAGGATTTCTGAGTATAGTTCTAGAAAGGGTATATTCGAGTGATTCCTTTGTTGGGCGACGGTCATAATTCAGTAAAATTAATCACCCCGACCAACTGCTCTCTATTCAAAACTTGAATTCTCACTGATGGCAGGCAATTTGACCAGTGGTCCAGTTGTAGTCAGCATCAGCAGAGGCCTTCATCCGGGAAAACAAAGCGAAGTATCAAATATTCTTTGTGTTTCAATTCACTTCCTGGTACGGCGATATCACTCTGCTGTGCTGGCGTCCGCCGCACACGTGCACAAAACCCTTGACCCTGGACACCTTTCACGGAGAATAGAATGGTTTTTGGGTGAGCCCACAGTTGCGGCCAATCCTAACCGCGAACACGTCACGCCGGGAATCGACCGAGCACGCCATCCCCCCTCGGGTCCCGTTCCCCGCCCGTCATATCTCTAGACCTGATTCCCTTTTGCCCCGGTGCTAACTTCTAACCCTATGAAGTGATTCGCAGTCATGTCCTTTTAGGATTGCAAGTCCTGGAGTCATCCGATGGAACAAATATTTCAGGAAACGTTTACATTTCTTCGGATTAAAAATTATTACTGCACTAATCTATATATTGTTTTTTTCACAGTAGAAAAAATCACCACAATAAGTAGTAATAGTTTTTTGGGAGGCAGCCGGCTGCTGAGGTCATTTGAGCCATTAGGGATGAAGGGTGGAGAGGAAAGAAACTCAAGTAGGGATCGGGATGCCACTGAGAAGTACCTACCAGCTCCAGTATTCGAACCCGGTCGCTCAGGGTGGGAAGCCACTACTTTAACCACCGCACCATCCCGATCTATATGCCAATTAAATAACGGAACAAAATCGTTTGTGTCTGCAATGAATTTGAGAATAAAGTTTCGAAAACCTTCAAGGTACTTGGCCCGAAACAACTTTCCGCTTTAAAAAAGAAATATCCTTAAATGAGGCCACTACTCACCGTTCTGAGGAACATGGCGGTTGAGGATATTTTCTTTTCTCAAACTGTCTCTCTCGCGAGGGTTAGGTGCTCTTCGCGGTGACTCCTGGAGACGACCTAAGACGGAGGGACGCAGAGGCGAGCTTTTATACACAAACACGCACGCACACTACGGCATGCATGTTAATAACGCGTCCACACACACGCACGTGCGTCGGAATGCGCGCACGCCTAGGTCTTCTTCGGTAGAGGAGAGGTGCGTGGGATTGGTGGGGGGAGAAGGGGGGGGGGTGAACGGGAGATAAGGTCTGTACCAGCGTCCGAAGGGCGAAGTCGGAGGGTGTGGGGGAAGGCAGGGTGTGAGGGAGGGGGGAGGAGGAATCGGTCATAAGTACAGCTCCGCGGGCGCGCATAACGATGCGTTCGATTGAGATGGAGATGGATGGTGGGATTTGAACGGCGCTGGCGAGCACGTGGGGGGGGAATGTGCGGGCGAGGCTGTGGGAAACCCCGGGGGCGCGTCGGGTGCGGGGGGCAGTGTGGGGGAGTCGGTTGTCCGAGTGGGGCGTCGCTCGCTTGCGAGGAGGACACTGGGAAATTCCGCCTTCGAACGGTCACCGGGATGGTCGAGCCCTTTTTACGGCCCACGCCACAGACGGAGTATACGCAACCACTAATTGCCTCAAAACCTTTGACAAATATGACGTTAAAGTATAAGGCTAGTTATATAACATCCCATTCCAGTTAAGATATGTGGAATTACGCGTCAATTTCTGGTGGCGCTGAATTGGAAGACGCGCTGGAATAATGCTAAAGCTAAGAATATTATTAGCATCCGAAATGAAAGTTTCGCTACGACTCAAATGAATGCCATTATTACTTCCATCTATCTCTGCATGAATCGGTCTCTGACTGAAACTAGCACACTTGAGCTTCTACGACATGGAAAACGCAACAAACAATCGATCAAAGGGATGCTTAAATGCTGTCAGCATTTCCGAAGTTAAAATTCTAAGCATCAAGTTGGTTCAGATTTTAAATCTAGAAGTGGAGTCCTACGAGTAGTTAGGGTTCTATCTGTTTAGGGTTTGAGAAAAACCAAGTCTAACTGCTACTCTGGCAGCCAACAAATTGTTCCACACCATGGAAAGTTATTTCATTGCATAAAGTAAGTAGATTATTACACATTTCCAGACTAAAATAGTAAATATATAAAATATGAATTCATATCCATCGTTTTTAAATTAACATTTACATTACGGACTATTTTCTTACATTGAACTGCGTGAAACCTTTTTGAGTGCTTTATTCACACTCGAGAGTAGAAAATGCGAATTTCCGATGCCAAAGACTATATCTGCAGACAAAATTAGGGGAATCAAATTTCACGCGGAAACTGATTTACAACGCCGCGAATGCTGTTTCTCTTTGTTGGCTGGAGGAGGCATCGCATTATGAGTCAATGGCACTCCTTCCCAGGATTGAAGTTCAATTTTCCATGCCATAATGCATTTCCATTGCAACGAAACTCCAGATAATTCAGAACTGCGGCCAAGATTTAATCAACCCGTCACTCCAACGCTTTCGCTGAATTCAGGGGGATTCAAATTCGCAGGAAAGCGAGGAATGAAAGGGTCTAAAACCTTCATCAACTTCTGAGCACTGAGTTTATTGCGTGGTAATAGCGCACCGCGCTGGTCACCGAAAACAATACGATGACCACCGAGCAGTCTTTGTCTTCTGCAATACTTATTCAAGGCTTTGAAGCCACAGCTATTGTTGGCGGTCTACCAGTCACAACCGGGAATCTATGTGTGGAAGACTAAATTACAAAATTCCGTACGTCGGAGCGTAGCATTTTACCCTCCCTCCTCCATTTGTGCCTTCTCAGTCTTTCGCTGATAGCAGCAGTCGATCAGAGGAAAATTCCGGAAGAATGTAGAAAATCGGTTTGCCTTCTATCCATTTGCTCTGAAAAATATCGCGATGTTGCGCCGAAAGAGTTGGGTGTCACCACGATCTCCTAGCAACTAAAGTGGCGATGTTGTGCTGAATTTTGTGACTTCATCTAAAGGAGGATTTGAGAAAATGGCAAAACGTGATGAAAGTACGATGAGGAAAATGATAAGGTGACAATTTATGGTCACAACGCATTTCTATACCCTTGGGAGCATTTCCACGTAAGGTATGTGTATCCCATGCTAATAATTTTTCAAGGAACTCATGGTGTTTCACGAACAAAGCAATTATTAATTTTCCGTTTGAATTGATTTCCGTAAGAGACCCATTTCCTCCTAGAATATTTCTCTCTAAGAAATCATGAATTTTATTTATGAATAGGAAAACGTAAAATAAACCATACACAATTTTCTTTGTACCAGAGTGCGGGAATGTGTATAGTATGTAGGTAAAGAAAGAGTACAAACTGCCAATAGAAACGGGGATTTAAAAATTGCAAAGTTAATGGTGAAAAAAATGTAAATAACACAAAGACCTAGAGTGAGGAAATCAAAATTAAAATACAGACGGGAAGAAATGCAAAACTGCGAGAATGGACATGATTTGGGGGAAGGAGCTCCAGGGAGAAGATGAGAGAGTTTAAACAGAAATTGGAGTTACTTTACGCTACTAAAATGGTATGCATTAGAAAATTTTCCAGAAGAATAAATCATATGTTTCCATATTTGATGCGTGGGCGTAGTAACCGAAGGCGAGTGAAGGTGACCCAAGGGTTGAAGGACGCAAGATGGTGGCAGACAGCGGCCGAGGAAGAAGCTTAGAGAAGAATGTTTGTCCTATGTGCGTCTGTGGATGGCGCTCAAGAGAAAAGGGAAACTAATTGGGCATGGATTTGGAGCAAAACTGTCGACTGAAAATCACAGTAGAAGAGAAGGAAGAGAAAGAGCGAAGGGAGGAAAAGAAGACGACAAGCAGCTAGAAAAAAAAACGGAGGAGTCCATCGATGGAAGGAAATGTGAACGAGCGATGATAATACGTGGGATTTGGGGTGGGAATCATTGGCTGAAAGACGATTCAATGCAAGATTGAAATTATTAAATAAATTTAGATCCGCATGTTTCAGCACCGAGGTCTCGCAAATTATTCGTACTCCTACATACATTGGTCGCTTGGATCATGCATATAAGGGACCATTTGGTCTCAATTTCGCCCAAATAAAGACCGCTATCTATCTATCTATCTATCTATAAAATTCGGGAAATAGATGCCAGAACTAGCCGACTCAAGGACTCCTTCTTCCCACGGACAATACGGTATAGCAACTGCAGGGTTATAGATAGCAAAAATTCCACTTGCCACCCTCAGCGTCTAAAAAATAATTAGTTGTATTTAAATGCATGCTCTTCCACTAACCTTATGTGTTTTGCTTTAATAACCCATTCCTTCCGAATGACCTCATTCGTGTTCCGTTCATCTGTTTTTAAGTCTCTTGCCTTTCAATCCCTCGTCCCTCTCCGCGGCGGGAAATTCCTGCTACCTGCAACGTTGGGTCGCCTTTTACAGACTCTTTGGGGGTAGTGTTTCGTGGTGCATTTTCATGTGGTAGTGATGTTTCAATTTCTTGCTTGTTGTGTCATGGCTTCCGTGTTGTAGGATGGCTTTCGTGCTGCATCACGGGGTGCAGTTTTTTAAGTTTTTTTGCGGTATATGTGTTTGCATGAGTAATGGATGAAGGGATTTTTGCATGAGTGTGCGCGCTGCTGTGGGTGTAATTTTCCGTGTTGTTTTTTTGCATGTTGTATTTTTCCTTTTTACGGTTTGTGACCTAACACCCCCCGCCACACGCCCTTGCGGCGGCTTGCGGGGTATTATGTAGATGTAGATACGTAACTTGGGAGAGCATTGAATCGGTAGCTGTGACAAACGAATTCATCGCTCAGAGTTATAGCCCTCTCCCTTTTATGTTTTTTACTGAAAAAGCAATGCCCTCCGATAGAGAAATAGTTATTAATAATAGATCTCATAGACTAGAATTGTATGCACGCATAAACTATTTGTGAACACGGGTGTTCTTCATAATCCCTGAATATAAATGCAGGTATGCGTGAAACGCTTGGTGGCTATCCAAAATATTCACTTACAAGTTGTTTCCTTCCAAATGGGGAGTCTGTGCTTGCAAAACAAAGGAATACCATTTCCACAAGATGTGTTCAATAAATAACGGAGATTTGAGTTTTCGGAGGAATTTTATTGATCCGTTTACATCAATGCTATCCCCTTCGAAATAGTCTCCATGAGATGTTATGCACTCATACCATCGCTCAAAATACTTCTGGAACTCGATCTTCGGGATAGCTTTTAGCTTTCTCAGCGATGCGTCTTTAATCTCATCTGTGCTTGTTGAAATGACGGCCCTTCTCAGATTCTCTTTATTTTTGAGGACAGAGGAAAGTCACACGGGGCAATTTGTAGCGAATATGGAGGCTGGGACATCATCGCAGTGGTGGCTTGGGCCAAATATTCTCGCCACTCACCAGTGTGAGGAGGTGCGTTATCGTGTTGTTGAGAAGTCCACGAATTTCTGCATTGCTCCCCGCAAACAATATTGAACCTGCAAGTGTCGATCTTCATTGATCGTTTGGCCTCGTGGCCAGAGCTTATGGTGAACTATACGAACTCTCATAGTTCCCGTTACTTTTTTAACACAAATCGTTAATTCCTTAATTCCCCGTCGTAACTACAACCCAAATCAGAATATCTTACACCATTAAACTCCATAAAGGTTGTCCTCCAACCGTGACTAACTCATTCTGATAGAATTCTAAGGTCACGGGACTCATTATTTAAGCCAGACATTTTGAAGAATGACGTGCATGAATTAACTCTTCGGATTCTGGGCGAACTCTTTGCCGAAGCGGAAGTACAGTATGATTGGCCGTGCGCGCGATCGCTTGCTTTTGAGGCGAGCTCCATTTGAAAAGAAAGAACGACTCCAGCGTTGGTCGCGACGAGTTCGGTGTCGCCACGAGTGACTCATTCGTCATCCCTCCTCGGGATCGCAGACGTGACGCAATTCCCTCGAGATGCGGTCCTGGCTGGCTGGGACGATGGGCGAAAATGAGGCATTTGTCATGCAGTCGCGATCTCGACGAAGAATAATCAAAGCGATCAAAACATTTTTCTCTAATTGACTTCACATTGTTCCTGAAGAAGAAGGCCTTGGCCTCCTGCGAGTGTAACACTCATCGCCCACGGAAAAGAGCCATACATATTTTCGATTCATGTGAAGTTATAACGAGTAAAATAATGTCAGCTGGCTAAATTAATCTTTAGCAATTGATTTGTGTTGTGAAATAATAAGCAAATTCCGGATTAGAATTAAAGCGGTTTGCGACGAATCGTAATGAGATCATAAAAATAATAATGATGGGTCTTATGGGATGACTTGGAATAAGGTCTGTCAAATACTTCAGCTCCAATATGTATTATTTTCATAACTTGAGTTAACTTGAGCCATACGTCAGATAATGTTGTCATTTCACCTCATAATCGCGTAAATCTGCGTGGCTGGGAAAGAAGGGAAAACTCTGATTCAAGTCAGTTCACATGACGGAAAGGGTTTCGATGTTTGTGTAGGGGCGATAAATGCATGATTAGGAATCGGAAATGCATGCCCCGCCGGGAGCGAAGCCAAACCCTCCCTCATCCTCTATCCAAATAACCCAGTGCTATTAAGGTACTGAATGGAATTAAAATAGATAATAATACATGCATGCATATTATGAAACCCTTAACATCGGTGAGGTGAAATTCGTTACCCTGCATAGTTGAGCTTTATGTAAAAAGAAACCATAAACACGTAGCTTGGGTTGAGTTGCAGGTGCCCAGAGTGCCTTGCCCGGGAATGGAACCCGGGACCCTCCTACCGGAGGGTCCTGGGTTCTAGTGTACATATGATACCTGTATATATGCATATATATATATATATATATATATATATATATATATATATATATATATATGTACATTAATATATATATATATGTACATTAATATATATATATATATATTATATATGCTGCGACCCATATGTATATCATATATATATATGGGTCGCAGTAGTCCAGTGGGTAGAGCGTTGGACTGCTGACCAGAGGGTCCCGGGTTCGATTCCCGGGCGAGGGACTCTGGGCACCTTCACCTCCACCCAAGCTAAAGTGATTTTTCGGGTACCAGGTCTTCCTGGGAAACCATAACCGGCACAGGGAAAGGAACTGGCCCCCCTACCCTGATGTGTGAATTTTCACACGCCGTATAGTGCTTAGTACTGGGTGAACTCTACCATCACCTACTAAACCGACCTTCGGGTTGATTACTGTGTTTATGGTCTGGTCTATATATATATATATATATATATATATATATATATATATATATATATATATATATGTGTGTGTGTGTGTGTGTGTTTGTGTATCATTTACACACACATATATGCGTCGGTGATCACTCAACTATGTATGGTAATGAAATTCACTTCACCAATGTTAAGGGTTTTGTAATCGAGTTCTCATGAAATATAATCCCATTCTCCAAACTAGCAGTGTCATGTTATAGGAAGAAACACCATAATGCTTTAAAATAGAGTGAATATCGTAGAATTGAAAAAATCATTTATTTTTGGCCAATCCCCTTGCAATGGAAAGCCAAGCAATTGTTTACTTGAAGATATTTTGATTTTAATTTACGAATTTACACACTTATCCTAGTCTTTAGAGACGCATCGGTGGCCCTAAAATTGAAACATAAAAATCGCCTCGTTTTAAGACGATAAAATAATGCCGATATGAAAATTTGTCGCTAGGACTTAATTTTCTTCAGTTTCACTTCATGACAAGGTTGTCTTCGCAGACTTTCGGCTGTAAGGTTGAAGGGTGAAAGAAAAAAGAAACGTTGACTCGGACGACGCGATGCCAAAACTTTACAGCAGTCTTTCGCGGAGTCTCTCTCAGCGTTCATTCGGTGTCAGAGCTAACCACGAGAGGAATCGTAAATATTTTCGCATTTTTTTAAGTTTCGCAGTCGATTCACGAGAGTCCGACTGAATGGAATCGCGAATTCCAAAAGAGAAACGATTGGGCACTCGACTTTCCGTGGCGTTCAATGAGACCCTGTATTACTATAATGGGCAAATACTTGAACCTGGACCAATCAACCTCAGTCGGAGGATCCCGAGGAGTAAACTTTTTAGTCTCCGTAATAAAATAATTAAAAAGAGAAGAATATTGTGTCGGGGACTGTGGAATCGGAGTGAGTGGAGGGGCGCTGGGATGTGGGCGCTGGGGGTAATTTGCTGCGCGTTGGGTTTCAGCGTCCTTTATCAACATGACCTTCTCATCGTCGCCTCAAACTTAAACTCTCGTGAATTCCTGGGCGGCAGCAACCAAAACGCGAATTAGCAGTCATAACAAATGTCCAGGGAGATAAGAGAGAGGGAAGGGAGCAGGGACCCCAGGAGTTTGTTGGGAATTTTAACACGAGGAGACGGAGAGATAATATCACGGCAATGGAGGGGGGAGGGGCAGGAGTAGAAGGAGGTGGAGGAAGTGAGTTGGGGAGGTTAGGGGGAATGAGTTCAGGAGGGGGAGGAGAAGAAGGGGATGAGGGAGGGAGGGAGGTGGCGGGAATTGGGGGGAATGCAATGAGGGGGACCAGGGGTGAAATGGGGAGGGAGAATGGTAGGGAGAATGGAGGGAGCTACCCACTCGGCGACAGGGGAATTCAATACATAATATAATTTATGAGCGGTAAATCTTTGAAGAAACTCTACTTCATCTGCAGACAACAAGTAGAACCCACAGGGGTTTCTCTCTGCTAATACCTTCGGGCGAGCAAAATGAATATTACATTTCTTGGCATTCAGAAGAAGAGGAAAGGAGAATTAAGTGGGTAGATTTCGTGGACCTTTCGGAGTTGGATAAATCTCGGAGGTTAGCGTCGATCACTTAAATTTCAAAGGACGGTCTTTATAAATTATGAATCATCAGCGGAGTACATATCATCATTTGTTCGGCGGATGGTTTGAAGATGTAATAAAGAAAAATAATAAATATATATATATATATATATATATATATATATATATATATATATATATATATAATATAAATATATATATATATGGTAACCTACCGGTTAAGGTAAATTTTTGGATGAACAAAGCTACTAAATAAATATTTAGTGACTCCTATGAAAACACAACATCCTACTCTACATCAGGTCCCTCTTCATCTCTGAATACTTTCTTCTACCCTTCATCCCGTCCAACATCCCTATCCTGTTCCTTCCCTTTCCTCTTTTGCCCAACATTCTACCCTCTATCACAGTCTTCAACATCCCACTGCCGGTCAACACCCCCTTCATCCACTTTTCCTGCCTCCATAGGATTGCTCCCAACAAACCCCTCTCTTCGCCGACCATACCAAGTACTTCCTCATTTGTTTTCTTCTCTGTCCATTTCACCTTCTCCATTCTTCTCCACACCCACATTTCAAAAGCCTCCAATCTACGTCTATCCTCCTGCTTTAATGACCACGTTTCCGCACCGTACGCTAACGCCGCAGCTACGCTCTATATCAAAGTTTTTACGAGTCTTTTCTTAATATCCTTACTCAAAGTCCCTGTCATCAACTCCCTCCTTGTGAAAGCCTCTTTGCCTAGCGCAATTCTTCTCCTTATGTCCCTACTACTTTGACCATGTTGGTCCAAAACACTACCGAGATACGTAAACTGTTCTACCTGCTCTAGTTTTTGCCATCCTATTTTAATGTTAAGCTAGGCCTTTTTCTTTCTAGAAAATCGCATAACCTTTGTTTTATTAATATTGATTCTCATCCCATACCTGTCGCACTGAATTTCCAATTCACTCAGCAATGCTTGCACCCCTTGGCTGACTGACAAACTAAAGCTTGGTCATCAGCAAACCTAACTGATTTTACGAATTCCCCGCCCAATTTCATTCTAACCTCCAGTTCTTCGCATGCCTCTTTGATCATTTCCTCTGCATACAGGTTGAACAGCAACGGTGATAATGGGCAACCCTGCCTTACACCCCTTCCTAAAACTGCCCATCCTGACTCCCCGTTTCCCACTCGTACCTGAGCAGTCTGAGACATGTACAGGTTGCGGATTAGCCTCCTTTCCCTCCAATCTATTCCTATTTTCTGCAATATACTCATTAGTTTTTCCCAATTCACTCTATCAAACGCTTTTTCGAAATCTACGAAACAGGCAAATACCTCCTGGTTGTGTTCTATATTCCTCTCGATTAATAATCTCATTACTGCAATGGCATCATGTACCTCTCCCCTTCCTAAACCCAAACTGATCATCCCCTAAGTAATCATTTGCCCTACTCTCTATCCTTTTGTTTATGATCCTGAGAACAACTTTAGCTGCGTGGGATATCAAACTAATTATCCTATAGTCCTCACATGACGTGGCCTTTACCTTTTTCGGAATAGGAACTAAAACTGATCTCACAAAGCCTTCCGGCCAGATTCCCTCCTCATAAATACTACGGATCAGCCCATATACTATAGCCTCTTCCTCCCACATTTTCCTAAGCATTTTAAAAGTTCCACGGGAATGTTATCTACCCCCACGGCCTTATTTAGTTTCATCTCCCTTAAAGCCCTTTCTATCTCATTGTCTAGTATGCCTGGACCTAAGCTGTCTTCCTCTACGTCATTTTCTTTTTCAATGTCTAACTTTGTTGGTCTGAGTTCTTTACTATACAGTTCTTCTATATACTCTTTCCATCTCTCTTGGATCTTTCCTGCGTCAACTATTACCTTACCCGCCTTATCTCTAACTGTTAGCATAGCTCTTCCTTTCTTACTTCCCGATAACGATTTAACTTTGCTGTACAGCGCACCGATTTCACCCTTCCTCTGCAGACTTTCCATATCATATATATATATATATATATATATATATATATGTGTGTGTGTGTGTGTGTGTGTGCGTGTGTGTATGTATATGTATGTATATATATATATATATATATATATATATATATATATATATATATATATATATATATATATATATTTACTAGAGCAGGTAGAACAGTTTACGAATCTCGGAAGTGTTTTGGACCAACACGGTCAAAGTAGTAGGACGTAAGGAGAAGAATTTAGCTAGGCAAAGAGGCTTTCACAAGGAGGAGGGAGTTGATGACGGGGACGTTGAGTAAGGATGTTAAGAAAAGACTCGTAAAAACTTTTATATGGAGCGTAGCTATGCACGGTGCGGAAATGTGGTCATTGAAGCAGGAGGATAGACGTAGACTGGAGGCTTTTGAAATGTGGGTGTGGAGAAGAATGGATAAGATGAAATGGACAGAGAAGAAAACAAACGAGGAAGTACTTGGTATGGTGGGCGAAGAGAGGGGTTTGTTGGGAGCAAACCTATGGAGGCAGGAAAAGTGGATGAAGGGGGTGTTGACCGGCAGTGGGATGTTGAAGACTGTGATAGAGGGTAGAATGTTGGGCAAAAGAGGAAAGGGAAGGAACAGGATAGGGATGTTGGACGGGATGAAGGGAGGAAGAAATTACTCAGAGATGAAGAGGGACCTAATATAGAGTAGGATGATGGATATTGTGTTTTGTTAGGAGTAATAAAATATTTGTTTGGTAGTTGTGTCCATCCAAAAACCTACCTTAACCGGTAGATTACCTTAAAAAAAAAATATATATATATATATATATATATATATATATATATATATATATATATATATATAAAATACTCCTTTTGATAGACTTGTAGATTATGTATTGTAATGCATATTTGAGAGATCTTCCAGATGATTAAAGTTTTCCAATGAAATAGAAGATGAAAGCTATCTGATTCGTGACAAATTACATTTTTATAGCTTAAGTGTTGGAAGATACCAGTAAGATTATTAATTAGTAAATCTGAAGGGACGCATCCTGAAGCGCATTAATTTATTGAAGACCATAATGAAACGAACAATAGGAGGGAGAGAACAAATTGCACCAAAGAAGGCCAGTTATGAATCATCGGAGGAGTCAAAGTAAGGAAGTACGAGGACTGTCCGTAAAGTAACCACCGTTTGGCGTGAGAATTAGGGGAAGAGGGAGCCGAATGGTCGCCTTGTTGACGCGCACAGTGGGTCAACACGCCTTGAGCTGCAGTGGATGGAAGGCCGGCGCGGCTTCTTGTCGTTTGTTTACAATGGCGATTAAGAAGGCTTTTACTGATAAAAAAACTTCAAATTTTCAAACATTGATCTCCGGGAAATTACTTCTCTGTAAGGACCGAAGTGTTATGACTGACAATGGCATTTTTGCGTCAGTGTTGTCATTCATTTGAGAGTGAACATAAATGTCCTTGATGATGACAGAAGTGGCCGTCCGTCTGTGGTGAACAATAAACTGCACCTGAAAAAAGATAAGTTCAAAGATAGCGGCGTTTCACAATATCTGAAATCTTCAAAGGAACTTCAAATGATGTCGTCATCGGTTGGTTTTGGTCCCTGGTGACAGAATTCTATGCTTGAGGAATTTTAAAACTAGCAAAGAAATATGGCAAATTTTTAGTATGTTTGAAGATTACGTATGAAATAGTAGAGACATGTAGTTTGGAGATGAACATGGTTAATTTTTCATATCTATTGAATTGTATTTTTATAGCATAATGGAATTTACTTGGTGGACAGCCGTCTTATATTTAAGAAATTGGCAGATAACAGGTTGGGTTTATAAGGCCTGCTGAAATCCAACCAAACGAATGATAGACCATCGGGCTGGTGAAAACTCAAATTGTCACGCAGGTGTCAGAATGCATTGATGAGGTGATAGATCCTCGAAACGCGACGATTCACATGATACTGATAAATTACTGATACTGGACGATCCACTGGACTGAATCCAATGGATGATATTTGTCGCGAAAGGGGGATGGGGATCCAAAATCAAAGTCTTTAATTAAATGGTCGATTCAGTTTCTGAGGGTAAATTTCAGCGGGCAATTTGCCTTGCAATCAGGCCAATCCACTCATTCGCAGCAGCTTCTTCCTGTGCCACTTAAGGTTTTCCACCGAGTTCTGTTATTCAGAAGACACACAATGTAAATTTAGCTGGGCAGTAAGAGAGGCAATGCTTGGATCGGAGGCAAACTCAACAACTACGTGCTAAGCAATCATTTGCTACTACCACATGCTGTTTATAGCCCAAGAGAGCATCAGTAACTCTGACTCCAAAGCAACTCTGACATCAAGGAATGGTAACCCAAGTCTCGATTGCCATCGATAGGTCAGAACGAGACAAAATTGGTATTAAGATGATCTCTCCTACCGTAATATCAGGAGGGTAATTATACATTTTCAACACCACTGCTAAAGAGATGTCCTTCCAATTTATGCAAGAGATTCAATCTGTAATTTAAACTTCCCTCCATTGAGTGATTCCCAGCCTAACTCCTCTAATATGTTGGATACGCTACTAAGTTTACCATAGCTACGTTCTACAAATCTAGCTCCTCTACGCTGCACATGATCCAATTCGTCAATCATGTCAACTTTGTGAGGATCCCATATGCTAGCAGCATACTCTAAATGAGGTGACGGTTCACCACCTTACCCAGTACTCTTCTAATAAATTGTAATTTTTTGATAGCTTCTCCACATATTCCCCGTATGTAATTCACCCAGGAAATGTCGCCAGTGAAGGCAAAGCCTAAGTATTTAATCGGGTCTTCATATTTCATTTCGGTGTTCCCAATGCGGTATGCGTTCGGGTGGGAATTGCTCTTTTTCCAAAACTTTTTCACTACGCACTTTATAAAGTTTAATGCTGATTTCCAAGTTTCGCTCTAGCGTTGTACAGCATTAAAGCTGCGGTATCCTCAGGATCACGGATATCACGGTAAACTACAGCATCGTCGGCAAATAAACGTATCTTTTTAGGGAATACGGAGTTAATTTCGTTAATGTAAAGTAGGAATCAAAGTGGTCCGATTACCCTTCCCTGGTGAACACCTGCGGTTACTTCTACTGAATTTAAGCCTACTCCATCCATGACTTATCTTTTTACCCGACAATTCAAAAAGTCTTCAATCCAACCCCGGATATTTTTATCTATGCCATTTGCTTCTAGCTCGGTGAGTATTTTTACTATGAGGTACTTTGTCGGAGACTTTCTTATGATCTAGAAAACCCGAGTCCACTGTAACATTGTTCCATCCTGAAGTCAGAATACCATGAACAAAAGGCGCAGTTGGCAGGATCTACCTTTTCGGTAACCGTGCTGATTTTTCATTAATAACTCCTGATTAGCTAGGTGTCTCATGATCGAACTAGCAACTTTAAAATATGTTCCATAACCTTGCACGAAATGGATGTGAGGGAAATAGTGCCATTACGCGGTATCTTCCATGCTCCGTTTTTAAATAATGGTGTTAGCTCAGCCGTTTTCCAATGACTGGGAACCTAGTGATACAGGGTTCGTCCGGAAAATAAGTGTACTGAGCTCAGGAAAAAAAATTTATTACACTTTTACATATCTTAAGCTAATATTCCTCAAAATAGGACCCTTGTGAGTCGATACACTTGTTCCAGCGGCGTTCCCATTCCTGGAACGCTCCCGCGAAGGCATCATCGGAAACCTCTCGAAGACTCGTCGTCGACCTCTTCTCTGCCCTCCACGAACATCTTGTGCCACCGAAAGATCATGTTTCTGGACATGGCTGACTCCCCGTAAGCCTGGTTAATCATACCGACAGTTTCGGTAGACGATTTCCCAAGCTTTACCGCAAATTTGATGGAATAACGCTGCTCCAAAAACTTCGGCATCGCGTTCCGTGACGTGTGTCGAGCGTGGAGGTTCGCGTTAACAGAGCTCCTCACTACACCACAGCTCAGAGCCGACTGCCTTTTTCAGCGTCGCTTGCCAACATACCCCCCTCCAATCGCAGCCCGTCAGAGCGGTGCTGGGCGCGCTTGGAGCGGCGGGAAAAAATCAGTAGTCAGTACACTTATTTTCCGGACGAACCCTGTACATCAGCGACTTCTTAAATATGATTTCTTGATACGGTGCAATTTTCAAAGCTGGATCCTGTAATATACGAGCGGGTATTTCATAGAGCCCGGATGATTTATTAGGCTAAATATTTTTCAGCAAACTCTCTATTTCATTTGCATGAGATTTCAATGTTGGGCAGCACAATTTGGGATGCTATCGGAGGTATTCGGTGAAACATTGGTGAAGTCGCTTTGAAACAAGGCATTTAATCAGTTAGCCTTTTCCAAACTGCTGGTTACTCTTCCGCCTTTATCATTTTTTGTGAAATAACTGTAAACTTATTTCCCTCGGCCTCTTTAACATACGACCAAAATGCTTCCGGATTCTCTTTCAATTTTCCCGCTAACCTTTACCTTTTGCATTCGCTTAACGCTTTCCGAAATTCCTTCCTGGCATTCGCCCTAGATATCTTAAAATCATTGGTGAACTCAATTCTTTTGTCACTAGAGATATCCCTAACGTCGCAATGCCTCTCTAACACCCGCGTTGTACCATCTAGGTTCCGTGTTATCCTTTATAAATTGACTGGGAATGACCTTGTTGACTGCAGAGCGGGTGATCTCAAGGAAGTGATTCCACATATCCTCGGTATTTCGGTGATTACTATCTTTCTCAGAACTTTCAAATTGATTCTGTAGCGCACATTTTAGGCCATTATAGTCCTTTGCTTCAAGCGAGTAAATTATTCTTCTAGAATTGGATATTATGAAGCCGAAAAAAGATTCAAAACGCGTTTCGTCACCGTAAAAAAATTTCGATCACAGCACGATGGGAAGGAAGCAAATGAAAAAGTTTGTTCCCTACTACTACTGCAGTCGAACCGACCATGGAGAGCGATCAAACAATTCTAGTACGTCCCAGTTGTAATGACGAAAGAAATGAACCTCATGACATTACAGTGCTCGAAAAAGTGATAACCCTTTCATTCGTGTGACAGAAATTCCATTCATTCGAGTGTTCATATCTCGTATTTTCAAACGGGATGAACTTGGTCTCTTGTACCCTCGCAGTTATATTGCATTGCGTGTGTTGCCATTAAACAGTAAGATAAAGTAAAACGATGAGCAGATTTGATGAGGAATAGTTTAATACAAGCGGCTTCGCTTTCCAAAAAGCAGAGCATAGCATCTAAAAGAGAATAGAAATGCTCATGCGGGAGATGCATGAAATTATGGTGTGCGGCGATTACGACAGAGAGGAAGTAATTTTATCTTCCGAGTCTCGTCATGGAACGTGGGCCATCATTCAAATGACGCACGTTCCACGACTAGTTTGGTGCGTTTTGATGATTCTTTGAATGGTGCCTCACTGCCAACCAAAAGCGGCGTGGCCTTGTGAATCGGTGTCCATCGTCCGGCATCGGCGATGTTCCTGAACGGACGCCGCGTAGGGAGGACACGGACTTGAGCAGTGCGGTTACAAGTCCGTCGTCCTCGGAGTGAGGAACCCACGTGGGAATCAGGAGGGTGATTTGGCGAAGGTGTTGCCGCTCAAAAAGCGAGTATGAAACCCTTTCGGGAGACGCGCTATTGCAAAGATAGTTTTCACAATTATTGAGAAGCGATTACTGCTAACTAGAAATACTGTAAAAGTAATTTTATAAGATAGATGGGACGACGCGTAATCTCTACAGTTGAACAAACACAGAGAGGAACCAGAATTTAACGGTCTGTCCAAAGGACAAAAGAGGCATGGACATACGATAGGGCATGGGAAACTTTTGATTTTTACTTAAAAATACTCGAGATAGAAACTTACTCTTTATTTGCTAATCCCAAGAATTTTCTGCACAGTTATTATCCGAAGTGATTTATTTCTCCCAGCGTTTCTTGCCCTTTTGAAGGCCGTCATTGTAGAACTCATTGCACATTGCGTCGTAAAACCACTTTTCCACCTCTTGAATTACGTCATGTGTACTGTCAAATCGTCGACCTTACAATGTTTTTTTTTGAGTTATAGGAACAAGAAAAAGTCCCTGGGATTAAATTGGTAAAATTGGGAGGATGTGACGAAATTTCGAAGCCACATCGCTTTGATTGGAGGTCGCAGTTGCAGGTCGCGCCGCTTTTGCTTCTGGAGTGGAGTGAAGAGTCGCGGAATCCATCGTGCTGACTCCTTCGACATGTGCAGTTCTTCATGAATAAATGTTTAAACACTGCCATGACTGAGATCAGTCTCAGTCATTCGGATGGTTGCTCTTCGCTGCAATAGGGAAAAAGTGTCCTCCCCTTTGTTCTTCACTGCGGCATCATAGTCCTTGAGTGATGGTCTTCCACTTCTTGGATCGCCTGCGTGGCGCATGTGGCCAATTTGAAAATTCCTTTTCCGCCACCTCACAATTGTGTCATACGACGGGCTATCATTTCCACAAATAGTCATCATTTCACCGTGAATTTTCCGGGTACTGTAACCTTTTAAATGGAAATAGAAAACTTAATCGCACTGCAAGCCTTTATCGTCTCCATATTGCGAACTACTTTAATCTACGACCACCTGAAGCATTAATGGTTCTAAAATACAAAATTACGCATATTAATATCAATACATTTTATACGGATATGTCGGCTATTTCTTAGTAATAATTGCTCAAATAATATACCTCAAAGTACCTATTCGAAGTGTCCTTCCCACGGCACTACTTTAGGGTGCAAGGCAAATTATTGAATGCTACAACGCACCCCGCCTCTTCCAATTCAGAACAAGATGTCAATTTTGGTGTGATTTAAATATAAAAAGACAGTTTTCCTTTCATTGGAATCAGCCACATTCATATCTCGCTACAAAGATTGGAGATACCTCTCCCTTTTTCACATTTTTTAATGCCATTACCAAATCCATGCTTACTTTAATTTATCACCAGCATTCTACTTTCATAATTCTTCTTTGAACCACTTTTTCATCACCTCCAATCTTCTTTTCTCTATTTTTTCTCGTTTCCCTTCCATAGAAAAATAAACTCCCACATGCACGTAGGTTTTCATAAATCACTTCCTCATATCTATGAGTACACGCAGCGTAAAGTTAAAATTTGATTTCGGTTGGAATATCTCGAAGCCAATTCGAATGCAAACTTGCACGTCGAGCGCCCGAACGAGCGCTCCACCCACTTCGTCTCCGAGCAATCTGCGGCAGTTGCCTCCGCCTCGCCCGACTACTTCGACTCCCGCGAATTCATTAAGAAAACAATCCAAGGCGACATGTTTATAGTTTCAGCGTGAGCAATCCATTCAAAATTAACGGAGAGATCGGGAAATTGAGATTGTGCGAAGGTGGGAAAGCAGCGGGTTCCGTCCGCGCTTAAAGGCAAGGAGAAGGAGACATTCCTTCCTCGAGTAGGGGTGAGCGGGTAGAGGGCAAATTCCACCAAATATTTTCAGGAAAACCAGGGAGATTTTATTTGGAGAAAATTGCCTCAGGAGGAAAATACGATGGTCTCTAAGTCTAAAAGTGAGGCAGGAAGTAAAATTCGAGGCATTGGAATAGGGGAAATAGATAAGTAGGCAATTGAAATACCGCCTTCATATTCTTACGAAATGGCAGCCATTTTCCTACTGAGATGAAACAAAGAAGTGAGTGGCGTAATATTACGTTTTTGAAGGTTAAGCAATATTAATGAATCAATAAATAATAAGCCCTTTGTCTCGATTTTCCTATATACTTCCACTCGAGAGACAAAGCTCTCGAAGGATGGAGCATTAAGCGCCGATTGGATCTCAGCTACAAACTATGATTTTCACGATGAAAATCAGCGATCTTTTCAATATGCGAACCATCATTGCTTTAAATGAATCAAAAACCAGAAAAATTAGCAAAATATTTTTCCTTGTTAAGACATTTTTCGAAATCCATGGATAAGCTTGGGTAATATTTAGTGTAGAAAATTATAGCTATTGAAACATTCAACACGCATGCCACGCTCCCGAAAAAACTTTCCCGCGTGTGCTGACAAATCGAAAATGAAGATCGGACGTTACTGATAGTTCGTATCGCGAAATTTTAACGTTCGTTCACCTCAAACTCACCTCCACCAAAAAGTCGCAAAAGGTTCTACGCAATGTTTTCCACAGGAGTATGAAAGGGCATAGGTGAATATAACCATGAACGCTTTGCGAATACGACACTCAAGTGTCATTATCATATTCTTCCGAGATTAACGCATTTCGATCCACAGAAAGCGTGCCCCCCCCCGCCCCCTCACCCTAGCAACGCATCCCAACGATGCGCCAATCGGAAAGGCGTGCCCTTTCTCGTCTGTGCGGCGGAGGCATCAAGGGATCCATCGCAGTTAGACAAGGGTCGACCCCGCCCCTCATTACTCCTACCCCCCCCCACCCAACCTCCACCCAACCTCCTACCCACCCCCACGGTCGGGAGATGCGCGCAGTGCCCGCCTGAGCGACGACGCCACGTCCGCCGCTCGATGATCTCCCAAAAACCACCTTCGCCGGAGCTTCAAACAGAGGAGAAGGGAAATATTTGGTAAAGGGGCGGCGGGGGGTGGATGGGGACGATGGAGAGTGTGGGGCCCTGGAGGGACCCGCTCGTTCCAAGGAGCGGAAAGGGAAGAGGAGGGAAATAAATAAAAACAACCCTTCCCCTTCTTTCACCCCCTCTCCGGTCGTTACGAAGGCGAGGGAGCGATAAACCAGAAGGGTTCGCGGGGGGGGGGGGATCTTTAAAAGGGAAAAGACTCTCTCCCTCTCACGCGCGCGCACACACACTGACACACACCGGCACACTGGCGCACTAACGAACACCCTGCGAACGCTTTCGGCGTGTGGCACGCCCGAATATCATCGACGGAGTGAGAGGAGGGAACGGGGGGAGCGCAAATCACGCGAGATAATGGCCGTCACATGGAAGGCATCCATTGCGAATTCCAGTCTCTCATAATTTGATCCGCCACTCGGAGGTCGAGAAGCGACTCGCTACCCCACCCCCGCAGACCCCCTCGTCCCACCCCACCACACCACCACCTGCCCATTCCCTTTGTTGTAATCTCACCGACACACGCACGCACACATAGATACGACAGCCGCGCATTTGGGGCATGTCTCCTCCCTGCCAATTTCTCCAATCGCCAATAAAATTTGCAAAATTTTATAGCACCTCTGGTATACAGTATTCTCCTTACATCATTCAAATTCCATCGAATGCGTTGAGGGGAAATCAAGAGATTGACGAGCGACAGAAAATGTAAGCTGTTACCAAGGGCGTTTGTCACCTGACCGTGCACTCCTGGCTACCAGATCAATTTGCTTTCCCATAAAGAAGAGGCGAGCCAGACATCGAAAATTGCAACATGTTTTGCCCACTTACTTAAGCGTTGTGGAAGGAACATACTTTGGCCATAACTATGTGCCTTTAGGACGAGGCAGGAAGAAAAAAACACCAAAAAACCAGCTGGCAGAAGAGACTGCTTGGTATATCCCATTCCCGGCGGCGTCGCATACCCCAGGGGGACCCACGGCTCCTGATTGGGGTGCGGTGCGGGGGCGACGGGAAGGAAGGCCCATTCGCATTGCCCTTCGGAGGACGCCGCTTAGGGGGGGATGCCTATGAGGAGGGGATGAGAGTGAGTGGTAGGGGGGGGTCGAGAGAAGGGGGAGGGCGAGAGAAGGGGGCGGCGAGACAAGGGGGCGGTGAGAGAAAAGGAGGGGGGAAAAGATTGGTGAGGGGGGCGAGGGAAGGAGGGAGGGGCGAGAGAGGGGAGGGGGATGAGGTTGGTAGGGGAAGCGATAGAAGGGGGGAGGAAGAAGAAGAAGAGAAAGTACGAATCACGAAGACTAGAAAGGAAGTGTTAAAGAATTTGGATGGTAAGTGAATGCAGAAGAAGGAAAAGACATTTTTAAATGCCAAACTGCTAATCACGCAACATTGGCCTATTACGATTTAATCGACTCTTCTATTCAATTCAGAAATAATTTTTACAGCTTTTTGTAGGCCGATAACAAGTGAAGGTAAAAACCGATATTTTAGAATGCGAGAGAACTGTATCTTCATTCATCGTAATTTACAAACTGAAAATGTGCAAAATTCGGCCATTTGAATGGTTATTTCAGTAAATAATATAGATCCTGTCGAAGGCGCTTTTTTACATATGGATTCGAGAGAATTTATGATGCAAAAGTGTATTTTGTTAATTTTGCTAGAAGTTCACATATATATATATATATATATATATATATATATATATATATATATATATATATATATATATATATATATATATATATATATATATATATTTATATATCTTCGAAATGGAACGCTCTTTGGCGACGCACAAATATATAAAAACACAGATGTAGATTTTTAGAATATAGAGACACAAAGAAAGGACACACAATATGTTATTTGACGTTTCGACGGCTCGGCCGTCGTCTTCAGAATGGCGTTCTCGGGGAAGAGCGGAGAGGACATGTGCGGGGGAGAGGTGAGGGAAGGAGAGGTAAGGGACCAATAGGAAATGAACAAGGGGGTGGAGGGGATATGTAGGCAGCCAATTGATGCATTCAGTGGGCTTGGTTCAGCCCGGGCGGTTTGAATGATTGGGCCACCCAGATATGCGCCATCTCGCGGGTTCTCACCTCCTTTATACTCGCATATTTGGGAAGGATTTCAATCACCGAAACGGAGAAACAGTCGTCAAAAGATTGATTGTGGGAAGCAGTGTGAGTAGGGATTGGATAATTAAGAAAGGTGGGGGATTTGGTGGAATATCGGTGGTTATTCATGCGGAGGGAAAGTGCGGTCGTGCATTCGCCCACGTAGAAGGCAGGGCAGAAGTTACAGGAGAGGCGACATATAATATTTTTTGAGGTACAGGTGGCGAGTGTTTGGGAGTTGGTACTGAGTGAGGGGGAGGGTCTTAAAAGATGACAGCATTTGCAGCGTGGGCGGTTGCATGGTGCGGATAGGGGCGGGGGAGAGACGGGGGTGCTTGAAGTTGGATTTGTGGACTTAAAGATGTCTCGCAGGTTCGACGGGCGTTTAAACGAAACAGAGGGACAGTGTGGGAATAAAAGTGATGTGGACTGAGTGTTATTGATAATTGGGAAGAGGTCACGGATTAGATGTTTAATTTTGTGTGTTCCGGGGAAGAAAGTGGTGATAAGATTAGGGCATTTTGGGCGGTTTGGTTTGGGGAGGGGAGTGTATTGAGTTGACGGTTTGAGGATTTTACTATTTAGTAGTTTTTCACGGTACCCACATTTTCTGAGAGATTCATGCAGCTGGTCCAAGTGTTTCTGTTGGGAGCGGGTGTTGTTGCAGAGACGGAAGCCACGGATAGAGAGTGAGAATGGGATGGAACGCTTTGTGTGAGGTAGATGGCGGCTGTCGAAATGAAGATATTGTTGTTTATTGGTTGGTTTAAAGTGGACTGATGTGTAAAACGTATTGTTTTGGAGGTGAATGTCGATATCTAGGAAAGTGATATTCGAGTCGCATACAGAAGAAATGAACGATACTGAGGAGGAGTTGAGATAGGATAAAGTTTCGCGTCCGTGGGACTAAAGAAGGAAAATATCATCAATATAGCGCGCCCAGAAGAGTGGTTTGAGGGTTTGTTGTTGCAGAAAGTCGTGTTCTAGTTTATCCATAAAAAGATTGGCGTATGGAGGAGCCACATTTAAGCGCCCGTCGAACTTGCGAGGCATCTTCAAGTCCACAAAACCAACTGCAAGCACCCCCGTCTCTCCCCCGCCATTCTGAAGATGACAGCCGAGCTGTCGAAACGTCAAATAACATATTGTGAGTGTCCTTTCTTTGTGTCTATATATTCTAAAAATCTACATATGTGTTTATACATATATATAATTATATATATAATTTTATATATATATATATATATATATATATAAAACACAAATAGAATAGAATAGCAACATTTAAAAGGACACTCACACGGTACATTGTTCGAGCTTTCGGCCCTCTCAGAGGCCTTCTTCAAGAGAGACTGAAAATATGTTGTTGCTGTGGAGAGGGGAAAAGGTATGGGCGGGGAGGGGAGGTGTGGAGGGAATGCTGGGAGGGAAATTAAATATGGCGGTTAAGGGTGGGAATTTTGAAAGAACGGAAAGCTAATATGTAGGCGGATTCACGAGTTCTCACCTCTATATTGGTGGCTGAATCAGGTAGGGATTCTAGGATGCTGAGAGCAAAACACTGGTCGAATGAAAGGTTGTGGGAATTGGCGTGTAAAGGGATAGGAAGGGAAGAGAGGAATTGCAGGAGTACCGGTGATTATTCATTCGGATGGATAAGGGGGTAATGCATTCGCCTATGTAAAAGGAAGTGCAATGTTTGCATGATAAAAGATAAATAATATTTTTTGAGAGGCAATTAGCGTGGGAACGAGGTGAGGGGGCAATGAGGGGATGTTGGGAGAGGGGAGTAGACCTAATAAGAGGACAGGTTTTACATCGGGGGCGGTTGCAAGTTGGGGAAATATTGGGAAAATTGTCACGGGGGGGCGCCAAAGGGTTGGTGGATCTCAGACGGTTTTTTAGATTGGCGGGTCGTCTTTATGCGATAGATGGGCATTGGGGTAGTAAGGATGAGGTCGCGTCGTTGTCATTTAAAATTGGAAACAGTTCTTTAAGGAGGGTTTTTAGTCTGTGTGATCCGGGGAAATAGGTGGTGCAAAGGTTGAGTCCTGCGTCAGATGTGGAGTTGTTTTTCTGTGGTGTGTGTGGTCGGGTGGAGCGGTGGATTATATTTTGTAGTAACTTTTCTGGGTAACCGCGTTTGAGGAGTGCAAGATGTAGATTGTCAAGGTATTTGTTGAGAGTGGCAGTGGTGTTGCAAATTCGGTGTCCGCGGATAGAGAGAGTGTTAGGAATCGAGCGTTTCGTGTGTTGAGGATGACAGCTAGTGTGGTGTAGGTATTGCTGATGGCTAGTGGCTTTGATGTGTACTGAAGTAGCGAATTTGTTGTTTTGAAGTGAGATGTCTGTGTCGAGAAAGGTGATTGTGGAGTCTGAAATGGAAGAGGTGAATTTAACAGTGAAAGATGAATTTAAGGCGGATAAGAAACTGTTGAAAGAATCAGAGCCATGTGTCCAGAGAATAAAAATATCGTCTATGTAGCGGACCCAGAAAAGAGGTTGAAAGGGTTGCTGTGATAGGAAAGTCTCTTCGAGATGGTCCATGAAGAGATTGGCGAATGATGGTGCCATCCTCGTTCCTATCGCTGTGCCTTTTGCCTGTAGGTAAAAACAATTTTGGAAAGTGAATGCATTTTTAGTTAGGACGACAGTGGCAAGATTGAGGAGAAATTCCGTTGAGGGGCGCTGGGGTAGGGGGCGTGGAGAAAGATATATATATATATATATATATATATATATATATATATATATATATATATATATATATATATATATATATACGCCCTTGCGGCGGCTTGCGGGGTATTATGTAGATGTAGATTATGTAGATGTAGAATGTCATGTTTCTCATCAATACAAGACAAAACTCAAAACTGCTCGTCGGCCGATGAAATTACTGAGTTTTTGTAAAAGTACAACTACGTGGTGCAACTTAAGAAATTTATAAAAACCAATTTTCCCTCGAGAGATCAGTAAACTCAAAGCATTCCTGCAATCCTCCTCCTTCACGTAAAGGAATTTTATGCGTGAATCTAGCTATGAAGAGCGAAAAGCAAATTTAAAAATCACACGGTAACATATGTATATGTTTCATTAACAGTTGATGTATGTATGTAAAAACACCGCAAAATAAACCAAAAGATTGCTTATAGTAATTGAACTTTAGAAGCTATCGAAGGGCATAGCACATAGACTTAGCCACATATTTCATTCTAAAGAGGTTCATGAAGGACTTAGTGTGAATAAACATTTCATCAATTTCACAAATACTAAAGGAAACAATTTAACCGCCATTGATGAGTTCGCGGAATTAATACCCGCCGTTGAGAGATGGCTGAGAATATAAACTCCGAGTCTTGTTTCGCACGAGTCAATCGCGAATTCGGTTCAGCGCACTTTGTATCCCAACGAAACTCGGGAGAAGAATCCTCAGAGAGGTCTCGTGGGGGGAGATGGAAGGGGGGCCGGGTGGTCCCCTCCCCCCGATGGGGTAGAATTGGGAATGGGGGGGAAGAAGGATGAGAGGATGGGTGGGGCAGTGGACCGCAATGAAGCGAGGGGTGGGGAAGGGTCTGGACTCGGGGGATTCTGCATCCCCATGGACGACGACGGCAAAAAGGATGGGAAAGGAAAACAGGACGACCGGGGGGGGGGGAGAAATGTCGACAGACGCAGAAAAAAGACTCACAGGCATTATCGGAAATCAAGTCCCTCCGCCATTAATTCAGAGATATAGTATGTCATGGGAGAGGCAACTATTCAAGTTCCATGTGATCAGTACGACTCAGAACAGGTGCGCAATTGTATTTAAATTAATTGGACGAGAAACACGTTTCTCATATCAGGACGGGTGGCTTTGACGTCCTGAATAATACAAGCTCATAAGGTAAATGTAAAAACGATTTATGAAAATTCAAAAACGCAACGGCAAACGAAATGTATCCGCGCAAGAATACGAGAATATAAGGTGAGATAGCATATTAGAAGAAGTTAAGGAACGAACGCTGGAACTTAGAAGGTAAAGGAGGAGTAGATGGTGTAGTGTAGGTTTCTTGGAAACCCCCACTATCGGTTAACTCTCCCAAGGAGTACCCCCCAGCATACCAGACAATGTATGGTGATGTAGTGCGGGTTTCTCGGAAACCAAGGCAAGACAAGGTCCGTTACCCAATTCCCTTGTTGCTACAATGTAGCTACTATGCAGCTACTTTGAAGTCATCCCTCCCCCCGAATGCCTTATAAAGCGAGACGCTCCTGGAGCAGGGCCCCATTACTTACGCATTCCTCGCCCGATACCCGGCCTCTGTATCCATCGGTCGAGCCAACGACCACACCGGAGATGCCCAGCCTTGCCCCGCTCGCTCGTCCCTACTCCCCGGTGCCTGAACCCCATAGCTTGATAAGGGTTAAATAAAAGACTCATAAACCGAATACGACTCTCTCATTCTGTGCTACGCTCCCATCAATGATGTCGCGGCCGCCAACCACGCGACATTATTCTGGTGTCAGGTTTGGGGTGTCACATAAATTTTTAGTCTCGAACCCGTAGCGTAAAACTTATTCCCCCAAGTGGTTCATTAACATTCTGAAATAATTTTTCAATTTATTATGAGAATGCTGGAATCTTATCTACCGATAATTTTGTTTTTAACTTTGTGTACGTAGCTTGAACCTATTGCTCTGGCTAAACTATTTTAACCCTTATTCATTTCCATATTTCGGTGTCGCGTGCTACTGTTCACCGTCATGGCTATACCTAGTTATTCCTCGCTAAACCCTTTCTCTCCCCATTTCGAGTCGCCTTCACTAAGGGTTTGCACTAACCTATATGATTTCGATCCTTTTGTGCACTCAATTGAGCCTGCCAGCTCAGCCCCTTCTCCAGGGAATAATGAATTCAAAAGCAACACTTTGGGGAACCATGTCTGTTCATTCCAAATTGTCAGCTGTGACGACGATATGACGGTCGAGAAATTTTTAGAATGCTTAAAAATTACGAGCCACCTTAGCTCTTGGAATGAAACTGAATCTCTTTGCGTAGTTCGTTTACGCCTGCATGGGCCGGCGGCAGAATATGCTTTCGCCAATCCTCACATTCTAAAGAGTTTCGATAGTTTTCCCAGCTACCTGCGTAAGAGGTTCACAGCTCGAGTATTCCTCCTCTCCTTAGAACGGATGTTTTCAAATTGCTTTCAACTACCTCTTGAATCTGTGTCGGCCTTCTCAACTAGATTAAGAAAAATTGCGCGCCAGGTGCAAGAATCTATGAAAGAATCAAATTCAGAGGCTGTCAAGTTAATGATAGAACATAGAGTTATACATCAGTTTCTTTTGGGATTAAGAGAGGAAATCGGTCGTTTCGTGCTGGTTCGCAATCCCAAGAGCTTACTCGAGGCGGAAGAGCATGCGTTAGAAGAGGAATCCATGTTAGAAATTACGCCCGTAAGGCGACTAACATTTCTTCAATACGAATAGGTTCCCAGCCGCCTTAGTATTCTTCCTCTGAATTTTCCGGTAAGACAACATGCACTGGCTTCAACACACGTCCACCGCAGGATGGCTACGTTAATACAGTGCAGAACTCAAGGAGCGCTCGCTTTTTGCCCCAAAATAACTCTGCGGGTAGTCAACCCGCCTCGTTCGCAGCTCCCATGCGGCCGGGGACCTCTCTCCATGGATGAAGATATCCTGTTACGGTTGGTCGACTCCGCAGAGCCCGACAACCCAGAACCCCTCCCGACGGAGGACGAGGATACAGGAGACGGAGACAGTGACAAAAACAGTTCGCAGGAATGAACAGACGACCGGCATTCCAGGACAGAATACGAGGAGGACGACGGCTCAGAGGCCAAGCAGTGTCGAATCCCCAGCCAGGTCTTCCACTCGGCGAACCCACTCGAGATCCCGGAAAATCCGGAGGAAGCCCTACCGGAGAAATTATAAGAAATCTTCCCGGACATCATCATTATTCCAGATACCATACCAGCAGTAGAGCCCATCCTGCTACGGGAATACAATAAAAAAGTAAACAGTGTTATTCCAAAAATTGGTGCTTCGCTTCCCAAACCTCGTCTGGCCCCATACGTATCAGTGCACACGCTAGTGGACCCACACATGACCATGTATCTGGAAGGCCTGGTCAGAGCCGGAATAATATTACCTGTGAACATTAAATGTGCTTTTAAGTGCTTTCTAATTCCGAAATCTGTGGGGGGGGAGCAAGACCCCCCCCCCTTATAGGGCCGGGAAGAGCAATTGCAGCTATCCCCAAAAAAGCATACCTAGCAAAAGTAGATCTTTCAAGTGCATTCTATCAACTTCAAATCAATTGCCATCACTGGAAGTTCTATGGGATTAAATACGGAAATCATCGATACGCATACACCCGATTGCCTTTGGGACGGTCCGTATCCCCCGCCATTTTGGAACGATGGGCAGAGGGTACCGCATAATCCATCATGCAGAGATTCGCAGTAAATATTATTTGTTGCCTAGATGACTGGCCCATGTACGCCAGAAATCGATTTTGCGCCTTTCAAATTATCTTTTATGTAAATGGGAATTTTAACATACAAATTAACTTGCAGAAGCCCACCACTACCATCACGCGTTCGCTGAAATACTTAAGGGTGATCATAGATACAGAAGACTTAAGGGTGCAACTTAGATCCGCCGCAAGGAAATGAATTTATGCAGTGATACCTATTATTCCAAGATTAAGAGCCTTAGACATACCCAAGGCATCAGGATACTTATCATGGGTATGCTGGATTCTTCGCCTCCCCACCTTCTTAATTAATCACGTATTTCAGAGAAACATAACTTGGTGGAACTATTTGCAAGAAAGTGGAAATTTTTCAACAGGAAAGTGGCACTGCCACGGGGCGAAGAAGTAATTACAGTTTACCCAGACGCCACCCCTCATCAGGGGGGGTGGTAATACAAGATTGGGACATCTCACAATCCTTCAACATGCCACAGTTAAGCTACATCAATGCAAGTGAGTGTTTCGCAGCCCTCAAAGGATTAGAACTAACCTTTGACCTCCTACGAAACTTTAATTTAACGAACATGTGCATTAATGTAAAAATTGACAATTCTACTACATTGTACTCATTAACGAAAGGCAAAGGCCTTATATTCGTATTAAACTCTATTCTTGTATCTATGTATATGACATTGTTAATAAAGGAGATCCATTCACACACGGTGACCTGGTCACTAATTCCGACCGCAGCCAACTTGGCGGATGCGCCCTCCCGGGCCGTACCGCCTGCGCCTAATATGCCAAATCTTGCCAAAAATGGTATGCAAGCATGGGCGGAATTCGCTTCGGGAGTCAGCTCAAAAGCTCAAGTTTGAGGCATCGGGTGGAATTGAGAGTGGCCGGCTACACCACAAATACCAGATACGCCGCAAAATGCTTTTCCTGTGGGCGCGCGGGCCACATAGCTCGCGAGTGTCGCTCTAAAACTCGAGCTTGCTTTAACTGCGGAGCAAGGAGACATATTTCCCGAGACCGTCCCCTGCTGTGCTGCGGCATGTGTAAGGAATTTGGCCACCTTCCAATTAATTGTCCAGGGCGCTCAAACCAAACGGGATGGCTCCGACCAGTGGGTCAGGGAGGATCTCACCTTAGCCATCACGCCATCGACTAGCGCTCAGATACTAGGAAAATTGCATCACTTTCTTGTAGACAGGCGCGGCAGTCACGATAATTCACGAAAGAGTATGCCCTTTTGAAAAATTAGGAATAGCTCCGTACGACCGCGTAGTGAGAAGCGCCTCAGGTCCTGTATTGGTGACTAATGGTCAGAGTTGCGCACCTTTCTGTATGGACAATCGTATTTACCCGTATGATGCTTTAGTAATAAATCTAGGGGACACACACTATGAGGGCATAATTGGCTTGGATTTTGTGAAAAAATATCGTAGGAAGAATTCTTTCAAGAACAACACCATTAAATTTGAACCTGATCACATGATGTCTTTATAATCCGTATGCAGTGAAGTTGAGGAAGTAGATTTAATTTCGTTTGAGAATCCCCCGTTAGGTCCTAGCGAAGAGGCCGACACGGTGCGACACTGTGTTTCATAACTTGAATGACTTCGTGGAGAATAGCGATGGGACGGGTTTAAGGACTTCCCATGAGTCCGGGTTAGCTTGGAGCGAGGACGCAGAGACGCTGGTGCAAACATTGCTTGCATCCCATAACCTGAATGGCTTCGTGAACCAAGGCAAACCCGACGATCTCCTAGGTCCTATAAATGAGAGTAATGAAGAAATGTACCAAATCTTAGAGCCTGTACGTAAGTAAAAGAGTCAAGGTGAGAGTGAACGCAGGGAGAGTGAACTTAGTGAGAGTTTTGTGCGCATCAAGAGAAAAGTAAAGACTCCTCCACTCTCGTGCGTCATGGCAGACGCTTGCAAGAAAGATTTGGCTGGTAAAAAGAAGTGGTGATAGAAAGGGAAGATGGGAATGTTTTGGTACCCCCAATGTTAACACGACTTGAAGAAGACGGAACGATTCCTCTTTTGCTATGTAATATGGGTAAAGACGAGCAGTTTGCTAAGAAAGAAACAGAAATGCCAGTAGGGTTGAATTAAAAGTTTATAATTGAAACTTTAAAAGAGAATTTGGTTGAATTGGTAGAATTACGACCCACAAAATGTACGCAAAGTGACCTGTTGTCTGCAGAATGGAGTATCCTAGTCACGCCCGAGAAACCACCCACCCCTAGGAAGGATCTGTATTTAGTGCCCTCCCTGACCCAACCCTTAATGACCATGGCCGCCTCCACATTAAAAGATGATTCCCGATGCACTGAAGACGAGGGACGCAATATTGGCGTTGCGACCACAACCACCTGGCGGCCTCTGACACCTGGGAAGGACATCGATTAGGCCCTGCTGCGCCCACCCAATTTGGTGATGCAACGGGTTACCCCCAACAGTTACTCCCTTCCCATCCAAAGGCCCCTTGCCACACTCCCTAGACACCCAATAAACTCCCCGAGAGCCAGTAAACGTCTCAGTCACACCCACAGCAAGCACAATTGTAGGAGAAGGGCCGCAAACGCCGCCCGGAAAGCCGAAATCCAGAAGTGCCTATAACTGTCTCACTAGTGTATCAGACCTTCCAACTTTCTGAACTTCTTCTAGGGCTGCGTCGAGGAGTTAACGTGGTTCGTGGAGGACAGGACCGGCTGAACAAGCGGACTCTGCGTGCTCCTCGATCTATTATTCTAGACGATGTGTATAGTGCTCACGTGAATATCAGTGCAAGCTTCGATGAAAGAAGAGAAGGCGTACGAGTAACGAATTTCCCAGGCGCGAAGGTGGTGCCACATGAAAAAGACTTGATAGAACTGAAAATGTCGCCGTCCTCACAATTAATTTCAAGTGCCGTTTTGTGAAACATCACCAAAGACGGAGTTCTACTCCATCTTAATCTTAGTGATGTGTACTTATATTCTAATATTTGCTGTAATTTTATTACTTGTTCTACGAACGGTCAGGCTAAGAAAATGTCGAAGTTACTGCATTAATGCAGTGCTATGGATTTCGCAAGTAAAAACAGGTGAACACTGTGAAGGTGAATGTTTTTTTTGTTATTTTTATATGATTTTCATTCATTACTTTTGCCAATGTAATATCAAAAAATGTGTACATTTATGTAAGGGGTAAGGCACCGAACCACCATCTATTTTATTTCTGCATTCTCGCTTGGTGGTGACAAAATATGGCATGGCACTCACACCCCACCCCCAGGCCTAATTTCCTGCGAGGGTGATATAGTATGGGTTTCTCGGAAACCCCCACTATCGGTTAACTCTCCCAAGGAGTACCCCAGCATACCAGACAATGTATGGTGATGTAGTGCGGGTTTCTCGGAAACCAAGACAGGACAATGTCCGCTACCCGATCCCCTTTTTGCTACTATGTAGCTATTTGAAGTCATCCCTCCCCCCGAAGGCGCAATGCCTTATAAAGCGAGACGCTCCCGGAGCAGGGCGACGGAGATCGGTGATTACCCATTGACCGGTAATACGAGCGGAACCTTCTTGGAGCAGACCAAAGCTGATCTAGAGACTACCCGTTGCCTTTCGAAGGCTAAGGGGAATCTTCTCCCTGTGTTCGAGGTGAAGATGTCCGGACACAGGCGTTTGTCTTCCTTGGGTGACAAGCTCCCATCATTTGGGATAATTGTGCCGACAGGCCTACGGACGATAATTTCTTCGGAAAAATCATCTGCGGTCACCCCCGGTCCATTCGTGCAGACGCAGGCAGCTATGGCGAAAGGTCCTTCTCAGGGCCAAGAGCCCACCGCCTCCAATACGGAGGAGACAACGACCGTTGGAATTGAGCGGAAGGATTCTGGAAAGCCTTCTCTCAACCCTTCTCAGGAGACAGCATCTGAAGCGATGGATGATGGCGCCGATCCGGCGCTTGCATCAGACGAAGTAAGCGGCGACGGGTTCAATGTCGTCTCGAAGCGGAAGAAGAAGAAGACAGCTCCTACTTCGCCGATCACTGCCACCCTCGGAGCCACTACAGCCACACCGGCCAATATAGAAGATCGCCCGAAGAAACCTCGCGTCCCTGCGATTGTCATGTATGGTGTAACGGGGATGAGCGAGGTAATTACCGCTCTTGAGGAGAATATCGGAAAAGCATTCGAGTTGGAGGCCAGGCGTGCCTCTACTCCCCTTCTGGTCGAGTCCATAGCGGATCATAAAGCAGCGCTGGATCTCCTGGGTGAATTGAAAGTTCAATTTCACACGCACCCGACCGACAGAATACCGGGGGTTAGGTACCTGATTAACGGTATCTCCCGGTGGATCCCCACGAGCGAGGTCATAACGGCCCTCTTGGAACTTGGCTACGAAGTACGGAGCGTCAGGCAGATGACTGTTATGGAGGCTGGGAAACCAGTTCCCATCGACCGACACATCTGCAATCTGATAAAGGATCCAAGGGCGGTGAATGCATTCGACATTAAGAAGATACTTCACTGTCGGGTGCAGGTGGAAACATTTCGAGGAGAGAGCGGCCCGACGCAGTGCCTAAATTGTCTCTGATTTGGGCATATCGCAGTCGCTTGCAGGTGCGCACCACGATGCTTTCGTAGTGCTGGCCTGCATCCCATTGATGACCGCAAGAGGACGCGGTCTGACACTGCACCCTGCGTCAACTGTGGATGAGAACATGCAGCAGTGTCGAAGAAATGTCCCGCATTTCTGGTGGCCCAGCGACGCCACTGACATGCTGGGAAAACGCCGGCGCAAATCCATACCACCTTCTGAAAGCCGAAGCTGGTGGCTCCTCCCTAAGTCACAGCACCCGGGAGGCCGGCGACTGAAACACTCACCTTTTCCTCGATGCTGAGAAGGGAAGAAGTAGCCATCGACGCCGCAGAAACCAGGGGAATAGGCGATGCCACATCCCCACTCACTAGAGAAAAAGAAAACCAGGACAAAGAGGAGGAACCTCCTACCCGAGCGGTCGCAGCGAAAGATGCAGACCAGGGGAAGAAGGGGAAGAAGAAAAAGAAGGGCAATCCGAAACCCCTTCCCTCAAATCTTCCCCAACAGGAGGAAATCACCACGCCTCCACCTCTTGCAGTGGAAAAGGAAGACAAGGGAGCGAAAGAACCTAAAACTACTGCACCTGCTAAGGACGTGGTTACCGCGAAGGATGGAGAGGACAGGGAGCTATGGGAAACCATAGCTACCATCTGTAAAACTGCGGAGATACGTCACCTCAAGGGAGGAACAACTTCTCCTAACCGTACTGGAAGGGCTAGCGAGTACGAGGTCAACCATGAACCATCATGGCTAACGGCCCACTGGTGCTCGCCCAGTGGAACGCCAACGGGATTCTTCGAAGGTGAGAGGAATTCCGAGCGTTCCTTCAGGACAGAAACGCCAAAATCGCTGCCGTCAATGAAACTCATCTCCGTCCAGCTGACAAATGGAAGATTCCGGGGTGGTCCATCTTTCGGGCTGACCGGGATGCCCAGCACCAGCGGACACCATCAGGAGGTGCGGCGATACTCGTTCACCAAAGTATTGAGCATCGGGTGTGCAGGACAATCTCTCACCCGCACGTTGAGGCCTGTTCGGTGGACATCAGAACGAGGGAAGGATGGATAAGAGTGTCATCAGTATACTATCCTCCGGCAAAACCGTGGGACGAAGACCTAATCCTACAACTTATCAGAGACGGCAGCGGCGCAGCACTTATTCAGGGGGACCTGAATGCTCGACACCCAAGCTGGCACTCGAGAAACCACAACCCTAGAGGAAGAGCGCTGAGGGCACTAGTGGACGAGGAAGGACTAACGGTACTTGGCCCGACGGAGCCGAGGGGTCGGAGCCGGAGCCACGTGAGGGGCGGTGTCCTGGATATTGCGATTGCTCGTGGTATCAGGACGTCGCTCAGCATACATACGTGTGTCGAGCTCTCGTCGGATCACAATCTAACGATCCTCTTCATGGGTACCAAAGCTCCAAGTGTTCCTCCGGCGAGCAGGTGGGATTATAAAAGAGCAGTTTGGGCTTCCTACAGGAGACACATCGCCTCGAAGCTACCGAAGGAAGCTGAGGAACCTACGACGGGCGAAGAAGCGGACGGCATGGTACGTCATCTTGTGGAGACGGTTACCACTGCTATGGAGACTTCAATCCCAAGGAAGGCGGTGCACCCACACTTCCTCCGAATGTCACTCCCGACCCCGGTGCGTGCACTCATCAGGCGCCGGAATAACATCCGTCGGCACTGGCAGCGGTACCGGACCACAGACCTGAAGAAACAGCTGAGAGCCCTGAATGTCGAAGTCCAAAATGCTCTAACAGAAGTCCGGAAGGACCACTGGGAATCACACCTGGAGGAGGAACTCCTCAATGAAAACGGGGAAGAGAGGATTGATGGCGTGTGGAAACTGTGCAGGAAACTGCGCGGCTCTCAGCACTCCGACGCTCTCATCATAAGCGGAAATCAAGTAGCGACCTCCCCGGCGGAGAAGACAGAGATGCTAGCGAGGTACCTCGACGGCGTCTTCACTCCGAACCCAGGGAACAGTACTTCCGCGGCGATTGAGGCGGAAATCCACAACACAGGGGAAGCCAATGATGAGATTCCTGGGCCTGTCATCGAGAAAGAAGACGTCACAGCGGTTATGCGTCACCTTCACCCAAGGAAAGCGCCCGGCATTGACGGCATTTCTAATACCGTCATCCGGGAACTTCCGAAGGCGGCAGTGGCGTACCTGGCCAGCATATTTAACGGCTGCATCAGAATTTCCTTCTTCCCGTCCACCTGGAGGAGAGCAAGAATCGTCTGTCTTCCAAAGTCGCAGAAGACTGAGTTGGGTCCCGGAGACTTCCGGCCCATCTCCCTTCTGGACGGCTTTGGACAGATATTCGAAAGAATACTGCAGGGGCCGATCTGCGACTTCATACGGGCAGAAGAAATTCTCCCGGAGGAACAGTTCGGCTTCCGCGAACGGCACTCAACAATCCATCAGCTAGCGAGGACTACAGACTTCATCACGGACGCCTTCAATAGGAGAATGGCGGTAGCCGGTGCCTTCTTTGACATAAAGAAGGCATTCGACCGCGTCTGGCACCAAGCCCTTCTGTTTAAGATGCAGCGACTCCGCTTCCCGGCATGGATCTGGCGCCTAATCAGATCCTACCTGCAGGACAGGGCATTCGTCACCAGCTGGCTCGTGACGGACTCTGGGGTTCGACGGATACACGCCGGCGTGCCTCAGGGCTCCTTTCTTGGGCCTATGCTGTTTAATATCTACACTCATGACATCCCTAGGGATCATGGGCGTCATGGAATCCTGTCACTATATGCAGACGACGCGGTGCTACTCTACCGCTCTTGGCAGAAGAACCTTGCTGCCGAGCGACTTCAGGAGGCCATCGATGATCTCATTAAATGGTATCGTCGATGGCGGATTGAAGTCAATGCCAGGAAGACGAAAGCCAACGTCTTCCAAACCGGCAGAGGAGCGCCACCAAACGAGAGAATGTCGGTGGATGAATATCCTTCGGGGGGAGTCTGAAGTGCTTTATCTTCGTGTGCTGATGGATCAAAAGCTCACCTGGAAATCCCAGTGCGAGCGTGCCCGCGCCAAGGGAGTCGACTTCGGCCGGTTCTTCACCCGCGAGTCCTAAGCGCGGACACTAAGAGAAGACTGTACCGGGAGTGCGTGCTCCCAGTAATTACGTAAGCATCACCGGTATGGTCTGGAGTGCCAAAGACGAGTCTTGCTCGAGTCCAGGTAGTTCAGACTGCTGCACTTCGGTGTATATTGGGGCAGGGTCGCTACGAACCCGCCTCAAGCATGCACTGCGACGGGAATTTGGAACCGCTAGACGTTCTACTTCCGAAGGCAGCGCAGGATTTCTTCAGAAAAGTAGTGGAGTCGGACTTTGCTGTTATCCGAAGAATCTTTGAGGCACAGGTCTGGCCGTGGGATCGTCACAAACGACCCATCGCTAGCCTGGACACCCCTGCATCACTTCCGCCAGGGAAGAAGCCAAGGAAATGCTCAGAAGACTTCCCTGAAGTAATAAAGCCGCCAAGAGACAACGCAGAGGAACACAAAACGTCTTCGTAGTCCCAAGGACTGGTAAGACTAATGGGACGCCTCCACAAAGAGGTAGTCACATAGGGCGAGGGCGAGGACAGGAATCCCATTCCTCACCCGATACCCTGTGTTTGGGTCCGTCGGTCGAGCCTACGACCACACCAGAGACGCCCAGCCTTTCCCTGCACCTTTCCCTGCGTCCCATGCCACCTTTGTGCCCGTCGGTCGATCCTACGACCACTCCAAAGACGCCCAGCCCTATCCTGTACCTTTCCCGACGTCCCGTGCCGCCTCTGAGTCCGTCGGTCGAGTATCACCACCACACCAGAGATGCCCAGCCCTGCCCCGCTCGTTTGTCCCTACTCCCCGGTGCCTGAACCTCATATCTCGAATAGGGTTAACTAAAAGACTCATAAACCGAATGCGACTCTCGCATTCTGTGCTACGCTCCCACCAATGATGTCGCGGCCACCAACCACGTGACAATGGGAACCCGCCGAGTGGAAACCAGCGATACCATAGAGAGGGTTAGCACATATTAAGCATATGAAGCCAATGAAAGTCTCTTCGGAAAAAGGAAGATAAAATTCAATTGCAGAAATGTCAACAGGAATGCGTTAATTGAACAGGAAGACATTGGAAACATGTGAAAGGAGTATATTGAGGACATGGGGAAAAACTCAAGCAGAGAAGTTAAAATTAAAACCAAGGCTAACTATAAATTTATTCGGATTCAAGGATAAGGGAAACGAGAGAATCTATGCTCGGCCGACAAACTGCGGTCGAAAATATTATGCATGTAACCAAGCCATTGCATTGACTTCCAGGTGAACTTGGCGAATCAAAACAAATGAAGTATTTAACTTACGACGGAAGCAGCACCATATGGGATGGGAAGAAATATTTGGACGTCAAGTAAAAAATAGCTCAGGATAAGAATGATTGTCGAATAGCGACCACCACTGCAGCAATACTTGAATAATATGCGCTTACAAATAAGAAAGCTGGAAATTCAAAATTAGGGGTAATAAATGAGACAAACTAGGGCTCGGAGAAAAATCAGACGAGAAACGAATGGAAACTTTGGAAATTCCGTGGTGGAAGAATGAAAAAGAGTGCAGAGAGAAGCAGGGAAGGGAAGGGAAAAAGTAGAGGGGACCAGAGGAAGGAGAGCCAGATGGATTGGGAGCACCTTAAGGAGAATGGGAAAGGTTTGCTAGGAACAGAGCAGGAGAAACAGAAAGAGGGGTGCCATGGGGATGGACCAGGGACGTCACCGAAATCAAAAGTAATGGGAAAGTGAAGAAGCTATGAGAGCACCAAGAACTAGCTTTGAATGAGGAAGAATGGAAGGGTGCTAATGCTGATGGGTGAGTCTCCCGTGAAACCCATTGGGACACTCAATATGAATCTGATCAGCTGTTAAATGTTTTCACATGCTAATAATGTGGTTTCGGTGGACGAGTACTTTATGATTTTACTGCTCATTAAATTCAATTAAAACCATTGGTTGAATAATAAGTACTCAAAATCCACAAATATTTCCTGTGATGAAACCTTTTAATTTCGTGATTAGTTTTCCGCTGACCAATTTCAGATCAAATACATAGAATCAGGACCATTCTTTACACCGATTTTGCAAAATAATTGTCCCAACGCTCTTTGGCGAATGATGGGTCCCATGCACGTAAATGGAATAAGGAGCCCAATCCAGAATCCAGCATTCTAGAAGAGCGAGCCAAGAAAAGAAAACTCACACAATGGATAAACTACAGTTATTCAGGAGAAAAATTGTGATTTCTGGTTTCAAAAGGACTGGGGAAACCTTGAATGTTCATGTACACCGTGTAAAAGGGCGGTCGAGGAATGTGGGGAGAGGTGGATGGTCTGGCAGCGAAGGGGGAAGAATTTACCTGAGGATGAGTTGGTGGATTGCGGGTGGTCGGGGGGGAGAAAGGGGGGGAGCGGGGATGGGATCGGGAGCTTGATCCATTGTGATTATCGGTGATTTATTCTTATAAGGGACACTCGCCCCCAGCCCCCATCGCCCGACTCCCGGAAGATGTTCCCTTCGCCAGCCGTCAACCGCCCCTCCAAAGCATAATACCCCCGGTGGGTGGGCGCGGAGGGGAATGGCGGGAAAGATGGGAGGGGCGCTTCGGGGAATAATTCTCCGTCTTCCAGTCTCGCGGATGAAAGTGCGCTCGCTTCAAAACATATTCACCGACGATGAGAGGGAAAGAAAGGGCGGAGGCAGTCCGTTCCCTGGGAATTCTCTCGGAGCAATAAACCCTCCGCTCGCCCCTCGGGGAGGGGGGCGGCGGGCGACGACTGAGGGAGGGCTGTTTTCCGGCGCCCCCGGTCGGATCACGGTGTGCGCGCCTTTCAATGCGCCTCGAGTGGATGGGTGGGGTGGGTGAAGCCGCTTTAGGGGCCCTTCCATCCTCTGTCGCGGCAGCAGAATTCGTTAAAAAATTGCCGTAATGAGAAATAAGGCGGCAGCGAATGGGTGAGTGGATGAAAGCCTCTTTGAGGCGAAGTCTTATTAGGGACGACTGGCTGGCTGAATGGCCGCACCTGGAGTCAACCAGACTCTTCGGAGAGGGAACCGCTTGGGTCGATGGAAATTTTTCCAGAGCTCATGTCAATATTAGGCGTCTTCTAGCTCGAGTTAATTCCGTGTCATTAAATTCGTCCATTTAAACTTTAAAATTGTATAAAACGCCATAGTTTTGTTCAATTTGAGGAAAGAATTGACCTTTAGAACTCTTGACAGAGAGTGGTATCACTGATATCTCCCCAGCCGATATAGATCCAGCTGCCAACGGAAAGTATGTTCATAAAGTAAAAGCGAGAAGTATATTGAAGCGCAGAAGGACATTGAATGAAGGACACGATATAACAAATACGCTCGCAAGGCAATTCACAAGTAAGAACTTGGTACCTATGCAGCGGTCGCTGACTTAAATAACCTGACTAAAATCCAGGTACTCATGTTCCACTTCTGTCTAAGTTTAAGTGCATGGTTAAATGACATTGGTAATATCTTCTCTCTATACAGTAGTGTAACTTAAAACGAGATTTATCTAAATGTCTGCATTTTTTCTACTCTCTATTGAGTCAACCGTTCGGCGTACTTGGTTTTCTTATCAATCACTACAGCAAGCCGGAATGGTCATTTAAAAAGGCTCAATTCATTATCTGCAAGTAATACATTCGTACCTAATTTGTACAGAGTGACCAGCAATTAGATGGTACCTGATTCCAGGTTACTTTCTGGTTTTCATGTGTGAAAATTCGTTTCTCGAGGCTCTTTGATGCCACTTCCGTTTTTACTCAATACTCCATGTCTCCCAAAGTGAACGAACGGATCTTGCTGGATCTTACATGCACGAAATTTCGTCACTTACATCTGTAGCTTTGACATTCATCCCTAAATATTGAATGAATACATACAGGTGCTGAAATTTGATGGCTCACCTAAACGAACAACCTCCTTGCGGTAGAGAGAGAGATCTGCACGTTTGTAGTCGTGTGGTGAGGTTGCTCCGTCGACAAGTCACATATACCAATACTATTGCGAAAAATCGAAATATATAGGCAATCATTCGGTTTGGATACCGGAATTATTTATTACCTTCAATGCGTCGTCTCTCTTGTGCTGCGGCGTGCCTTCCCGTCGCCTTCCCACACGGTTCTCGTCTTCCAAGACGTTTAGTTGTCGTCTTGGTTTTTCTCATGGCGGCTCTGTGGGTCGGCGGTATAATCAGCACCCCTTCTCCGTTGGCGGACGTGCGCATGGCTGCAGATGCCGAGTGGCAAAAGGTCGCTTCAGGCGATCCCAAGGCCGGACTTGCTCCTCTGAGATTCTTCTAACAACAAAGTCGGGCTCGGCTGCTTTCCCGAAGCACACGTGCACCGCAGTGCTCCTCTTTTTGTCCATCCAACTTACTGTCCGGGCCCGACGATGCTTAACTTCCGTGATCGGACGAGAACCGGTGTATTCATAGCAGGTTCATGGTTATCTTTTATGTGTTTATATTCCTCCCCTCATCCTATTTCTGTATCCTTATGAGTAATTTTACCCGAGCGAGCCAGGTTTTCGGATTTGAATGCGCATTTAGCCAACATTAATTCATTTCTTTCTTCCGAATATTCTTGCCTTTAAACGCCCTCTAACTACTACTAAGACGTTGCATGACTACTATGACTCGTGCATGCCTCAGGTGGTAGTTGGATTTGCTCCCGAGCCATATCTCTGGGTCAAAGAAAATATGTGGTTGCATACAACCCCTCGGATTTCAGAAGTTTTTAGATCTTTCTTGGAAGCGTGATGGTATTTGCATCAGCTTGGGCCATTTGAAGATCCGCGATTCAATTCCGGGTCAAGGAAACATTTTTCTGCTTGGAATCCGCACCCTTCCTACTTCCGAACTAACTTCTTGTAAAGTCCAACAAGACGTTGGTGGGAAAGTTGGAAGATTGTGGGTGTGCATTTCCGTCCAATTTTCCTGTCCCTTATATTCGTATGAATATTATAAAAAGATGAATAGTTACGAGTATCCAATTTAAGATGATTATAAATATCATGAATATGGATGAAATTGTGTGTAATTAGCAGCTTGGCCCGGCAAATTAATGGTACTGTAAATCAGAGTCTGGAATATAAAAATATAAGCAGTAAAATTCGCTAAATAATTTGTAGGTGTTATTAAATGTGCACGATTAATTGCGCCATTCGACGGATGATATCCAAAGATACAGAGTCCGTACAATAAGTATCGGGACTGGTTCGCTGTAGCCTCAACGGAGTGATAGATGGCGGTCCGACCGGTCGTCTCGGTATAGGGGTCCCCTACCACTCAGGCGCACTTTGGTTCAGTCGCCTACGGGCATGCGTTGAGACAGGAGGTGGATTTTTGTGAAGTGTGATTGTTTGTGGTGCCGTCGCGCCAGCATGGAACGCACCATCAAAAACGCTATGCTGTGAAGTTTTGCGTTAAACTCGCGATCGCGTCGGAACCGTGTCGGAGATCCTTGAACTCATTAAACAGACTTATGGAGACAATGCCTTCAGCCGAAAAAGATCTTTGATTGGCACGAAATGTTTGAGGAAGGCCAGGAGCTTGTCGAAGACGGGCACCGCGTCGGAAGCTCGACGACCGCTCGAACCGATGCTCAGATGGCCAAAGTGAACAAAGTTTTGGACTCTGACAGGCGTTTAACCATCGCCCTTATCAGTGAGGAGACCGGCCTTTCAGTTGTAACCGTCCACACCATTGTAACAGAGGATATTGCGATGAGGAAAGTGTGCGCGAAGCTGGTGCCGAAATTCTTGAGCGAGGAACAAAAACTGTCGCGAGTTGAATTTCTCAAGAAATTTTGGACTGCGTCCATGAGGATAAAGATTTTATCGACAGCATTATTACCTCAAAGGATAGCTCAAAAGGAGTTCAAAGGGTATCAGTTCGACTCAATTGAGGCGGTTCAAGCGGCGACGGGAAAGGCTCTCAACAGTATTCCAGTGGAAACCAACTTCCAGCGGGCTTTTGACGAGTGGTAGACGCGCCGAACTAAGTGTATCGATGCAGGAGGAATGTATTTTTAAGATTATTAAGTAATTGTAATGATAACTGCAATAAATTTTGATTTTTGGAACCAGTCCCGATACTTATTGTACGGACCCTGTATCTAGCGTTTCAATCGACTAACAACCAGCACTTCTCCCCAAAATTGCTACGTGAGAGGAACTTGGAGCCACTATGCTGCTGATTGGACGAAAGCGACCTCGGGCATCACGTCAGGATCGACTAATCGCTCCGCTGACCCACGAACGGCAGGAAGTCGCTTTGAGGGCTGAGCGCTGAAAGGCGACGAAGACTTGTGAGATCTTTATGGGAGGCGGCCGACAGCCGAGGTTATTTGCGCTACTAGGGATGAATGGGAAAGAAGGAAGGGCGGAGAGAAACCCGGCGTCGGCAAGAGTCTACCCTGAACACATGGCTCCAAAGGGTCTCATAGTTTAACGTCGGACGGTTTACTCACAGTGGGATGGACTCCACATAGCACCCCACTGAAATATCCTGCCACCACCGGGACTCAGGTGGCCTATTGTGGCCGCTGTCTGGTTTGACTGCTTCCTCATTAGCAATTGCATGCATTAAAGTGACTCATTCATTATTTTGCCAATTCAATTCCGAAATTTGAGTGTTCATCGCCAGGAAGCATAAATTACATTTTCTATCGCAACATGGAATGCAAGAATATATAATATGCCAAAATATCTCTATGTTTAAATAAAAAGTTTTGACATAACTATGCCTTTCCTCAACTTTAAGGAGATAATTCCGGATATTTTCAACATTTCACTAATTGCATCTCATTAAGGATACTCCCCATATGCTCGCTCTCTCTCTCTCGATCCAAGAGGTTTCTCGTCCAACAAGTTCCAGATTACATATACGTCACGTCGAAAGAAGGATAATTTACGAATATGTGAAAAAAAATAAAACTTTCGCCTTCAAGCGGTTTTGGTTTCGGGGAGCAATTTCCATCGAGGGACCCAAAATGAGTCCGTTAAACTTCCCGAGCATTAGAAGAGCGAACCTCGAAAAGGTTCGGCAAAAACCATTCTCCATTGGTGGTTCTCAACTGGTGACGGAACCGCGTATGCTGACGACCTCCTCTGCTATCGATCACGTCTCCTCCTCGGAGGAGGACCACCCACCGCCTCTCTTCTCGCCGCGTCACCGGGGTGACGGAGGAGTGAGTGCTTGCGAGAGAGTGCTAATCGAATTGTAGCTATCCTTCCTCCCTCAAGAAGAAGGGAGAGGTCACTCCTATCGCCAAAGCCCACCATTCCTTTCCAAGCTTCTTTGCAAAACTACACTCGCTACAACGTAGATAGAAAGCTACCTCCGTTCACGTAGCCGTCCACCGATATGGATGGCATACCGAGCATGTGTCGTCGATATGACGTCCATTGCGACACGGTCGACATGGATCATTTGAGAGGATCGTTGAATGTCGTGATATCTACTTGAGATGTCAACGGTGGCTATGCGATGCAGGTAATCAAAGCGAAGGACGAAACAAAATAGAGACGATTTTTGATACCCTTTTTACAGTCCAATTCTCTTTTCAGGAGGGAAAAACAATCGCTGATAAATGTACACCTTCAGAATAAAACAAAGATCTGAGGAAGGTGAGATTAACTCTAAACAGAGCACCGTAATAAGCAACCCTGACAAATATATCCTCCAAGAGCCTAAGTTCTAATATGTAATGATTATTATAAAAGTGGATCGATAATCATTAGAACTGCATATCGGCATTACTCCGGTATTTTTACATATTTAATCGAAGGTGATATTGGAAAATGTATCAAAATACTACTCGTTTTTAATGGACGCAATGTCTTATATAGTATAAGTCTCTCAATTATAACTATCAATTTTACTCTTTTAATAAATAAATAAAGCCTGTTTGAAATCTGGAAAAGTATTTATCATTTTAATATAAAAACATTAAATTTGATGTTAGAATCATTTGGACGCTCGCAATCTGCTTTTGTGTGCATCGATTCAAGATGGATTCATAGACATTTAATTTTAATAACGCGTAATTTTATAACGTTTATTCGTAACTTAAATTACGTTTTCAAGCGACATGTGCTACTGAGACGCACAAAGTAGCTTAAATTTGATTTTTTTAAAATCCAAAACTCAGCGTTCTTGTCATTGCAAGTACACATTTCTGTTTTAATTCCGTTCGATGAGACCGCGTTCTTCACAATATTGTCTTCTTCAGATTATTCTTCACAATAATCCATTAGTCATTAGTTTATTTACATCAACATCCGTCGTAATTTTACTTCAAATTTTCTTGCTGTTAATATGCCTGGAAATATCTATTTCGAATTCCACAGGCAACTCATTAAATAGAAGGCTGCGCAGAGATGGGTCGTCATCAAACAGAGTGTTTCCAAGGCTGCGGATTCTGATGGCAACTCGAAAGAAAACGCATCTACCTAATAATCCGAGGGAGAAGTCTCAGAGGCGGGGTTGTTTGAGGGTGGGGAGGCATTCACGATTGGGTGGAAGGGTTGAGGTTCAGGGAGAGGGGGACTCGGAGATGTCGCAGTGAATGAGGAGACTTTTACAATACGCCTGAGAACTATTTTTAGCCCGGGAGGAGACGCGGACACGAATTTCAGTATCGGTTTCAAGTCCTTGCGACATCCATCGTAGGAGACAGTCACGCCCCAGCAACCCCCTTCGCTCCCCACCCCTTCCCCCATTCCTCGATAATATTCGAGGCCCTGCCTCCCCAGGGATTGAGGGGAAAGGAAACCACTTAAAGTGGGAGGGGGAGGCCTTGTTCAAAGGGCATCCTCCGCGATAAAAGTCGCGAATTTTTTATTCTCTAGGGTTCCTCGCGAATACCATTTTCGGTCATCCTTATTTCTCCCCCCGTTCTCCCTCGCCGCATGACGTTCGGTTCTTCTGATGTCGTCGATGACGTGGAAATATGTATTCATGGTTTCCATGTCACCTCCGACGAAATAGATGCCGGAAACTATCCTCCTTTATTCGCATGCGTATCTCTCCCTCTGTTCTCGCCCTCCATCGCCTCTCCCTCCTCCCCTGCGCCCCATCATCCCCCTTCGCCGGAAAACATGCTGCCCTTCCACGCGCGCACCCTTCCTTCCCGTCTCCTCCTCCCGGCGCCCTTCTCCCGCCCCTTCGACCATTTTGTCGCGGTGTTGACGCAACGATCGCGATGACAACGCGAAGTTACATCGACGCCACGAAAGTCAAACTGCCTTTGAGTAGTTCAATTTTTGGCGTGCACATCTTCAGGAGTTTATCGTCAATGAGCACGGACCCAAACTTTATTGCCCGATCGAAGCATATCCAGTAAGTGATGTGATTGTGAGTGGTTAAAATTGAGTGTTGCAGAATTCTTCTTTCGCTTTCAAGTGTTCTCTTTGATACCTCTAGGAAAGTAGGCTGTTTGACCAATTCATCAAAATTTCGGAGTTCCACAGACCTCACTTTTCAGAGTAATTCCACAGAATCAGATCCTCTTCCCGAAATCCAATTTGAGAGTGCAAATTTACACGCGAGTGTTCCCTTTCATCACGGCTTCACCGACACAATACCCTTCCGCGGTTCGTCCAGACATCGTCCGACCCTGTCCACTTAGTACACGTTTCCAATTACTTTCTTTTGGCGGAATATTCCCGAATCGACTGCAATCGCTGCTGCACGAATCAGGGCAAATGATTTCCCATCTCACAACTCCCGGATCTCACCGCCGGTGATTGCATAACCCACGCCCATTGTTTCCCCACGGACCCTGCACCGAGGATTACAATAAGGGCGAGCAGTGGAGTCCCATTACCGATTGCCAGGTGCCCGCCGACCGAGCGGGATGGTCGGTCGAAGGGAAGGGGGGGGGAGGGAGGTGGGATGGGTTGGGAAAGGTCGGAATGGCAAAGGTAGGGGTGGCGGTGAGAAGGCTGCACAAATGGCGTGTGCCGGCCCTCGTTCCTTCCTGAGGCATTCACGAGGCCGCGCATTAAAAGGCGCTTTACGAGGCACGAGTGAAGGCGAGCGCAAAGGGGTTCGTGGAGTGGGTGGGGATGAGTGCTCAAGGAAAATTCACCGCGGCGGTCACCGTTGGAGGCGAATATTAAACAAAAAAAAACGAAATAAATAAGTACGTAGTCGCGAGTAAAAAGTGTACCGAGAATTTGGAGAACCAGACTTTATTGCTCTCCATTGTTTTGGGGCTCTTAAAAAAAGACGAAATGGCAAAATAAATATGAGAACGAGGAAAGAGAGGCGAGTAAAAAAGTTGGGCAAGTTCCCGCACCCCACCCCACCCCCTCCCCCACCTCTCCTTTCTCACGGGGCGGGAAGAGGTTTCTTTTATTGTTTTTTTCATTCGAATGAGGCGCCCTTTTCTTCCTTCCCTGGCGGGATTATTCATACGTGCACGGGAATATATATGTATCGTACGTTCTCGTAAATGATTGTTTCGTTTGGAGAGCAATCAATTTTAGCGTTCGTGATTTGTTCAATACTGTAAATATAACATTGAATGTTTAACAGTAAATTCTATAGCTATTTCCATACCGGGAACTCGTGCGTTGGTGCATGCATAAGCGTCCAGTTTTTCTTCCCACGCCACGCCCAGTCAAGTAGTTCAGTCTCTAACCCTCACCCGCATATCATACAACACCCATCTTGCAATTATTAGAAGAAAAAACGAGGCAATTACATCACATAACTGGTAACAAATTAAAATGATAGGGAGGAATGAAAAACTAAACATTGCATGTGAAATTACTCCGTGAATCAATTTTGATTCTAAATATACTGCATTAGTATTCCAATCGTAATGTACTCTAATGAATACGTACAATGGCATTCTAATAGAAGATTAAGGTAATCTAAAGATAAGCACGAGCATTTTAAATGAATTTACGAAGGAGAAAATCGTGTGTACAAAATTATGAAAGACGATTACATTAATGGTGTAGACCATTAATTGGACGGTTATATAAGTACATAATTTAAATATCGAAATTCAGGAGCCAAGCGTAGACAGAATTTTAAGGCGCGAAACTGTAAATGGCATCCTGGAGAGAAGACTGATGAAGATGTCCTATAACTGAAACTCCCACGGGTAAATAACAACGGGTTCCCCAGAAAACATAGCCCCGCCAAACGTAGATGAAACAAATGCGAGCATAAACTAAAATCATATGCCTAGCACATATATATGGCAAAGGTTCTTCAATAAAACATATTCGTGAAATTTTCGGAATCGCACATAAAAAGTTCGGCTCCATAAAAAGAATACTCAAATGGGAAATGTAATGAAAGGACTAAAGAGCTTTGTTATTTTTACGTTAGTTAGACTCCACCTAGAGTACGATGGACGAGTGTATGGAATCCTCACGAGGTAGGTTTAATTTTGGAACTAGATCGAGCGGAACAGCTAGGTTTTTAAAACTTCAGTTCAGTTCAGTGCAGTTCGACAACACTATTAAATGAAATAAGAGGGAGCCACTAGATGACCCTAGGTTGGAATACAGGTTATATTTACGGTATAAATATGAGGGAGGTCAATTATCCGAGGGTGTTAAAGATATATTACAGCCTTACTCTGGTATTGAATGAATGTAAAACTCCAATAGCCGTAAACAGTTCACTTAAATTGTTTACGGCTATTGGGGTTTTACGTGAATTCAATATTACTAGCCGTAAGAGCTCATTTCTATCAATATTTCTCCGGTAGATCAGATCACGCACATGAGATCAGGGAAATGGATCAAGGTCGATCGGATGGATTCAAAATGCCGCTTTTTCTTCGTACCATTTGGGCTCAAAATAGATATAGGCGCTGGCTCGAGGGAGATAGTGATTAGTATCCGTAGTGTACGTATTTCGTCGATTTCTGCTTGAATTTTAACTAGGTTTATTTCTTCCTTCCTTCTCTATAAAATTGCTCCCACGTGATTTAACAATATCGTATCATTGAATACTCTTCTTGCATTTGAATGCCATTTTTCGTGTGATTAACTTTGCACGAGGGCATGATCGAACTGATGTTGAAGTAGAGGCGTCCATGGTTGGTGACCCCCCGCCACACGCCCTGGCGGTGGCTTGCAGGGCATTGTGTATGCAAAACACTGGAGGGACTCTCAGGGAAGCCCTAATGGAGACCAATTTTGGGTCTAGGCCATGGAGGATCAGTATTGGGCTATTATTTGACTGGAACCATAAAGTTAGTATGCATGCATGGCTGTTTCGATTCTTACCGACTACAGAACTACACAAAACTAAACAAACCTTCGATGAATCCTAGGATATGAAGAAAAAAGGCCCTGTCGTCTAGGAAAGAATAGTGTCTACCATAAAAGATATTGGAGTGTCTTGTATTGGTAGGAGTCAAATGCATTCTGCAGAATGAGGGAATTCCAAAAATACTGAATCAAGAGTTAACTTCATGGACGTGTGACATGTTAAAAACTGCCATTTGAAATATTCCATAATTTTCATTATTATGCAGATTTCAACAAAATTCTATTCAAATGTGCCATTTATAAAAGATTTTGCACATGTCTATACGATATTTGCCAGTGAAAATAATCGTGTAAAACCTTCTTGAAAATCGTATTTGGGCGTTGAAACCGTTCAAAGGGTTAAAACAGTTAGGTGTGCTGATGATTAAACTTTAGTTTGTCAGTCAGCCAAGGGGTTGCAGGCATTGCTGAGTGAATTGGAAATTCAGTGCGACAGGTATGGGATGAAAATCAATGTAAAAAAAAAGGTTTTGCGATTTTCTAGAAAGAAAAAAGCTAAGCTAAATATTAAAATAGGAGAGCAAAAACTAAGGAGAAGAATTGCGCTGGGCAAAGAGATTTTCACAAGGAGGAGGGAGTTGATGGCAGGGACGTTGATTAAGGATATTAAGAAAAGACTCGTAATAAATTTGATACGGAGCATAGCCATGTACGGCGCGGAAACGTGGTCATTGAAGGAGGAGGATAGACGTTGACTGGAAGCTTTTGAAATGTGGTTGTGGAGAAGAATGGAGAAGGTGAAATGGACCGAGAAAAAAAAATGAGGAAGTGATTGGTATGGTGGGCGAAGAAAGGGGTTTATTGGGAGAAATACTACGGAGGCAGGAAAAGTGGATGAGGGGGGTATTGACCGGCAGCGGGATGTTGAAGACTGTAATAGAGGGGAGAATGTTAGGCAAGCGAGGAAAGGGAAGGAACAGGATAGGGATGTTGGATGGGATGAAGGGAGGAAGAAAGTACTCAGAGCTGAAGAGGGACCTGATGTAGAGTAGGTTTTTTGTTTTGCTAGGGGTCACAAATTATTTTAATTAGTAATTATGTCCATCCAAAAACCTACCTTAACCGGTAGATTACCTAATATATATATATATATATATATATATATATATATATATATATATATAATACTCATTTATATAGAAACAGATATAAGGAAAAGGGATAGGAACACACATAAATGACGAACTCAGGAGAGGTGGGGAAGGCGGAATCAAGCAGATCACGAGAGTAAAAATATTTCCTAGACTAGAAAATATTTCCTAAATGTTTCTATAATCCTCTCGATTAATAATCTCATTAATGCAATGGCATGGCGCGTACCTCTCCCCTTCCTAAACCCAAACTGGTCGCTTCCTAGGTAATGATTTACCCTACTCCCTATCCTTTTGTTTATCATCCTGAGAACAGCTTTAGCTGCATGGGATATCAACCTTATTGTCCTGTAGTCCTCACATGACATAGCCTTACCTTTTTCGGATTAGGAACTAAACCTGATCTCACAAAGTCTTCCAGGCATATTCCTTCCTCATATTTACTACGAATGAGCCCGTATAGCGTCTTCCTCCCACATTTTCCTAAACATTTCAACAGTTACTAAGGAATGTTATCCACCTCCACTGCCTCATCTCCCTTAGTGCCCTTTCTATCTAATTGTCTAGTATGCCTGGACCTAAGCTGTCTTCCTCTACGTCATATTCTTTTTCAATGTCTAACTTTGTTGGTCTAAGTTCTTTACTATAAAGTTCTTCTATATATTCCTTCCATCTCTCTTGGATCATTCCTGCGTCCACTATTACCTTACCCGCCTTATCTCTAACTGTTAGCATTGATCTTCCTTTCCTACTTCCCGATAAAGATTTAACTTTGTTGTACAGCGCACCGATTTCAACCTTCCTCTGCAAACTTTACATATCCTCACACAGCGTCTTCCACCATACTTCTTTTGCTTTAGTTGCCCGCCTCAATTTATTGTTTAACTCTTTCTACTTCATTTTTCCTAACTCTGTATTTATATTCTTCCATTTTCTCCGCTCATCCATCTTTGTAATCATCTCATCCGTGATCCATGGTTTCCTAATCCTTTTCGCGTTAACGGTTCCAAAAGAGCCTTTTGCGGCTTTAGACAACCTTTCCTTTTTAATGAAGTTCACTCGGGTCTTCCACCGGGTCAGGGGTTCTATGTTGGCCGACGTTTCGATGCCCGACTCGTGTATCGTCTTCAGGGATGAAGACGATCATCATCCCTGAAGACGATGCACGAGTCGGGCATCGAAATGTCGGCCAACATGGAACCCCTGACCCGGTGGAAGACCCGAGAGAACTTCATCAAGCAGATACGACGGGAAAGCACCAAATCTTACTTAACCTTTCCTTGATATTTTCCCATTTCTCTGCGATAGTACTTAACTCTTTACCATCCTCCATGACTTCCTCTACCGCCTGTTTGTATTGCTTCCTTTTCAATCCATTTCATGCTTCTACATTCCATTTTCTAACCCGCCGCCCCTTCCTTATCTTTTTGAAACGGATGCTACATTTCATAAAACTAAATTGTGGTCAGAGTCCACATCCGCTCCCGGGAAGCTGTGGGAATTTATTACAAAGCTCTTAAACCTAAATCTATCCAGAATATAATCTAGCTGATACCTTTCTAAGTTACCTAGTATTTTCCATGTATACCTGTGTCTTTTGTAGTGTCTAAACCAAGTGTTGGTGATGACTAACCCCCGTCTCCTGCAGAACTCACCTGCTTTCTCCCCGTGGTCAATCCTCGTGCCTAAACCGTAGTCCCCGACTTCAACACCACCTGTGTCTTTTATCCTCTGCTGCTTCCGGTTTTCCCTTGCAAGGGTTTCGTGGGATGACGACCGCGGAAGCCTTGCCTCCCCCGCTGCCGGGCACGACACACGGCCGATTCGGCCGAGCCCCGTAGTTGCCAGGACTCATATTCTCTGTATTTTCCATCATTTAAATCTTGGGAATGATAATTGAGGTGGTTTCCCGTTGCCTTCCTCAGTAGTGTTTTTAACGTGACACCATCACTTACTGGCCGCCCCACTGGGGTCAGAGGCCATTGCAGCCGCCTCACTGAGGAATAGACGCTGCGTGGACTACCTTTCGTCTGGCTTCTAACCTTAGAACCTATCTGGCATGGGTGACCCTACCAGGAGCAATTATTATTACTCCCGCCAGCACAGCTCTAGGGGTCATCGGAACGCACAAGCCCTTCCACCACGTCAAGGATGTAGTCCGGGGAGGGAAATATATATGTATATGTATGTATATATATATATATATATGTATACCCTCCCCGGACATATACGTATATGTATATGTATATAAGAGGGGCAGGGAGGGACGGAGGATACACCTAAACATACACATCTGCTCAGAGTAAGTGACAGTGAAGAAAGAGAACAATAAAATAGGGAAAGTTTTATCAAAGAAGAGGTTTGTGGGAAGAGAGAGGGTAGAGAGGGGGAGAGAGAGTTAGTGAGGGGAACGGGAATTGGGGGAGGATGTGTTGGGGTCGAAGCAGGGGCGCCTCTTCGGCCGCAAAGGCATCCGTCGCGTCCGTTTCCCTCGAGAGAGTCGTCAATTCCCCGCGGCGACTCTCTACGCATGCCGCTTGGGGTAGAGGGGCTGGCTCATTTGATCAGCGATCTCCTTCTCCGCTATCATTGCCCCTCACATCCAGTCCACACGCCGTATTGCATAGCAGGAATTGGCGTGCACGAGAGGGGCAGGGAGCGAGGGAGGGAGGGAGGGAGGGTTCGCCGCTTAATTAATGGAATGGAGTGAGGTGTGCAAGCGCAGTTGCTCTTCGAGTCGTCGTCGTCCTGCGCGACTCGACTGTCGATTTGAATCGTCCCCCGCCCCCCAATGGTACCGAAGTCGAACTAAAAGACATCTGGAATTTTTAAAATTACTTCGATTGGATCTCTTTCAAAAATTACATTGATTAATAAATGATTATTCAAAAAATACACTTTAGCAGGGACCAAACGCGTAATAGGCAAATAAAGGGCTAGAGGGCTAAATAAAGGAATAAAGGGCTGAAGAAATCTCTACGTAGTCACCGTACAGAGTTAATTGTCATTTCTCCCGGCCTTTCTTGAGCTTTCGAAGGGCGTCATTTTAGACCTCTGCAGATTCTGTTCCGCCTCTTGAATTACGTCATCTGTGTTGTCAAATCTCCAACCCTGCAGTGTTTTTTTTTGAGTTCTGGGAATAAGTAAAAGTCTCTTTGGTCGAAATCGGGCGAATAGGGAGGATGTGGCAAAATTTCAAAGCCACATCCGCTTTGACTGGCAGTCGCGCCATGTTTGCTTCTGAAAATACTCGGCATAAGAGCAGCGGAAGTGACCGCGACGGCAGGATGGAGCGCCTCTCGTGACACGAACACACGCGTGAGGGGATGTGGTGGCACCTGACTCCATGGCACCAGGGGCAGTCAAATGAAAACCGAATACCAGCCATGACACACACGGTCCTGCAAAAGCTAGAAGATAGCTTTTTTACGCATCGCTGTGGCGGGAGGACTGCAGAGCGACAACTCACAGTCGCACGCAGTTGTGGCTGGGTTGTTGATGCGCGAACTGTGCGGGTACGTTGCAGCGGGTATTCGGTTTTCATTTGACTGCCCCTCATCTTGAATAACACGATGAACGTATCGCTATACACCGAATCAACGGATCGTCACTTGGGTACACCTGAAATCCACAAAGGCTATAGATGTACTCATATATTGATATACTTTTTCGTTATTTCTAATGGCGGGATCAGGTATTACCTATTTGAGCTTTTAACAAAAAATTATATTCATACGTCTTAGTGAGTTCTCTGAATAAATGCTGAACGGTATACAACTGAAATTGAACTAGCCTAATGATTTCTCAATACAATATAGTTTCCGCATGTAGTATTCACATTTTGGAGTCTTTGTAAAGATTAGTTTGTTAAGATTATTTGAATGTGTTCGCGTGAATAATGCAGAATTACTGGGGCTTGATGAAATATTGTTGTAATGGACGCTCGGGATATTATTTAATTAAGTGCGCGGAATCGTTCTGAGGATTGTGCAGTTTGGCTGAGGGAAATGTATTGTTGACAGTCAGTCGTAACTCGAGAACTGAACTTGTGGGTTGTATTTTCTGTGCGCGCGAATATGCTAAATACGGCGAGTCATTACTTGCCGAAATAAAAATGGTTATTTATTAACATGCAGTTCAGTTTATGTGCTAAACACATGGAAGAAACACCAAAAAAATGGGTTTCTTCGAATTTTTAAGGATGTTTCGGAGAGAAAATGGCAAATCTAACTCCGCCATTCAAAATAACGGAAAAAAATACACGAAAAGTAATTATTTAAAAGTTTTCCAAAAATTACCTACATATCCTAAAAATTCTTTGAAAATTTCAAATATTTTTCCTGAGCTCAATTTTGATTTAAAAATTTTGAAAAAATTAAAATGTTTTTGAGCATAAAAATGTATATTCATGAATTTTTTTAGATTTTTTAAAGCAAAGGACCTCTCAGGAAAAATAGTTTTCGAAAAAACACATTTTCTGACATATGAGACCCCTGGGGCCACCTAGGGAGCCAAAACTTTGGCTTTAAGGGGTCGCTAGATATTTAATTTCGAAACCCCACTCCCAAATAAGACTCCAGCTGAGTGCAGATTTTACCACCTTATCCCGCTATGGTGTTTAGCCTAATTAATCTCGAGAACTAGTATGTAGTATGAAAGAAGCATATTCTTGTGCGATAAATGGGGACATTCTCATTCGGTATCAATTTAATCAGAGCAGACTTTTTGCAAGAGCAATAAAATGGGATTGCCTGTTACATATTCGCGGTTCAAATACATTAAATAGTACACAAGAGTTTCAACGTAAGTTCCTCCGGGGGAGAATATTTGAATCATTTGAAACTCCAATTAATCATCGTATTATTCCCTACTTCCAATAGGTTGCCTCTCATTTTTTTCAAAGTAAATATTTAATTTAATATTGATTAAAAGCAAATAAAAACTGCTTATGCCAATAAATCCGTGTTCATGAAATTCTTTTTTGCCATAACCGAGTGCATTCTCTTTCCTACGCAGAGAGAAGCTCGCCCGATCCCTTCTTTAAATCTTCCCGGATTTGCGACGCTGGCAGGAGCACTGTTTACCTTTTACATCGAAACTTTGATTTTTCGAGAGAGGGATTTAGTGGAAGGGAGGATGGGTTGATGGCCTCAACCTCTTGCTGGTAAAATGTATGCATAGATTAATCCGTTGATCAATGCCGCTCTCCATCCCCTTTCTTTCCCAACCTCCCCCTCCCCCCCCCCAATTACCCCTACCCCCTCTCCCTAAGCACTCTCTCATTATAACAGCCGTGTCCAGACGACACAATATGTGCATGGTACAACTGTCAGCAACATTGCGACCCATATGACGGCGGATTCGGAAATAAAAACTCACGCGAGTTCACCCAATCATTATCATTTTTTTAGCATTGATGTATAATGGTATTTTTTTCAATTTAAACAATACGCAATGAAAATAAACCACATATGCCAGCCTCCATATCGTGTTTAATAAATAATAGGCCACATAGTTTAGCCAATTTTTCCACGGAATAATAAATGTACCACTAATCTCATCGTCTTTAAACATGTTAGAGGATACAATTATAGAGTGAAACCAGCAATAGAAATGATATTGTCCCGGACAAAAAAACATTAGAAATTATGGTGAATAATTACTGGTAGAAATCTTGACATTAAGTCATTATTAGGTGATTTTTAATTTATTTCAATTATGATTAAAATAATTAGATGGGCCAAAGATAACTTGCTTTCATAAAGGTCGCGTTTGAATATAAAACAGGCATATCCAATGTTGAAAAATATAAGAGGCCAAAAGGAGTTTTGGTATTCCGCGGTCATTTTTAATATTCCAAAGAAATAAGACGAGTGCAGATATGAATTATTGTTTTAAATCACATTTAAACTATCTCTGATGCTCAAAATCACATGTTTTGCAAGGCTATTTTCCGACACGATCCAATGGCCTCTCGGCACAACCAATTACCCGGGACCTCTTCGACCTGAAGCCAACTCAAGTGACCAGTCAACGTTGGCGTTCGCTATGCCGCTACTGCCCACACATGACCGGAATCCTGAGTGATATATAGCATTAAAGGCGTTTATGAAGTCAGTTAGTATTGCTTTAAGTAATCTACCGGTTGAGGTAGGTCTTGGATGGACAAAACCACCAAATAAATATTTTGTAACCCTGATAAAAAAAACACAATCCAGCTACCTAGACTACATCAGACCCCTCTTCAGCTCTGAGTACTTTCTTCCTCCCTTCATCCCGTCCAACATCCCTATCCTGTTCCTTCCCTTTCCTCGTTTGCCTAACATTCTCCCCTCTATTACAGTCTTCAAAATTCCACTATTGCCGATCAATATATGCATGCTTTTCATCCACTTTTTCTGCCTACTTATGATTTCTCCCACATTTGTTTTCTTTTCGATCCATCTAGCCTTCTCCATCCTTCTCCTCACCCACATTTCAAAAGCCTCCTTCCTTGGAAGCTTCTGAAATGTGGGTGTGGAGAAGGATGAAAAAATCTACTTCTATCATCCTGCTTCAATGACTACGTTTCCGCGCCGTACATAACTACATTCCATATCAAAGTTTTGACGCGTCTTTTCTTAATATCCTTACTCAATGTCCCCGTCATCAACTCCCTCCTCCTTGTGAAAGCCTCTTTGCCTACCGCAATGCTTCTCCTTACGTCCCTACTACTTTGACCGTGTTGGTCCAAAACACTTTCGAGATACGTAAACTTCTACCTACTCTAGTTTATGCCCTCCTATTTTAATGTTAAGCTCAGCCTTTTTCTTTCTGAAAAATTGCATAACCTTTGTTTTATTAATATTGATTCTCATCCCATAATTGTCGCACTGAGTTTCTAATTCACTCACCAATACCTGCAATCCCTTGACAGACTGAAAACCTAGAGTTTGATCAGCAAACCTAAATGATTTTATGACTTGCCCGCCGACTTTCATTCCTACTCCAGTTCTTCCCATGCCTCTTTAATCATTTCCTCCACACATACATTAAACAGCAGTAAGTGTATAAAATAGAAAATGCATGGCTATTCCTATTTAATTATTTGTAATCTATACGGATTAAGAGTCCTTTAAAAATAGCAGCTCATTGTCACGCTTAATATTTTTTGGCCTCATATTGTTGGTCTTTGTCGAAAACAAACTACATGCATGGTACGTTCCAATGAATCACCTCGCTCGCTTAATCCGATTCATAAATGTACCAATCTATTGGAGGAGAACTCATAATCCACATTTGATTAACGGCGACCCCAGTTCACCAAAACACCCATCCTGGAGCCGCTCGCTAAATCCGTTCGAGATCCTGAAGAGAAAGAGGGAATTCGATCCCACTAGAGGGCAGCACCTTGTTCGCCAACGCTCTACCATTGGCTGAGAGTTTCATTCGACGGCTATATTCTCAATATTTTCACTCTCTCTCCAAATAATTTTGACCAGTTTTAATTGGTCCAATTAACCAAGTTTGTGCATTGATTTTTTCCATTTGGTGCAGGGAAGGGAGACGTTTAGCGGGCATTGGAATTCGCACCAATCCTCCGAAAAGTTCGCTCACCCATTACTCCTCTTCTCTTGCTTCGTCTCATCCCTTCATGGAGCTTCGTGTTTCTCGCTAGTGACTCGATCCCTTGACCCGTCTGCATGTTTCTCCCAGGTCGTCGTTCTTCTCTCGACACTGTTCTTCGAGTCTTTCACTTAGAAATTACCTCGTCTTGATTCCTCCACATTTTACCATTGCCTCGTCTTGATTTCTCCCCCTTGCTAGCAAACATTTTTTATAGAAATTAATCCGATTCTTCTCTCGGGAGAACTCCGCTGAAAGATGGTCGGTTGCAAAGTAGCCATCGACGGATAATTGTTCATTGCATGACATTATTGTTTCCAAGCCCTCTTGAATAATGAAACAGAGATAAACCATGCAAATTTGAATGATAGGTGGGTCGCGGTAGTCCAGTGGGTAGAGCGTTGGACTGCTCACCGGAGGGTCCCGGGTTCGATTCTCGGGCAAGGCACTCTGGGCACCTGCAGCTCCACCCAAGCTAAAGTGATTTTTCGGGTACCAGGTCTTCCTGGGAAACCATAACTACCACAGGGAAAGGGACTGGCCCCCTTTAATACCCTGCTAATGTGGGAATTTCAAATGCCATATAAGGAGGGCTTAGTACTGGGTGAACTCTATCATCGCCTAACAAACCAACCTTAGGATTGGTTTCTGTGTTTACGGTTTTTATATAAATACATTATTAGTTAAAAAACGTAGCAAATCGTTCGAAGGAAACAACAACGCAGCATAATCCGGGCAGCGCCAAAAGATCTTCTCCATCATTTATTGGTCGATTTAAGATCTATCGTCCGTTAAAATCTCCAACAACCCCGATGCATTTGTATCACTCGAGTGCTCGAACCTGGGATCATGGCAATACAAAAACTCCTTTCATTTCATTCACTCAAGTTGCGCAAAATTTCCTGTCGTGTCTGCCAAAAGGGACACTATTGGAAACTATTGAGTAAACGCCTCTCCGCCTGGCGATAATGTCTGTTTCGGACGCGAGTGAAATTAAATTGTCTTCGCCTCTTTCCCCCTTCCCCCGCCGATGGATTTTACCACCCCCCCCCTCTCCCTCCCCTCACCACACCCCAAAGCCTCGCGCCCCTCTGCCCCGCGGGGGACGCCTCTCCTCCCCACCCCCGCTCGGGGTCGGTCCGGGCGGAGAGAGGGAGGGAGCGAGGGAGAGATGCACACCTTTTGCATTTCGCAGGGTGGGATGGGGTATGACCCCATTAAAGCGCGGTTGGAAGGGGGGGAAGGGAGTGGGAGGGAGGGAGGTCGGCGGTGCCACCCCTCTCCCCGCGCGGAATAAGGGGGCGGGGGAAGGGATGAGGGAATGGATGGATGGGAAAGGGCTCTCGCCCGCCTTCTCTCTCTCTGTGCGATGTGAGTGAGGAACAGGAGGGGCGCGCCCGAGAGGGGGAGAAAGGAGGTGGATTGAATAGAGGGCCAAACAACGCCCGTGAATAATACATAGCCCCTCTCTCTCGTTTCCTCGAGGGGACAGAAGAGAGAGAGAGAGAGAGAGGTGGCGCGAGAAGAAGAGAAACAGTGCTCTTCAGTTATGCGTTTTCAGGAAACTTCTGTCTTCTGCAAATAGTACTCCTTCAAATTAACTCCGGGCACTAAATCCCTTGAAATTCAAAAGAAAAAGATCCAACATGATCGCTCCGTGGGATTTTCTTACTTTTCTCGCGGAAGCAGCAGATTGCAGCCAGGTCAGTGATCAGAATGACCCCATTACTTACACCATTACCGAGGGATATCTTCGTGCACCATGGCTTCCGAATATTTAACAGCAAAAACCTCATTGCTCTACTGCATTACATAACATTCCTCGATGATGATCCCTCGGAATAGCTATGGTTATTATTTTTCTCTAATTTTGAAATACGCCCTTATAGATTTTCCGTTTTCATAATGACATTGACATCCAATTTAAATGCCATTCACGGAAGTTTCCCGTTCCTTATCTAGAGAAGGTCTCCAAGGGTTATTCCATATTTAAAAAAAAGGTTATGAGAGTCTCGGCGAGACAAAAAGTTCTAATTTTAATGTTATAAAATTTCCTAATTTTGAATAACGTTACTGTCACAGCAAATTTGAAATTTCATCGTGAAATGTAACGCATTTTCATTTTCTGATGGACGAAACATAAAATAGTTGCAAAAAAAAGCAGTGAGAGCTTAACACTAAGGGATGGTGGGGGGATGTAGCATAAAAGTGAAAAGGTTGGTGGCCGTTGAGATAGAAGCGGAGACGAGGAAGAAAAAATAATACTAATAATTATGAGAAGAATCCTGAAAATCGGGACGATGAGTCCTCAACGAGTGATCTTTTCTTGTTCTTCGCTCTCCCCGGGACGGGCGGGGTGGGGTGGGAGAGAGAGAGTCCGCCCCTTTCCCGTCTCCTCCCCCCGGGCCCGTCCTCCTCCGAGATGAGACGCGACGGCTGTAGTAATGACATGAGCCCTCTCCTTCCCTCTCCCCGCGAGCGAATATTACTCTCTCTCACTCGCGACTCTTAAAATGGATTCGGGGACCGCTGTGCCAAGAGCTCAAGCTGGGGATGAGTGACCAGCGTATCTAACTGCCGGATTTATTTTCGTGGGGACGTTTATCAATTTAAATGGGCTGCCCTCACCCTTGGGGCAGAGGTGCACTGTAAAGGCAATGGTCATCGGCGCGTAAGCTCCTCCCTTTTACACCCTGCGGACGATCAACGGTGAGCTACTTCGAATCTTGATCACTTCGATAACTAGATCAGCTTCGTTACTCAAAGGTTATCATCTGCCTCGTTACTTGGTTCTCATTTTTTAGTTTCATTTTTCATGCGATGGCTCCTCTTTTTCTGGAGCTGTTAGAATAAGGATGCGATTCAACAGATATGACAGTCCAGGGAATATGCGAGGTCTCTTAAAAAAATATCGCGATTTTTGAATTTCCGCGGGTTACGTATATTTGATTTTCGATTTTTTTGTGGCGTTATGTTGGACCTTATTTCTCTCATTTATACCGAAAAGTTCGGCCATTTTGAATATTCGGTTACTTGTTGACAGCTGTTTTGCTTGGACGTGCTTTGGCTTGTCTTCGATTTTTGCCTGTTCTAAAAAATGGATCAAAGAATCTGTATCGAATCTTGCGTGATAAACGAAATTGAGTGAGCGGATGAAGTCCAAATGTTGACTGTGGCATATGCAGAAGCTACCTTGGACCGAAACAACGTTTTTCGGTGGTACAAAATCGATTGGCTCGATTTTTACCATAGATTTGGGCATGGCACGGGTCCCGACGCGCGAAATTAGTACAAATATTGCCTAATTTCGACCCGCGACGATCCAAATTTGCTGCAGAGGGTCATAACTGGTGACGAATCATGATTTCATGGTTATGACATGGAAAGTAAAGCTCAATCATCTCAATGGAAGCTGCAGCACGAGCCAAGACCGAAAAAAGCGCGCCAAGTTCGGTCGAATGTTAAAGTTGTGCTTGCAGTTTTCTTCGATTTCAGGGGCGCGGTGTATCATGAGTTCTTGCCATCACATGTTAGAACGGTAAATAAGGAATATTACCTGCAAGTTATGCGCAATTTGCACGAAGCAATCCGACACAAACGCCCGGATTTGTGGAAGAACAAAAATTACCTTTTCCACCATGACAACACCCCTGCTCACACATCGTTACTTGTGAGCGAATTTTTGGTCAAACACAACACACTAATGATGCCGCAGCCACCGTATTCCCCAGATCTGGCCCCCAGAGACTTTTTCTTGTTCCCGAAACTTGAAGAGGCCCATGAAAGGACGACTCTACGCTACGATTGACGAGATAAAGACTGCATCGAAGGAGGAGCTGAACAAGATCATAAAAAATGAAATTTTTTAGAATACTTCGAGGATTGGAAAAAAACGTTGACACAAGTGTATAATATCAAATGGGGATTAATTTGAAGGGAACAAAATAGATATTCATGAATAAATAAATAATTTTTGAAAAAACACAAAAGTCGCGATACTTTTTGAACAACCCCATATCTAATACCACGTCTTGGTAAAAATTGAAAGAAATAAGGAAGACCCTAGCACCCTCCTGTTTAAAATGTAAAACCGATATGTATTTACTCTATGAATGGTTAATATAAGTATATATTGTGATAAGTACATACTACTTGTATAGCATTACTTGGTTTATAATGCCATAGAATAAGCTAAAAAAATTTAGTTTCTAAGGAGTTAGCATGATAACTAAATATTAAAAAACTTTGGTGCTGGGATTCGCAGATGCAGGTTAACTACTGCAGAAATATCTCCTATCCCATGTGACTTATCAATTATAGAAATAAAAATTCCTTGCTAAATATACGGAGAAATTATCAAAATCATAAATTAAGTTCCCAGAATCTCAAGGGTTCAACTAGAGCTTAATAAAATGAAAGGATTGCTTCAAGTTTTGCACCGCACAAGGACTCGGTTCATTGATTCGCACTCTTTTCCTGGGAAAAATTCAAAATGTAGGACGCGTGAAAAGGCAGAGAATGACTTACCAATGTCACTGAGGCCAGGAAACATCAGAGTGTTTATTTTTCGAAACCACTCTCTGTTTGAGTATTTTCTTTCATTTCAACTCAAGTGCAAGACACTTCATTTCCTCTCCCATCATTCTCCGCAGTTTTTCTGCAATCTTTAGTTTTGTTCTTCACGTCCTCGACAAGAAACGACAGCTCCATGAAACCCTTTCGGAGGATATCACGTGCATATAAATATATTCAGGGAATAGTGGAAAAGAAAAATAAATCCAGGATATTAATTAAAGGAACTGATACCGCAAATAAAATGCACAAATTTGATCGACAAAAGTGATCGAAAACATTTCAAACGTGATTCCCTGATATAAGATTTCATTCGACCTTCTCGTGTATTAGTTTTAGATTGACCTCGGTCCCGTTTTTCTAATTTTTTAGCACCATCTTTTTTGCGCTTACCCGTTCAGCTTGCGGTACCCGTGCGGTACAAGTTATTTAAAAAACACATTGATTCATTGATTAGAAAAATGTAAGTTTTATAGTTAAAGTTGATAACATTTACTGGTAATGTAAGTGCTAATAAATAAAGTAATAAAATGTAAGTTAATGTGTTTAACAAGTACTGGAAAGTACATGTCAAATAGAAATCTGTATGTAATTACCAACAATTTATTTTCGCCTGCTGCGAAAATTCACTCTCGTCACAATCTCTGTTTGAACGAAAGAGCTGCGTTTAACCGCCAGTGGTGACAACTTAGCGAGTGGCCAGTGCCCAGCTCTACGAGGGCACTGGCCACGGCAAGGCCCGGAGGGAGAGATGGCGCCAGCAAATGGAATGATCCAGAGCCATGGCTCCACGAAGAGAAACTTGCTCGTGGCGCTTCGTCAACTTCCTTGCTTGGAGAGTGAAGTCGGAACGGGGATTCTCCTCCCCACGGCGCCAAAAAACCTCCGAGCTCTCCCAATATATTCAGTGTTTCAAGTAATATCATTGCTGGATAAACATTCCATTGACAAACTTTTTATGATCAAAATGCTTTTATTGGTCAGAAGAAATTATTTGACATACATCATAAGCAATGACGCACTAATGGAACTAAAAATGTAAAAACAAATAAATATTTAGTATTCAATTTTTAATTGACCCGGGTTTCTTCTACCAGAAAAATACTCTCAAAATTATTTAATTTTACTGATTAACATAAGCAAATCTACTTATTTCAAAGAAACCGTCAAAGTTATTTGATTTCCATTGGAATATTTTTGTTGTAATTTTGATTTCATGTCCGAAATATAAACAAGATATGGGGTAAAACGTGTGACTAAGAAACCCTAAATTAATTTGAATAAAATAAATTCTACAAGGCATATTCTTAACATGATGTAAAAATACAGTCGAATGTAAAGAGTAACTTAAAAGAAGCTCCATTTTGACTCCATAAAGGCTCTCTTCACGCCATCAAGCATGACACAATTGCCTTTGGGGATCGGAGATATGACGTTTTGTGGTGGGTCCTTTCATGATGGTTCCATACTTAATTTTTTAAATGGTTGATTGTTACATAATTAATATGAATAAAAATCAACTAGTCGTGGTATAGTCACTAATTCATTGAATTAAGAGTATCTTTATTTAAAAAACAGACTAAAAATTATAAGACGACAATGGTATCGGCAACGCAAAATCGTCACATTACTTGATTGATTTGCTGAAATTCGGATAGCCCCGAAGTCGATAATGGCACTATACTGGGACGGCACTCTACTTATCGCACCCGATAGTGCGGGCGAAGCCAATCAATCTGCCATTGCTTTAGTAATATCACCGTAGAAAATACGTAATTCGCTCCTCCAATATCCCAAATGATTTTGGTTCATCCCTCGCATGCCACATTAATATTTCGACCCCGCCATCGATTCCCGGCCCCCGGTTGCGATGCTGGATTCCGAGGAGAGATGTGGGGACGGCTGGGGACGAACCCTGAAAGAGCTAAGACCACCACGGATGAGGGAAGATGCGGCGGGCTTCCCCCCCCCACCCACCATAGGGCGGAGGTGGGGGGGTCCAATCGTTCGTTTCATTAATTCCTCGAGATTTCAGAGGTTTCAGCGATATTTTCGCTCGGAGACTCTCCTTGGCTCCATCTTACTCTCCTCCGACCATTGAATTCGCCACTTAAAGTTATAGGGATGAATCAATTAGTCTCTTAGCACTTTGCCGCACGTGGTACTAGTATAGGCTGCAGGGTCTCTCCCTGGAGTGGGGTGATTTGTGGTTGGAAAGGTAATGGGAGATATTGGGAAAGCAACGCGACCCACGTCAGTTAACTGTGGGCATTTACATTGTACGGATCACTGCTAGACTGTGCTTATGCAGATGGAGAAATTTCCCAAGTGATAGCCCTCTGCTTACACAGGATGTTCTGGGAGGGTAGAGAGGAGGTTGACGATGAGAAATAATGCCCTGGACATCCATCAACAACACAGTGTGCTGGAAACGTGCAAAAAGTCAGAAAAACGCTCTATTCTGATTGACCCCAAAAGTGCCAGGATGTTAGCAGAAGAGTGCAATATTCAGAAAACAACAGTGCATTGCAATCTTACAGATGGATTTAGCCATGAGAAAGGTGTGCCAAGATGATCCCTAAGGTGCTGTCGAAAGACTGAAGCTTGGGTGACAATCTTGCCTTGGACCACTTGGACCACGGTCAAAGTGACCAGAATTATTTAGAATAGGCGGTTGCTGGAAAGAAGACGTAAAGGTCTTTGAGTACGACCCTTTGGAGCACCATTTCGAACCACTAGATTATGTCAAACAAGCCGTGACGAGGTGCCTGAACGAGGGGATACTTACAGGAAGAGCATTACCACTGACGACGAAGGCACTGGCATTGGTGTCTCGATACATAGGGTTGCTCTTATGAAGAATTTAAGTAATTTTTTTTTCAGCAATACATTTTCTCCCAGACTTATTGTACTTATTTTTGGGAAAGACCTGGTAGTAAATATGAAAATGGATGTACAAATTTATAGATATGTAGAAAACGAGGGTAGAGACATTGGTCATTTCTGAGGGAGCTTGTTCGAGTAAACATATGTAGACATATCCCCACATTCCCCTCGCTATGTTAGATTATTTCTCAAAAAATAAAAAATAAAAGAAAAAATAAAAACGGTAATTTAAATACGATACAAACCTGTAAAAAAATGTAAAATAATATGAATGCAAACTCCATGTTTCCCATATGTCTTTACCAGTACCTTATGTTGGCTCGGCGGATACTTACAGAGAAAACACTTTTAAAAAAATACAAATGTGTGTGCTCATGACAAAGGAAAAATTACCCAGCTCAAATGTTTTCTTTTACTTTTTAAATAAAAAGGCACAATTATTTCAAGTAATCTTAGTCCGCCAACCTCCCCTCCCCAGACAAAAGAATGGGTTAAATTTTTTAAGATATTTTCTTGTAGCTTTGGTAGGTCGGAAACTTTTCGGACCACCCTCATATATATATATATATATATATATATATATATATATATATATATATATATATATATATATATATATATATATATATATATATATACATATATATATACTCATTTATATAGAAACAGATGTAAGGGAAAGGGATAGGAATACACATAAAGGACGAACACAATAAAGGTGGGGAAGGCGGAATCGAACGGAACACAAGAGTAGAAGTAAGTAAGTTCCTTGACCTGGACTCGAACACCGAATCTTTCCACTTGCCGGGCGGATGCTCTTAACCACATGAGCTATCGAGGAAACGTAATTTACCCTGAGATCCGTGGGTCTAATATGTCACCAAGCGCCCCGATTCTATAGCCAAGAGATGGCGTCCGGGGGCTGTTTCACCCCCCCAAAAGGAGAAATAGACACAGCGTAAGAGGAAAGGTCAGTGGGTTGGTTAAAACTCATAAAACATCATACTGGAAAGGAACAGTACGTTTCGTGGCACGCATAGCCAGAAGAAAGATATATGCCACATTGGCCAAACACACATTCAAACACAAAATCTTATATCTGTCTTATATCTTAACCTTATATCTGATTCTATATAAATGAATATTTATTCGCCATTTGGCGGGATTTTGTGTTTGAATGTATATATAAATAAATAAATAAATAAACATATATATATATATATAATTGTATATATAAATATATACATTTGGGAATTACCGGTTAAGGTAGGCTTTTGGATGGACACAGCTCCTAAATAAATATTTTGTGAATCCTATCAAAATACAAAATCCAGCATCTTACTCTACATTAGGTCCCTCTTCATCTCTGAGTACTTTCTTCATCCTTTCATCCCCTCCAACATTCTTATCCTGTTCCTGACTTTTCTTTGTCTAACCAATATCTTCCAAACTATCAGTCTTCAACATCCCACTGCCAATCAATACGCCCTTCATCCATTTATCCTGCCTCCATAGGATTTCTCCCAACAAACCCCTCTCTTCGCCCACCATACCAAGTACTTCATCATTTATTTTCTTCTCGGTCCATTTCACCTTCTCCATTCTTCTCCACACCCACATTTCAAAAGCCTCCAATCTACGACTATACTCCTGCTTTTATGACCACGTTTCCGCAACGTACATAGCTGCGTTCTACATCAAAGTTATCACGAGGCTTTTCTTAGCATCCTTACTCAACCCCCTGTCTTAAACTTCCACCTCCTTGTGAAAACCTCTTTGCCTAGCGCAATTCTTCTCCTTACGTCCCTACTACTTTGAGCGTGTTGGTCCAAAACGCTCCTGAGATATGTAAACTGTTCTACCTCCTAGTTTTCGCCCTCCTATTTTAATGTATGGCTTAGCCCTTTTCTTTCTAGAAAATCGCATAACCTTTGTTTTATTAATATTGATTCTCATCCCATACCTGTCGCACTGAATTTCCAATTCACTCAGCAATGCTTGCAGCGCCTTGGTTAACTGACAAACTAAAGCTTGGTCATCAGCAAACCTCACTGATTTTACGAATTCCCCAGCCACTTTCATCCCTTCCTCAATCCTCATGTTTTACTCATGCCTCTTTAATCATTTCCTGCACTCATATGTTGAACAACGGTGATAATGGGCAACCCTGCCTTACACCTCTTCCTAAATCTGCCCATCAGGACTCCCCGTTCCCCACTCGTACCTGAGCAGTCTGCGACATGTACAGGTTGCGGATTAGCCTCCTTTCCCTCCAATCTATTCCTATTTTCTGCAATATACTCATTAGTTTTCCCAATTCACTCTATCAAACGCTTTTTGGAATCTACGAAACAGGCAAATACCTCCTGGTTGTATTCTATATTCCTCTCGTTTAAAAATCTCATTACTGCAATGGCATCACGCGTACCTCTACCCTAGTTAAACACAAACTGATCATCCCCTAAGTAATCATTTGCCCTACTCCCTATCCTTTTGTTTATGATCCTGAGAACAACTTTACCTGCGTGGGATATCAAACTTATTGTCCTGTAGTCCTCACATGATGTAACCTATACTTTTTTGGGAAAAGGAACAAAAACTGTTCTCACAATGTCTTCCAGCCAGATTCCCTCCTCATAAATACTTAAAATGAGCCCATATAGCCTCTCCCTCCCACATTTTCCTATACATTTTATTAGTACCGCGGCAATTTTATCCACCCCCACGGCCTTATTTAGTTTCATCTCACTTAATGCTCTTTCTATCTCATTGTCTAGTATGCCTGGACCTAAGCTATCTTCCTCTACGTCATATTCTTTTTCAATGTCTAACTTGTTGGTCTAAGTTCTTTACTATACAGTTCTTCTATATACTCCTTCCATCTCTCTTGGATCTTTCCTGGGTCAACTATTACCTTACCCGCCTTATCTCTAACTGTTAGCATAGATCACCCTTTCTTACTTCCCGATTACGACTTAACTTTGCTGTACAGCGCACCGATCTCACCCTTCCTCTGCAGACTTTCCATATCCTCGCACTGTGTCTTCCGCCATGCTTCTTTTGTTTCATTTTTTGCCCACCTCAATTTATTGTTTAACTCTTTGTATTTCATTTTGCCTAACTCTTTGTATACATTCCTCCATTTTCTCCGCTCATCCATCTTTGTAATCATCTCGTCTGTGATCCATGGTCTCCTAGTCTGTTTCGTGTTAACGGTTCCAATAGTGTCTTTTGTGGCTTCCGATCACCCAAGCGAGCACATAAAAAGTCAATTTTCACGCTCATGTTGACGGAGAATGAGCTTCTTTCCGGGCGAGGTCATTTATATACGGAAGTGGGAGGAGTCACGTTGTAACCACACGTGTTTAGATCCTGATAACTGCCAATGGGATATTGCATCGGTAAGATAGGAAAAGCCGTTCCTGAAACAGGCCATCTTGGATTTTCTAGAAGCTGGTTCCCATGCCGGACTGCCACGTGTTTTCTACGATTGGTCGATTATCTTTACTTTCAGTCGATCAACAGACAAAGGCCATCAGTATTACGCGCATGCGCACTTCATCAATCAAGTAGAGATATTTCTAATGATTCGCTCTTACTTTGGAAATCAGTCTCGCTCCAACCGTCGGTATGAACGCATTGGAGAACTTGATGTCGTCCTCTGCGCCAGTAGTTGGTCAGCTCTCGACCAAGAACCAGGATGGATTAGTCGATGCGAGGTTAAAAACAATAGAAGCCGGGGTGAGGAATGGGCATGTACTACCTATTCCACTAGGTAACGCTTAGCGAGACCTTTCACTTGTCTTCCACCTCATCCCACCAAAAATGTACACTTTTTAGGTGGGTTCTTTTACGGGCCATTTGCAGCTATTGCTGTGGAATTTTGATCACGCGAAATTGATGTGGATTTAAATTGATGATGATACAAATTTAAATGGTAGTTTTATCGTAAAAATTAACAAAGTTTTTGCTAAAATAATTTTTTATAATTTTAAATTACCAATTTTCTTCGAAACTATGGGTCGTATCAAAAAACTGTATTGGACCTTTTATACCTAAAATTAGCTGCTTCATCGTATAAAAGCGTTGAACGTTGTACACGTTGAAAAGTCGGCACGGTAGTCTGAGCTAGCCTCAGACTGGTGAGGAGCTCTGATTTCAGTCGGGCTTTTATACCGAAGTGGAGGTTCGAGGGAGGGGATGAAATGTGGTGTGAGGAATCAGTGTTTCCCGGTTAACTCAATCCTACTTCTGTATCTCTCTTCATGACCCCCGCTTTAAATGTCAATTTCCGAATAGAAGAAGGAGACTGTGAAATTCTCGGAATAGAATGAGATAGAATAGTGAAGCGGAAGTATAGAAGAATAAGCGGGGTGTTCAAAATTCGGTTGTGAGAACTTTAATTCATTTTTTACGTGCTTATTTAAATTGCTATCAAAAAAATGTTGCGACTCTTTTTTACGTAAAATGAGCTGCTCAATCGTATAAGGGCGTTAATTTTTGAAAACTTTCAATAAAAAATACAATATGTACGTAATGTTTGTTATTTCCAATGCGGAGACGGAGAGACGGTAGTCATGTTGCAAACGGCTTGCCCCTAAAAGGTAGGCCCCCACGCGTATTGTCCCAGGTCAAACATTTTCCCCCTACCATAGTTTTGTGTCCGATTTTAGTGTGCCGCGCGTCGAATGAATGTAGTTATTCGACAGCCTCGAAGTTGAAACACTCGTGCAGTGTAGATTAAGATGTTTCCATGAAATACGCGGTCAATCGTGGGTGCAATTGAATGGAATATTTAGGCGACGTCCGTTCATGAATATTCATGGATTCAGTCGCGTGGAGTGGAAAAAGGCGGGAAGTGGCATTCCTCCTTTGATTTAGTCCCAATGACAAATCGATTAATCCGCCAATACGCATGAAGACAAGAAATTACTCACGCCATTAGTTTAGTATGGTGAGCGATGTAAGCACCATTAGAGCGGAGGCGTATTCAGTGTCAAACGCATTAAATAAGGTGTGTCATCTCAAATCCCGACTCTTTTGCCCGAATATCTCCTTCAATTCATCACCGTCATAGTTCGCAGATGACAAACTCTAACAACACTTACCGCCATATGATTTACACGTTTATCTCCTTTATGTCAGGACCAATGGAGGTTGACGGAGCAGCACTTCCATTCTTGATATTAATCGTTTTAAAGTATTCCTTGGGGTTTCTTCTATTTTTGAAAAATCGCGGTATCTTCGGCGTTAATTTTTATCCTGTTTTTATATATGAATTGATATCAGTTGAGCCCACATGTGAACGACGAGAGGCCCTTCTGTGCTTCCCAGAGAGGATCACCACGCCAAGAAGGTATTAAACTCAGCACGGCCCTCACGCCGTCTGACCTATGTTCGCGGCCGAAGGTAACCTGAAATCCATTGCATATCTTTTTATCAATCCTACATCATCGGAGCATAAATTGTCTCCTAGACGCTTTGGGGATTTCGGTAGCGGCGGGGCAAATCGCCTGCCAACCCGGACGTCGCGGGTTCGATTCCCGCCCAGGTGTGTTCTACTCGACCTACGGCTTGGGTGTTTGTCATTGACTACAGCATGTTGTATGGTTCCGGTGGAAGAAGAAACCCTGAAACGTGACGTCAAACGTCTCCATAAAGTCGTTAATGTATACATAAATATAATTGTTCCCTTCTCCCGATTTTAAGATACCATGCGCACAAAGGTCCGTTAAATCATAATTCATGATCGTCAATGATTGCAATTAGCTCTTTTCTGGTCCTGGGAAACTATGTCTTCTGTAATTGACCAGCAAACCATCAAGGACGAGGGCAATGTCGAGGGCGCGCTCTTTGCGAGCACTCGCCATCTTCCCTGGATCCGTTCTCCGCTGAGCGGAGTTGTTGAATTATCTCTTTACGATGAGCAATACTTACATTAATCGTGTTCTGCGCTTAAGATGACATCTCTGAAGCTTTTCCACGCTCGCTAAAACTAAATCACTACTCCGCGGCTATTTGCTTACTTACATACATAGATGTACATTTCGTCCAAATTTCCCTTAAGCAGGACGAACTGCCAAAATTTAAACCCTTCTTATTTCACCAGTTAACCGAACAAACACATCTTTCGCTTCGGTTTAAGGTATTTGTGTGTATGGGCTCACTTCGTTCAACATACAGTAATTCCTGCATTCAAATGATTATATGTGTTAACCTCTCAGCCATGCATTACTCACCGCGAATGGCTGATCAATGAACAATGGTCGTGTTTTCGCGGTATCTGACTGGCATATGATATTTATTTCAATCAAGAGATGGAGTTTTATCTAATTATTATTATTTTGGTACGCTATCACCTAAAATACTTTTGGTGCGCGTCTGGGGTCGTTTCCACAAAGCACCACCACCTCCAAACCTATCACCCGGTGCTGGAAAACCTCGCCGATAGCGTTTCCATCTCGCTTGCGATTCGAGGAAATCCAGGCGCTGGAGTCGCGGAGGTTATTTGCGGTGAAATCAGAGATGCGATGGATAATCCTCGTGCGAGATACGCTCTCTGCGAGGAGGCCGGAGGCGTGTGGGGAGCCGAGGGGGCCGCTATCGCGGAACGGCGGCGCCAAAGGTGAGCGCCCCTCGTAAGGAGAGAGAGGGAGCGAGAAAGATGGCGAAGGCGCCCGAGAGTATAGCACTCTCTCCGATATCCACTCCGGACAAGAGGATCCCGAGGGCTGGGAGGGCGAGCACCTTCGAGGGAGGGCCTCCTCCCCAGCTACTACTTTATCTTTTTACAAAGGGAGGAAATGGGAGAGAGGAAGGGTGGGTGATAGAGGCGAGTCATCGCCCGCTTGATCCAAACAATGACCGCTGGCCTCGTCCGTCGAATGAGGGAAATGAGGGCAGAGGCAGGGAACCCCCAGCGAACGAGGGAGTAATTAGGGGAAATGGGCGCTCTTCCTCCCTCCGCAATCATTCCACCCTCAGGCCTCCTCTCACTCCCTCGCCTCCCCAGATGAACGATGGGAGAAGAGCAAAAGCCAAACCCACGCAAACCCTCCCCCCCCACAAACCACGGGGGTGGGGGAGTCGATTAACATCGATGCATCGGGTCTACCGATTCTTCCAAGAGGTGCGCTGGAATTCCGATTACCCTGCGATTGTCGCGGGTGTCATTAGGCCAAAAATATCTTTTCAACGGCAAGTTAAGTAAAATAGAGTGTCATATTGATGGATGAAAAAGAGAAGTAATGGCAGGGGGCTAAATGTGCAGACAGCGCGTACTTGGGCGCATATTTCGGTGCAAATGCCATTGGGAACTGAAAATAAACCATGCGGATTAGTTTGCGAACACGCCGATGTCACTCTGTATTCCAATTTACATACACCGTCGCCTTCTTATAATCCTGGCATTTGTATGCCGCAACAGTCGCCATATAAGAAATTTCCTTTTTAATAACAGGAAGGTTATCATGTGCCCTGTTTAAATAAGACGCCAGGGGGAAAGCAAGAAAGAGATTCGTTGAATTTGGCTGTAGAAAGAATATTTACCGTATTGTCTGAAATCGATTATATATATATATATATATATATATATATATATATATATATATATATATATATATATATATATATATATATATGGAACCGAATTTCCAATGGCAACGTGTATTGGCATTCGCAGGAGCAATATCGTGCATTGTTTGATTCATTGGGGGAATCGATGAAAGTTCCTAATAATTCGCAATGGCCTCTCCATCAGAGAAGTTCTAAATTCACGCCCGTTCACTCTACATGCATAGATGTTATGGCATGAGGTCCGATATGGAAGGGCTGTTGCCGATTGACGAATGGTAGAATTTTAGTTGACTTGAACAGTAATTTCACCAACTGTGACTATTTCAAACATGCTAAGGCCTTAAAAATGATAAAATGAGATAGTAAAAATATAATAAGATTTGAGTCACCTTATGAATGAAATGAATCGGATTATTTTAGTCCCTCGCGCAATACTTATATATATATATATATATATATATATATATATATATATATATATATATATATATATATACATATATATATATATACATAGATAAGTATTGCGCATATTGTATATATATAAATATATCTATATATATATATATATAAATTTCTTCGAAATTGAGCGCTCTTAGGCGACGCACAAGTATATATAGACACAGATGTAGATTTTTTTAAAAATAGAAACACAACGATAGGATACTCACATATGTAGTTTTGACGTTTCGACAGCACGACCGTGGTCATCAGAAACAGATTCTGATGACGACGGTCGAGGCGTCGAAACGTCACAACTGCATATGTGAGTGTCCTATCTTTGTGGTTCAATATTTTAAAAATCTGCATCTGTGTTTGCATATGTAGATATGACACTATGTCATGTATAAAGTAACTCAAAATGAACGTATCGGTATCTTTTTCCGACTGATTCTCCTCGTCACGCCCTTGCAGAGCACACGGCGCCGTGGGAGTAGAGAGCCGAGGAGGAGAAATGGAAAGAAAGCCACGAGAGAAGAAGAGCGGATCCACAGCAGCTTGGGGAGTGCTTTGTGCGCTTTCCATTTCGACTCAAATTCGAAGGTATCAGCGGGGGGGGGGGAAGGAGGGAGGAAGAGGATCGGTGGTGAGGGAGGACGGTAGAGCCCCGAGCAGGAAGGGCGTGGTGGGGAGGGGCGGGAGAGGGGCGGGGCGGGGCATCCTACCGCCGATGAGGGAGAGATGATACCGCTCAATTAGCAACTTGGGATAATGGTTGTAAGCCGCGCGTAACTTGGATTGATGAGAATTTCCTGAAGCGCGACTATTTTCAATCATGGCACTTTAATGGCTTCGAAAAGCGGATTGAGATGGATAAGGATTGAAGGGGGAGGGGGAGGAGAGAGAAAGAGAGGGAGGGAGGGGGAGAGAAAAATCTTCTCCGCTCCAGGAAGTTTGCTGGCAATCCATTGTCCAAGGGAAAATCCCAGAGCATTAAAAAATGAATGAAAAATTAAATGAAAACAAATTCAAACATATGTAACAGCTTAAAGGGTGTTTGCGATCAAAAACCGGCGTGAATTCACAGAATTAGCTGATCTATGGTTAAATATTCACAAATCCTTTGCGGTCGTCACAATGCTTGTACTTATTGAGCACAGAGGCGACCTTGTGCTCGCTCCTCCGCCACAGTTACGGAGTCTCAGCGGTCTCCGTTAATCGCAAACAATAAAGTAAATAACATGGAGTCCCAGATAAACAAGAAGGTGTTCTTCCGAAAAATAATTTTCCATGCACACATATTTGTATCACTAATGGATGGGAAGTTAAAATTATGAAAACTTCCCAAAAACTCATTTCCTTTGTTTCCCTTGTGCAATCGGAGCGACTTCCTCATTCACTAAACTTTTTTACTTGATTTTATTTGCTCCGAGTTCTATTGCAAAAATTGCCACACGCCCTCTTGATCCTATAAAAGGACCCAATCAATCCTCACGTACGTGCTAATGGCGTGTGCTTCGAGCGATGTTCGAAAGATAATACCTCTCCCGCGACACGAGCACCGTGAAGCACTTGCCGTATAGATGAATGAGATCTGTGATTAACCAAGTCGACTCGGTAGTTAAGTATTTATTGCAAGATATTTCGGAAGCATTAAAAGAATTGCGGTGCTTAAGTAAGAGCGAATAAATAAATTAGTTCTTCCAAAAATTTGCAAATCAACCACTTCAGCCAGCGTAGATTTGATTTATCTTCCTCTCCCTGGAAATCTCTCTCCCGAGTCACTTGCGTCGACCTCTTCCGTGCAGTGCATGAGGGCACTCCACCATTGACCAGATAGTGACTCATTTGAAGCCAGACTAAACATGACATGGATGCATGGAATATTCTGATGAGTAAGCGGTAATAAGTAACCCAACCGTAGCCCTCGGAGCGTCAACAATCGAAAAACTAAGATTTCCACATAATACGGTCTCACCGCTCTCTCTTCCGCCTCCAAATTTAACTCTCGTCGGTGGATATAAAATTATTCCCCCCCCCCCCGACGTACAGCAAGGTTCGTCAAACATTTACTCGTTTAACTAAAAGACTATCACAGGTGGACGCACAGAATGAAAAAGACAGTTGCTCCAGAAAACATCATTCGTTGATGTGTAATATTTATATGGTCTCAAAAGCCATTCCCTCTATATAATCCATTATTATACATACCGCTCCTTCGCGACCTTCCATCGTCACCGTTTGCCTGCCTACCCCCGTCCATCCCCTTAAAACGGTGGATATCAGATTTAAACAAGAATATGAACCCTGAACGATTGGCATTCAGTCTTAGCATAATAACTCATGAACTCTAAAAATTCTTGTGTATCATTAATACACTTAAAGATGAGATTTTTGCCCTAGAAAAAAAAGCAGTCGGCGTGAGGAAAGATATGCGATCGGGCCATGCAATTATGGACGTCCCCTTTTAGTACAAAACATTCCGGAGGCCAATTCCGTAGAAATTTAAATGGCATGAACCTGATGAAAGGCAGAGAAGGGAGTGGAGGGTGTGGAGGGGGTGAAGAGGGATGAGAGCGAAGTAGCGTCATCTACATCTACATCTATTTAATACCCCGCAAGCCGCCGCAAGGGCGTGTGGCGGGGGGTGTTAGGACACCACCCGTAATTTAGAAAAGAAAGAGAAAAAAAACCGCATGCAATAACCACAAAATCATATATAAAAAAAAAACTTGGCATAAATTCATGCATGAACACTTACACCCCACACACATGCAAACACTCAATCTACCAACTAACATACACATGCACCTGAAAGTATACCTAACATCTCTATAGTGTTAAATTTTGTTCCGACATGTAAATTCAACGTTTTTAATATTTCTAAAGTGACTTCGGTTTCTTACTATTATGATTTCTGATTGTTCGGGGAAAGGATGAGTATTTGTACCTATCTGTCGTGGAATATATCTCCCTTAGTTTATCTTTGTGGTCTGATCTACCTAAGTAGTGTGGGGCCATTATAATTCCTTCAGTGTCATAGTTAAACTCGTTTGTTCTGAACCTTTCTAAAAGTCTAAGCCTCGCTTGTTCTCTCCGCACTTCAAGTGGTTCCCAGCCTAAATGGTCATGAATGTTCTCTCGACGAATGGAGGTCTCTCGAGGGTCGCCCTCGCTCTTCGAGGGAGCCCACCCCTTCTCTGCCCCCCTCCCCCCCGCGAGCCACCCAAAGTAAAGCCACGACGGCTGAAAGGTGAGGTAGTAGTCACTTTACGAGGGCTGCTCAAATTTGACCCGTACACAGACTGTATTGAATCTTACCTTGTTAGAGGAGGAAAGTGTAAAGACTGCCACAACTAATATTGAATAGAGAGAGGCCTTAATTATGAAGAGTATTACCCATCTGTTACTCCGAAGTATGATTAGTCCTCTGATCCGAGTGATTTTCACATCATTGAGTAAGGTCGCTGGCCTTACGTAATTGCACTTCATCCTCGGCATTCCCCTCGACGTTCCTTCCACGATTTTTACAATGCAAACGATGAATGCCGTTTGAGGAAAGATTATCCTGCTTAGATCGAGCCCCGAGTGAATTATAACCTCGTGCGCGTTCTTCTATAAATAAATGTAATCACTTATCTTCTTCTTCCTCGGCAGCGGTGGGGCCACGTTGTGATATTAAATTGTTATCATTATGATTTATTCATACAAATTACATGCATGACATATTTTTTAACTTAACCAACATTGGCTTCCTCCTCCAGCTAATTAAACTAAGAGTAAGAACTTAAGTACTAATACAGAGTCATACAGTAAGTTCGTTGAAACTGTGCGTTCGTTAAAACTAAACACAGACATTAGCAGAGATTCATATTAACGGCCTCTAAAAAAAGCGATTTCAGCTCAAAACTAAGCAACCAGACCATTTGCATTGAAAGGACCGCACGTCCGATTAGTGGCTCGGACCTGAACTCTTGGAGTCAGAGAACCAAACATTCGTTCGCTCCCCTCTTCCAAGCTCCCATCCTGCCCCAAAGAACCACCATTTTGTTAATGCAGAGAGATAACCTAGCCATCTCGTCATTACATCAGGCATCTTACCGTCAACATCAATAATGGTCTTCAGGAGAATGAATGTTGGTTGGGGATCAAAGGTTGTTCAGCAAATTGACCAGTTCAATAAGCTCAATTGGCAACCTCTTCTTCATTGAATCTTTAACAAAATGTTTTATACGACACTTCTCATGAGACATTATTCTTGTTTACATATCTATTGCTTTCTTCCTTGTATTTTACGATTCTGATATTATCATTTCTTCACAAAGATTCATACACTTTATTGAAGTGTTTACTTCCAAGTCTCTTTGATCGTCTCACTGCGTGGGGAAATGAAATTAGAAATGATTTCATCTACAAGGATTTTTCCCGCGATAGTTGTTGGCACCAAGTATATTCTCGACGGATAAATGTCCTTTTTAAAGCCAAATTGACGAACTCAAGAAATATGGCAAGGTAAATGATAAAGTTACCCTCCCGATAATTCTTTACTTTATGCATCCCCCTTTTTACCCCCATATTCTTCCACTTAGGCCATCTCTCCTCCAGTTACTGAATACTCATAGACACGTCAAAACAGTCGTTGAATTAGTACCTGAAAAGAACTGTTGCCTCTCAAGCTATGATTGGTGTCAAATTCATAATAGTAAGATAAATGCTAAACGATCACTTAATTAATTATTCTTCCCGTTCCTTTTTATTTACTATTCCAAATTGCATGTCGCCTTCCTCACCCTTTTCTACCCTCCAGATTCATTTCAATGTAATTAGGTGTTGGGCGTGGGGACCGAAACAAGCGCGCTTCACAATAAAAAATGATTTCGCACAAACAAATTCTGAATTAAAGCGAGCGTCGTGGGAAAATCTCTCGGAGAAATGGAGATAATGGATTGCACGATGGAATAAAGGAAAGATCGGGAGGGTGATCCGAGGCAAGCGCAGTCGGGGATCGCCACTCGATGTGTCCTCGAGGTTTCGACCCCCGACGCATGCGCGTGATTGCTTTTTTAATTATGATTGATGACGCGAATTTTGAATTGCATGCACTATGGTTGATGATTCTTTCGCGATTTTGGCAGGGTGATTATGTTAATAATTGTGATTAATACGTGCAGATACAGGCATGAGAGTAGCCCTCAATTTCCGCATAGATCTCGCCCAACACGTCGAAGGCTTCGTTTGCATTTGAAGACATCTAACGCGCCATCGATAGAAAAGGTAATTTCATTCAACAGAACGTAAATCTTATCAATATGTATGGAATAATTTTAAGTGAATTAAGTAATGCTTCATTGAATACTAATTCTTTATTATATAAACATATCTTTGAAGACTACGACAAATTGTTATAAGTGGTTCGTACAGAGTGCTCCAACAGCTCGTCAGTCAGTTATTATGGAACCATTGCCACTGTTGCATTACTCTTGATATAAATGATATATTTATACCCCAGCAATTACGTAATTTCCCTCATCACTCTGCGGTGAAAAGAATGAACTCTGATTAATTTTATCCACACATGCATGAGTGTTTTATCAGCTCAAGAAGTATCATTAAGATAAGTAAGAGGACGTAAAATGCTACTAATTTTATGTCTTTCTATCATCGCTATTAAATTAATTCCTACTTCCTTATGTCTTAGTGTTCCGCATGAAAGTTTACTATAAAAGTTTCCCATCAAGGCCTGAAACGCCATATTTTATGTAGGGTGGCGCGTTTTTAAGTATTTAATTGTGTTCTATTCCAATTTTTGGGCTGCAATAATTTAAATGCATCAATTTTATCGTCTTAAACTCGGATAATTTGGATTTGGAAACTTTGAGAGTATGGATTGCTTCATCACGAACATTGGCGATGCCTGGCCTCACTTTGTGATAATTAGAAAGCGCAAGTGCTGATTGTGGCGTGAGAAACGGGTTTCTATGACGACAACATCCGGGGTGTTTACAGCTGAAATGGCAAGGCATTGCACTGAGACGGCTATGAATTTCTTAGCATCGCGTTCAAGTTCAAGAGGTGAGCGTATGGAGCACGTTCGCCCGGGCAGCATATGCATCGTCATCGGCCACCGGCTCCATGTTCAGCAGCCATTCGCCGCTTCCCCCTCCCCCGTCGCCCCCGCCTTCCCTCGGTCCTTCCCTTCATTTCATGCTCGACCTTCACAGGTCGCCCAGCAACTCCATTCTTCCCCTCCCCCTTTCCTTCTCCTCCAACGACGTCACTCAGCAACAAACCATCTCCTCTTAGCAGACGCTCCATCCAGTTCGTTTTTCCCCTCCCCTGTCGCCCCCCCCCCCAAAAACGGTTCCCTTGCCAAACTTCCTCCTTTCCCACTCCATCTCCCCGACTGATCTCCGGCATCCCCATCTCCATAACCACCAGCCTCAATCCTCCATCCCTCAGTTTCCCGTTATGCCTCCCCACTGAAAAGAAACACACGAAGCATTTCCCTATTCTCCTCCAAGCATAATGAAGATTAGTCAAGAGAGGTGCTCACTAGTATTCAAGAAATGTCTAATCTCTCAAGTCAAAATTACAATGGGGGAGGGTTTTATCGTCTCTTTCCATTCTCTTCTACCCTCCTGCCTCTTATCGATACTTCTTGTCGATGAGTGCACTGCAATATGATAACTTCAAGGGTTTATGAAATTTGGATGAAGGAAAGGCAAATGAGTATGCAATTATTGCTTAAATGTTTGACAGTGGGATACAAGCGTTAAAACAGTTCGAATTACGTTGGCAGAGTGGGAAATTTACGCTTTGGTAGCAATAAACTACTCATTTTCAAGTTATAGTGATATCACAAATGCGCAAGAATTATGTTAACTTTAATTTAAAAAATAATTCTCCCATAAAGCATGGTATTTCAATGTGTTCTCAATATAATGTAAACTATTTCAAAATACCGATATACAATGAGTCCTCAGTATTTTTTAAATACTGATCTATCATTGGACATCAGCATTTTTAAAAATAACTAATTTTTTTCAGTTTGTTATTGAGAGATAGTACAAGTAAAACAGGATTTTAAGATGTTACGACGCAGCGAAACCTGAGTCGTAATAAAAATATACTAGATGGAAAAGAAAATTGTCTTCTCTCATCCTGAACCGTACATTTCTATACGTTAACCAACGAGGCGTAATACGAAATGGGTGATATTGGTCAGTAAAAGGGATGCTCGACCAATTTGCTTCAAATAACAAATGAACAAGACGAATTCGAGATGGATAAATCCGCACATATGCACGGCATACGCAAATTAAATGTCCTCGAGTTTTCAAATAGAGAAACTGAAATGATTTAGTTGATTCATTTATTAATACATAATCATGAAGGACTTATGAAGAGTTGAGTCACAAGAAAAGCAATTGCGGTCCTCAATGACTCATATTTTTAAGGCCAAATGAGTGTCCCCAAAGTGTCAAATAGAGGTTACGAGTGCCCAGTCGCATGTGGTGAAATCTACTCCCATCAAAGAAGAAGCAAGAATAAAAAGGGAGCAAGAAAAGACCAATGCCTCCAAATTTACGGTCGGCATCGAGAAATTAATACATTATATAAAAAGGTATTCCGTGAAGAAGTAAATGAGTGCGTTGATTCAATTAATCCCGATGGCACACCACTTTTGACAAAGGAGGGGATATAACGAAGCCGCTAGTTGACTCAGAGATATTATTAACGAAATTCTACCAGCAGATAAACAAAAATATAATAAATGTTATGGCTTAGCTAATACAAGCAGAAAACAAGACAGATATTAAACTGGAATAAAAAGCTGTAAGTGAAAGAGTTCGTAGTTTTCTCTCCTATGGCTCTTGTACCCACAGGGTGCGACAGCATAATTTGCTGGTTTGAATTGGCAAGCAAGGCGAATCAGCAAGTATTGCTGCGCACCACACTGTCCTTATCCACTGTCCAAACATCATTATTATATATTTGGGGATAACTGAGACGCGATTCTTACGGCACAGGATCATACCGAAGTGATGAGTGGAAATTACGGGGCGTTGATGCCCACCCTAGACCCTCATCATCATTGCAGAGGACAACGGAGAGAGCGCCGCTGGAATAACATGGAAAGGAAACGGAATGTCCGATTCGGAAAATTAGTGATAGCGCTATGGCTCATCAATGCTTCAAGCCATGGCCCAAGCAATATGGAATTAATTAGTAATGGCGTTTGCCGAAGCTCTCCCGCCACGGACGAGTATTGGGGAGGGTGGGGGGAGAGGGGGAGGCGGGAGGGAGGAATGAAAGCGGAGAGAATGGCGAGCGGATTGCATTGAGTGCGGGCCAGTGGAGGTGCGGGGCTGGGTGTGGCTCCTGGGGTGGGAGATAAGTCCTTAAAGGGATTAATTAAGGCGGGGACAATGGGGAGGCAGGATCATTACGGAGACGTCGACGGAAGAAGTGGAAATTAGGACAGTGCTCAATGCGCGGAGAACCAGGCGAAGGGATTTCAAAATTCTCTCATATCCAAAGGGATCTCGATTCTCTCACGCTAGATAACCTGAATGCGATCCCTTTAATCGACTTCAAACTCTTCGCAGCAAATCAAAAGAAGTCTCCGAAACGCAAGGAGCGGCGATTGCAATTCCCGTGAAGTATTACACTGACACAGGCATCGATATTCAAATCGTAATAATCACAGGCGATGTAACACAGATTTCTCAAAAAAATTCGCATGGAGAGGAAAGTGAGATATTAAAAGAAAGATCATCAGATTCGGATAAATCTTATTCCCTCCTTTTAGCTCAATGTTTTCTCATGCATCCCGTGGCCATATGGCATTAACTCCTATATTCGTCACTAAATTAGTCATTAATTTTCTGACGATGTGTATTAGATTGTGATGCCCTTAGTTTGAAATCATAGCATAATTCAGATATAATTTCGATGCTAGTACACTTGTAGATTATTCCAAGTCTTATTTATATCTCTACAAGCTGCACGCAAATGAGATGGGAACATAGCATTTCTAGACGTAAAATTTTAAAAGCACAGACGAAAACGGTCAAACTCTCATCTATACTCCTGTTTAACGCTGTCCGTATGTATTATTCACTTTAAATTCATATGTTTGAAGTATGGCTGAAGTATTGATAAAGAAGAAGATGCCTGTTTTCCCCATAATCATTAGCATTGCTATTGACCATTCTATTTTGCCAAACAGAAAGACGTTTTACAAGAAAAAATAGGCATTCTGCAAGCATTCTCTGTGGATTCTCTCTCTGCTAAGATGGCGCCATGCACCCCGCTTCTCTTTATTAACCCAAACTCATCTTCACACATGCTCACATTCCTCCTCTCTCATCTAAATTGTGGCAATAATATTCCATACATACAACCTACGTCTTCCGCTAAAAAAATTAAATCGTGGCCCCATAATCATCGTGAACTGTCACTTAACCCCTTTCCGAGGTCTGGATGCTTGCCAAGTTCGATTGATGTAATACCTAAGGAAGCCTTCCACCCAATCCTCCTCATCGTTGCAAATATTTACACCACACAAAAACCTCCTTCATTTTTTCACAACCGACATGATTTCCTCTGCGGTAATATTATTCCTTCCAACCAACTGGTTCGTCAATGTTTCCCAAGAAAAATTTTTATCCCAAACCCAAATTTGCATCCCCCTCTCCCAATATTCGTGGACCAAAGCCATCCCAGCACGCACGTCGAATTATTTACCCACATCAAACCGTGCTGGCCCATCATTTCCATGTCATTCATTCTCTTCTTCGCTGTAGTTATCGCTCCTATTCATTTCAATTAGTGTATGCCCTCTTTGATAATAAGGATTTAGCTTCATTTTATAAATATAGGGTGCGGCAAAATCACTTCCTTTTCTTCAATTCAATTTGAATTGGAAAAAATAAGTTCCGTTGCCACACCCTGTATAATTTTCATCTATGTGACTGCATCATAAATATTCATAAATGTTCTTTAATCACGCTGGGTCCTTCATTAAATATTGCAAATATGTCGGATATCAACGTATACTGTCTGCATATATAATACTCTAACGTACAGAGATATCTTTCTAAGATAGAGCGTTTAGTTCATTTACAGGATTATTTTAGGGATTTTGTTCATATAAAGGTTTTTTATTCCCGAAATTATGCCGGAACACATTAATGATACATTCGCAAAATTAAAAAGAAGGGTGAAAAAGACTTGGACATTTTTTTAATGTGGCTACAAAGAAGGATATAAAATATACACAAAAAATATATAAATACGATCGCATAACCAAGCACAGTCGCTACCTTGTAGGTTAATACTTATTATGTCGAGCCGGCTCCGGGGGGATATCGATTACAAGCATTCTGGTCTCTTATTGTTCTCGGAAAAATTGACCATTTAAACCTATCTGTCTTACAGTCTATCTCTATAATCTTATATTTGTGATCCCTCCGCCCGTAATACGTTGGGATTCGTATTATGTTCTTGATGTCATCAGAAAAGGATCTAACTTTAAATGTTTTTAATAAGTTTAATCTATATTGTAAATGCCGCTGTGTAAGGGAATCCCAGCCTAAATTCTCTAGCAAAGTAGTTAGGCTACTGCGTTGGTCATAACAATTTTTGAAAAATCCAGCCCCCCCTCCGCTGAACTCGATCTAATTCCAAAATCAACTTTATCTCCTGAAGATCCCATATGCTGGCAGCATGCTCTAGGTGGGGCCTGACTAGGGCAAGAAAACATCGTTCCTTCACGTTTTCGTCACATTTACCCAGCACTCTTTTTACAAATCCCAATTTTTTATTAGCGCGACCGCATATTTCCCGTATGTGCTTTCCCCAGGACAGATCGTGAATAATTGTTACACCCAAGTATTTAAAGGAATCTATCCTCGCGATTTCTGTTTGTTTCACTTGGAGACTAAATGGGGGGGTGTTACTCTTTTCCCAAAAATGTATTACTACGCATTTTTTTCAAATTTAATTCCAATTGCCATGTATCGCACCAAGTCTGGATTGCATTTAGGTCGTTAGCTAACGCGACTCTGTCATCGCGACTTCGAATGTCCCCATAAATCACCGCATCGTCAGCAAAAAGATGGAGCCTGCTATTAACCACGGCGCTGAGGTCATTTATGTAAATAAGAAACAAGAGGGGGCCTATGACACTTCCCTGTGGTACACCCGACGTGACCTTGACAGTATCGGATGATGCACCATCCAGGACGACTGTTTGAACACGATTTTTTTTAAATTGTCTAATCCAGCATATAACACTCCCGTGTATTCCATAAGTTTCCAACTTCGCGAGTAACATGCAATGAGGGGCTTTATCAAAAGCTTTTTTAAAATCCAGGAATATCGCATCAGCTGAAATATTACTTTCACCGGAATGCATTATATTATGAAAAAAGAGTGCGAGTTGAGTTTCGCAGGATCTACCTTTACGGAACCCGTGTTGGTTATTAATCAATAACTCTTGGCTATCGAGGTACCTCATTATGGAACTAACAATGATGTGCTCAAGAATCTTACAGGAGATGGAGGTGAGCGATATTGGTCTATAATTACTGGGGTCCTCCCGGTATCCATTTTTAAATATGGGTGTCACAGAAGCTATCTTCCAGCCGCTTGGCACGCTTTGTTCTGCTAATGATTTCTTAACTATTATATTAAGATAAGGAGCAATTTCAGACGACAGTTTTTTATACACGCGAGCCGGTATCTCATCAGGTCCCGGAGATTTGTTGGGGTCGATGTTTTTATGGAGTAACTCTATTCCGCGGGTGGAAAAGTCGATTGCATGCATTGGCTGCAGAAATGTTTTCGGAAGGTTCTCTGGTAGATTCTGGGAGCATTTGTTGAAACCACTGTGGAAGAATGAGTTTCATATATTGGCTTTATCTAAACTACTTGTTACTTTATCCCCCTTTTCGTTGTTCAATGAGTTTACGGTGGACTTTTTTCCCTGCACTTCCCTGACGTAGGACCAAAACATCTTTGGGTTATCGTTTAAATGTTCACCTAATTTTTTTCCTTTTGAATTCCGCTAGCGCCTTCCGGAAGGCCTCCTGGCAGTGGACCTAGATGCTTTGTAATTCTGTGTGGTTTCGTTGATTTTATCAGGGGAGGAATCTTTAACCGCGTGTTTCATTCTGGCATAGCACGCCCTTCGCCGTCTTAGTGATTTCCGAACTTCAGAGTTGTACCAACGGGGTTCCTTATTCTCTCTTATATATTTACTAGGTATGAATCTCTGTATTGCTGAACGTGTTATCGCAAGAAAATTATTCCAGGTATCCTCGACACTCCTAGTTTTGCTTAATTCGTCAAATCTAAGAAAGTAACATTTTAACTCACGTCAAAATGATGATGTCCCAGCCTCCATATTCGCCAGACGTGGCCCCATAGTATAATTTTTATCTTCTGTTCATAGAAATAAAGAGAACATTTAAAGGGATGTTTTTTACAAGGATAGATCAGATTACAAACGCATCGCTGAGAGAGCTCAAAGCTATACCGAAGACCGAGTTCCAGAAATATTTCGAGGAGTGGCAATAAGCGCTGGCACAATGTTAATTGCATGCAATGGAAAGTACTTCCAAGGGGGATTACATTCATATAGACGAATAAATTAAATTCAATAATCGAAATTCGCGTTATTTAGGGAACGCACCTCGTTTAACAAATTTCATCATTACGAATGACGCACGCATTGAGAGATATGCATACGGTGGATTCGGAGAATTGCACGAATGTTTTCACTTGACGGGAAGAAAAAATATTGATGCTTCAGTTGTGGCACTTAGCATTGGAATTGATATTGAATTGAGATCCGTCTTTCTATTTGGATCCGCCGAAAGGGATAATCAAATACCGAACATTAATTCAAAACCGATAATTAAATCTGAATTCCAAATGTAACTTGGTGAAGCAGATTTCAAATGCCATGCAAAAAGGAAAGTTCAATTTTAAATGGATTTTCTCCCAGCCCACTAAAATACGTTGACTATCAATTTCGTTGCTGATAAGGACCGCTTTGGTTTGATTTCGTGAGAATCGGCTCTTCAAAATTGAGGATATTAATTTTGGTAAGAGACGTATTTTAGAGTCTCCAAGGGACGATTTCACGCCTTAATAATGCATTCGTAGTAGTTGGGGGAGGAGACCGACACCTGAGGTCATTTGCACTTCATAATGCGAGATAGCACAAGTGATAAAATACTATAGAGTGAGGTTCAACTCGGATTCCAGCCTGAAATCTTTTTGCTATGCAAATGAGGAGCTGAACGATGCAAATAGTGAGGCCGACCGATTGGCGGAAAACCCTAATCTGTTTAGCAACGTGAACATCGTTGGCACTTCAACTGCGCACCTGACGAAAGGACCTTGGAATAACCAGAAGCATAGAGATTTTCCAAGTTACCCTAAGGGATTTTTCATAGTTTATCATCGATAGAAATAGTCAAATTCTTTTAAGCTATGATCATTATAAATTATGTTTTCCAACGGTAAAAGATCAAAGGATTACTTGTTGTTGAAGTCGGGAAAAATCTTCCAGATTATAGTTCCATCGATATGTTGGCAATTCCAGTATATGGAGGGGAATTAACTGTTTTATATAAGAAGTTCTTGTGAATGTATACATATCATTTTCTGAAACTTCATTTTTTTTTACTTCCGTCAATTAAATAAATATTATTTGCTAATTATGCATAAATGATAATTATGTTTTCATATAGTAATGCATTTCAAGCATGTCCGATGATTAAATACATGCAGACGCTTTCTCTACGTATTTTCGTACGCTTATAACTTCGGCCTCACTGCATCGGAGTCGAATCTGCAGTGATTCAATTGCAATTGCACATAAGCCCAGTTGATGGCCCTGCGTTAAGGAACAGCGGTCGGTACAAACTCAACGAGTGTAGATAGCGCCACGGGGCGTGCCATTGCAGCAGGCGCACGGCGAGTGAGCAGTTGCGGGAGGCTGATGCGGGGGCAAGGAGAGGGGAAAAGAAGGTGGGCTGAGAGGGAAGGATGGAATGGATGACCAATGAGAGGCGGGAGTTTTAAGAGAAAGCCATTACGCGAGGATTTGACCCAAACGATGGAATCGTTCGCGAAAAGTGAGGACGGCCAATATCAAATTCCGCAATAGTCTCGATAATCCTCAGCAGACGGCGGGAAATGAGTTGAGTGTTCGTGAGATTGAAATGAGAAGACAAAAAAAAGACATTCTCTGCTTCCCAGAAGACATTTGATTGTAGCATCGATGACGTAAGTCGTTGTGTGCAATGGAAACGCCTCGCGTGAATTACTTCCCCATTAAAAGAGCCTTGCTGAACAATCTTGTGTCCGAACATCTAATGTCGATACCTGCGGCCACCTTGTGCTTCGTATGTATTTGCGCAATCAAAACATATTATTTGACCCGGGAATACGACTACGTGCAACGTCAATGCTTCCTCGGAACTTCAGTGTAATAGTTACGTGGAATACTACGTAAACCCATTCGCTTCAATTATTAGGACCGCTGTTTCGTATTAATGCACTTCTACATCTACATCAATACCTTGCGAGCAACGAAAAAGGTGTGTGGCCAGGATGAAAGGGTAAGGGATGAAGGGGTTAGGGTTTTTCAAATGGAAGCTGACTCCTGGGGGATTTCGATTACAAGCATTCTGGTCTCTTATTGTTCTTGGAAAAAATGACCATTCAAACCTGCCAGTCTTGCAGTCTATCTCTATAATCTTATATTCGTGATCCCTCCGGGTTTCCGGGTTTGTATTATGTTCTTGATGTCATCGGAAAAGGACCAATCTTTAAATGTTTTTAATAAGTTTAAACTAAAATGTAAACGCTGCTGTATAAGGGAATCCCGGCCTAAATTCCCTGGAAAAGTAGTTACGCTATTGCGTTGGTCATAACAATGTTTGACAAATCCTCCACTTTCATGTCTCGAATTAATTTCGATCCGGAATGGAGGTTAAAAGCCTGTAAAATTGTCCATTTCTTTCATTTGGCCTTTTTTGTGTTTCCTTTCCTCGTGACTTGGGTACTGCCAAAAAAACTACACCTATTTTCATTATATCTATGTTGTATTAAATATATTTCAATTTTTACGACAGTAAAAATGGATGAAAAATTAATAGCTTAAGTTCCAGCCAGTCACTCTTGACATTTGAGGAGAACATGCTATTTTGTAGGTTGACACTTTTCATCTATTGCATGTTTGTATATTTATATATCTGTATGATATTTTTATAGTTAAAATATTCTTTGATAATTTCTTGAATTTTGACCATAAAACACACAGTGAAAGTCAGAATACTTTCCACGGGAAATTCCACAAATAATAATCGCTGAAGGATAAGCAAAAAAGGTGATCTTTTGCCGCTTCATTATGCCCTCAAAATTACGTATCTGGCTGTATTTTTATTTGCATTTCAGTTAACTAATTGTGATCAAATGAATTATTTATAATAATAATCAATTATTTCATAATAAGTAATGAAACCATTTAATATGACTACATTTCAGCTCTTCCAATGGAAACATTTCCCAATTAACTCGCAGAGAGAGAGAGAGAGATGGACGTGTCCTGGGTGAATACCGATGAACCCGAGCGATCCCTGCGCCAAAATATAGTACTTCTTCTGTGAGACGTGCCATTACAATTTTTTGCATTTCCGTAATTTTTTGCCGATGCATGCGTTGGGTCATCAGCTACTATCATCCAGCATCACACATCCGCAGTTGGCTCCCTACGAATCATCTCCCGTCGCTAATCCTTAGCCCAGGGCTGAGAAACCTCGGGGCAAGCAAGGATTCTTCACTTGCGAGGAGAGCAAATGTAACCGGGAGAGGTTCCTTCAATCTTCTTCCATATTCGGAATTTTTTTCTGTAAATATATCCTTGTAATTTTTCTCCGTGCTTAATTAAGAAAAAGATACCGATATAAATCGCTGAAGGAATAAAGAGGTTTTTTTAATATAATATAATAATTATTATTTAATAATAATAATTTTTGCTTTCTCGTACAAGGCTTTGTTAGCTCATTTATTAGGGTATGATATATTATGATATCCTTCGATAGATCACAAAATTCCTGGCGTTTGTTTTAAACTGAGGCAATATTACGTCCCAAGTGACCAAATAAATGGGTATGTCAATTAGCAATGCGCGTATAGAGCCTACTGTACTTAGATATTAAATTCCATTCCATCTTCATATTTTCTTACTGCGACTACGAATTACAACAAATTTGTTACATTAACCGTATGCCATGATACTTAGCAGTTGCTGAGACACGAAGGTTTCATGGTATGATCCTTTAACCTTGACTTATTATTTCTTTACAAATGTTTAGCTTTCTTTAATATTAAAAGAACAACGGAAATACTTTTTATTCCTAAGTGAGAACTTTGCCCATGTCTTGGTGGAAGATATTGAAAGTACCGAAGACATTTTGGAGATGCTCGCTGGAACCTAGATCTGCAGCACCGACTTCCCTTCATGAAAATTAAGGCTCCAAACCTTGGCATTTTGTTGCAATGATTATTTCAGCCAATGCCCTCAGCGTAATCTCACGGCGGAAAATGAACGACGTAGGGGGTCCAGATGCACAGAGAATTGCACTTCCGATTCCTCGATTAGTCGAAACGACATCTCTATGAGATTTCTAACTCCCTCTCGATCTTCAGCCTTCATGCGGCGCTGAATCAGTTCACTTCAGTCATGATTGAATACGTAAGAAGGTGAATGCATCCGGGGTGACGCATCGTAATACTGAATTAAATCCAATTGCACTTTGGCGTAATTTATTTAAACCGAAATGAAACAGTTGAAAAATGGCATCGACTCAAGAGATGAGCTGTGTTGTAACAACAGACATAATTCTCTCAAGAGCGAAATATCTTCATGGGTGTGCTGTGTTTATCGTTTGACCCATCATTAAAATGGTGACCCGTGCTTCTGTTAATGTGCGCGCGTGTGCCCGACCAGAGGCGAGGAGGTGACCCGAATGGGGAAGGGAGTGCGGAGGGAGATTGATGGCGGTAGCGGATTTGGCGTTGGGGGGGGAGAGGTTGCAAGGGGGTGCGTGGGGTGGGGGGGATCCGGGTTCGGGGGTGGCGGGTGAGAATTGTGGCGATGTCGAGAGAGAAGCGGGGGAGAGGGATGGGGGTAATATTGGTTCGAGGCGGATGGGAGTGGGGGAGGGAGGAGAGTGAATGGGGCGGGTTTGGGTTGAATGGAGGGAAAGACGAGAGGCTAAATGGAAGTGACCGCCACTGCTTCGCGGGGAATGAAATGAAACATTGCGGCTGACAAGGGGGTGGGCTGAAGGGGGATCGGGAGGCGAGGGGGGAGGCCTAGGGAGGAGGGGACGGACCAAATAAGGAACATTAAACATGTAGCCGCAGACTTCTCTTTGCAATCCAATAATTCTTAACGTGAGACGATTTTGAATCTTAGCAGTTAGCACAAGGGAAGAAAAACTAAGAATCGTTAAAAAATCCAAGTAATTGCTTCCCCTGCAAATAGTCGTGGTGAGCATACCTTTTATATTACGTTTAGAAAACCTCTGCATGTACAGGATGGCGGCCGTTCATCAAAACATTCGGAATCGTATCCCTCTTTGTTTATTACGGATTAATCTCCCGAGTTGTGACATTCTTACGCTCAGAAAGCAAATTAAAAAATGCAAAAAGCGAATACCCGTCCCTATGAGTGTCAAAATTTCTCGTGAAATCTAGGATTTAAGCTCTAAATTGAAGAAAAAATTTGCAAATTGCTCATTATTAATAAACTCATGTCACTTTCGAAGTACCGTTGAATGTTACGCACATAATTTGCCCCAAACTCTTTTGATTGCCATTATTTCATTTCATTCTCGATTATATGATTATATGTTAAAGTAAATATGCTTCTTAAAGACTTTAATTATAAAAATGAGCAACGAATAATCCATTTCTTATCTATTTATTATCATTGATTAACATTTACCGGTAATTGTACGGTTTTAATTTGCGAAGCTTTGAAATGAAGGGGGAATACATTTTCCACGCTTCGAAGTGATACGCCCATTGTTGCAAAGACTTTTTTACAAAAAAAGCAAAGCGATGTACAAATTTTAAATAAGATGCCATGTTCCAACTCACCACGCCTGAATCGTTTTCTTTATGACAACGATGTGGATAATTACATCCTTAATTGGGTACAAAAGGAAATGAAAGTTAATGAAAAGGAAATGGGAAACAGAATCATTTTATGCGACCATCTATTTTAGAATGCCATGAATCAACCTAGATAGTCTGCCCCAAAATTAGTAGTAGAGAGAATTTTCCCGCCGACCCCGGCGGCTATATTGGGAAGACCTGTAGCGGGAAAGGAGGTGGGGAGTCTGGGGAAAGCAACGCGACCCGCTGCAGTTGTCAGTGGAGCGTTTCAGCGAGAGAAATACTGGTGGGCTGGTCTCCTGTTTGAGGATGGCGTCACGAATTCACAATGCCACGTTCCATGGAGCCACAATCAGCGACAGCATTTTGTGCTAACGTCGAAAAATCGGGTTTGGAGTCCATGGCCACAGTTAAGGGTGCTTATGGAGATGGAATAATGATCCAAGGAACGGTTTTCTCCTGGCATAACGTGTTTCGGGAGGGTAGAGAGGTGATTGACGACGAGTAACACCCTGGACGTCCGTCAACAGCACAGTGCGAAGAAAATGTACTAAAAGTGAGGCCCATGCTCAACTCTGATTGACTCCCCGAGCGTCAGGATGTTGACACAAGAGTGCGATATTCCGCAAATCTCAGTGCACTGCATTCTTATGGAAGTTGTAGCCATTAGAAAGGTACGTGTCAAGACGGTCCACAAGGTGCAATCGGACGAGATAAGAAGCTTCCTCGTGCGACAATCACTCGCGTTCTCTAGTGCCGCCGTGAAAGTGACCCGAATTTCTTAGTTAACCTGATTACCGGTGATAATTGTTTCCAAGAATAAAAAGGAGCTTAAAAGGCAACCATTTTGGAACGCTGGATAACGTCAAATAGGCCGTGAACAGGTGCCTGAATGAGGTTCCTGTCAACACCTTCCAGGAAGCGTACCGTGACTGGCGGAGACGCTGGCATCTAGTGTGCCGATGCTCATGGGTGCCATTTAGATGAATTTCAGCAGCATTATTATTATTAGGTAGTCTACCGGTTAAGGTAGGTTTTCGGATTGACATAATTACAAATTAAGTATTTGTGACACCTAGCAAAACACAACATCCTACTTTACAGCAGGTCCCTCTTCAGCTCTGAGTACTTTCTTCCTCCCTTCATCCCGTCCAACATCCCTATCCTGTTACTTCCCTTTCCTCTTTTGCCTAACTTTCTCCCCTCAATTACAGTCTTCAACATCCCGCTGCCGGTCACTACCCCCTTCATCCACTTTTCCTGCCTCCATACGATTACTCCCAACAAACCCCTCTCTGCGCCCACCACACCAAGTACTTCCTCGTTTGTTTTCTTCTCTGTCCATTTCATCTTCTCCATTCTTCTCCACACCCACATTTCAAAAGCCTCCAATCTACGGCTATCCTCCTGCTTCAATGACCACTTAGCTACGCTCCATATCAAAGTTATCACGAATCTTTTGTTAATGTCCTTACTCAACGTCCCTGTCATCAACTCCCTCCTCCTTGTGAAAGCCTCTTTGCCTAGCGCAATTCTTCTCCTTACGTCCCTACTACTTTGAACGTTTTGGTCCAAAACACTTCCGAGATACGTAAACTGTTCTACCTGCTCTAGTTTTTGCCCTCCTATTTTAATGTTTAGCTTGGCCTTTTTCTTTCTAGAAAATCGCATAGCCTTTGTTTTATTAATATTAATTCTCATCCCATACCCGTCGCACTGAATTTCCAATTCACTAAGCAATGCTTGCAACCCCTTGGCTGACTGACAAACTAAAGCATGGTCATCAGCGTACCTAACTGATTTTACGAATTTCCCACCCACTCTAATTCCTACCTCCAGTTCTTCCCATGTCTCTTTAATCATTTCCTCTGCATACAGATTGAACAGCAATGGTGATAATGGGCAACCCTGCCTTACACCTCTTCCTAACACTGCCCATCCGGACACCCCGTTCCCCACTCGTACCTGAGCAGTCTGCGACATGTACAGGTTGCGGATTACCCTCCTTTCCCTCAAATCAATTCCTATTTTCTGCAATATACTCATTAGTTTTTCCCAGTTCACTCCATAAAAAGCTTTTTCGAAATCTACGATACAGGAAAATACCTCCTGGTTGTGTTCTATATTCCTCTCGATTAATAATCTCATTACTGCAATGGCATCACGCGTGCCTCTCCCCTTCCTAAACCCAAACTGATCATCCCCTAAGTAATCATTTGCCCTACTCTCTATCCTTTTGCTTATGATCCTGAGAACAACAACTTTAGCTACGTGGGATATCAGACTAATTGTCCTGTAGTTCTCACATGACGTAGCCTTTACCATTTTCGGAATAGGAACTAAAACTGATCTCACAAAGTCTTCCGGCCAGATTCCTTCCTCATAAATACCACGGATCAGCCCATATAGCCTCTTCCTCCCACATTTTCCTAAGCATTTTAAACATCCGCGGGAATGCTATCCACCCCCACGGCCTTATTTAGTTTCATCTCCCTTAACGCCCTTTCTATCGCATTGTCTAGTATGCCTGGACCTAAGCTATCTTCCTGTGCGTCATGTTCCTTTTCAATGTCTAACTTTGTTGGTCTAAGCTCTTTACTATACAGTTCTTCTATATATTCCTTCTCTCTCTCTTGGATCTTTCCTTCGTCAACTATTACCTTACCCGCCTTATCTCTAACTGTTAGCATATATCTTCCTTTCTTACTTCCCGATAAAGATTTAACTTTAATGTACAGCGCACTGATTTCACCCTTCCTCTGCAGACTTTCCATATCCTCGCACTGCGTCTTCCACCATGCTTCTTTTGCTTTATTTGTTGCACGCCTCAATTTATTGTTTAACTCTTTGCACTTCATTTTTCCTAATTCTGAATTTACATTCTTCCATTTTCGCTGCTCATCCATCATTGTGATCATCTCATCGGTGATCCATAGTTTCCTAGTCCTTTTAGCGTTAACGGTTCCAATAGTGTCTTTTGCGGCTTTAGACAACCCTTTCTTGAAACTTTCCCATTTTTCTTCTTCAGTTCTTTACCATCCTCCATGATTTCCTCTACCACCTGTTTGTATTCATTCCTTTTCAAACCATTTCATGTTTCTACATTCCATTTTCTAACTCGCCGCCCCTGCCTTATCTTTTTGAAACGGACGCTACATTTCATAACCACTAAATTGTGGTCAGAGTCTGCATCCGCTCCCGGGAAGCTGTGCGAATTTATCGCACTGTTCCTAAACCTGTGTCTAACCAGGATAATCTAGCTGATACATTTGTAAGTCACCTGGCATTTTCCATGTATACCTGCGACTTTTGTAGTGTCTAAACCAAGTGTTGGTGATTACTAACCCCTGTCTCCTGCAGAACTCAACTGGTTTCTCCCCGCGGTCATTCCTCGTGCCTAATCCGTAGTCCCCCACCTCATCACCATCTCTTCCTTCGCCTTCCGTCGCATTCCAATCCCCCATCACTATAAATTATTTCCCTGCAGGAACACACGCGATTATGTCCTCTAACTGATCGAATATCCTATCGACATTTTCTTCCTTATGGTTGCTCGGTGGCATGTATACCTGAATAATAGCCAAGTTCGTCGGTTCTGCTTTTATCTCTATTAGTAATAATCTATCCGTTACCTGCTCTATGTTGACTACGCTTCTTCCTACCTCTTCATTTAATACTATGGCAACCCCACGTTGGCTCTCGTCCCCGCCGCTGTATATTATTCTATACTTATCACTCCAGTAATCCCCACTTTCTTTCCATCTCACCTCGCATAGACCTAAAATATCTATATTTCCCCTTTTCATCTCTCGCTTAATATTCTAATTTTTCTGTCCTCATCATTGTCCTACCGTCCCTAGTTCCTATTCTAACTAATTGTCTTCTTCTCCTGCGTCTTCTGTCCTGCTGGTGCAGGTTTTCCCTTGCAAGGGTTTCGTGGGATGACGACCGCAGAAGCCTTGCCAGGACTCAAAATCTCTGTATTGTCCATCATGTTAATCTTGGGAATGATAATTGAGGTGGTTTCCCGTTGCCTTCCTCAGTAGTGTTTTTAACGTGACACCATCACTTACTGGCCGCCCCACTTGGGTCAGACGCCATTGCAGCCGCCTCACTGAGGAATAGACGCTGCGTGGACTACCTTTCGTCTGGCTCGCTACTCGAGACTAACCACACCTGTGGATTTAAATTAATAGTGCTTCATGTGTCAAATAAATGCAGAAAATTAGACGCGTTGGAACAATTAGAAATTGTCCAACGAGTTAAGAAGAAAACCCCTCTTCTCAATGACATGCAATTCACTTCGTCCTCCCCCCTCCTTTCCATCAACTTTCGTGGGTAAACTTTGACCACGCGTGACACACAACCGCCTCCTTCCTTGAGTGCTTTCTCCTCCCCCCCCCCCCCCAGTGTGTGAGTTAAGTGGGGGTATTCCACCACCACTCTTCCAAGAGGGCCTAATCCTTGGCCTCCAAACCCAGCTGGTCTACTGGTTCCGTCCCGGCCACCGATGGTTTATTGGAGACTGCCGCCATCCACCCAACAGGATCACTTCGAACCCTAAAGACTATATACTGTGTGTGTTTTTTAACAAGGTCAATACGCTGTTTCCCCTATTTCTTGTAAATGTCTCCCTTGTCTTTCCCTTCACCCCCTTCCCCTCCTTTTTTCCCCCTCTCCAAACCCCCCTCCTCGTTTCCTACCACGCCCTCTCCACCCCTTCCGGAAGGTATATAAGCTTGAACACAACTTCAGTTGGTTACCTGATGATGATGTAATACATCGAAACCCGGTCGTAAATAAAAATATTTTTATCAAGTGGAAAAGTGCTACGATCAGTTATTCAAAACGGGAGAATATTTTAAATCGTGATTTACACTTCCTATAACGGATTTTTTTCCGGTCGCGATGGCGACGGGGTAACGTACTCCCCTTCCAAACCAGAGGTCGCGGATTCGATTCTCGCCCGGGTGGGTTCCCCTCCTCCCATTGCTAGGGTGTTTGCAATTGCCTTCAATGTTTTGTTTTAGGGGAAAGAGGGAAGAAGATGGTCTCAATCTCGCCCCGATACAAAAAAGACAAATAATGCGATTTTTAAATGCTTCTCTCTGCTACAATTGGACAAACTGGGCAATTGGGCAATTTTATTCTACAATTGAGCAAAAATCTATCAATCTCTCTCTACGTAGCAGTATTCAGTGCAACGATTTTCAAAACATATCTAACCTAAAATGGCCATAACATGAAATATTATCAAAATATACTTTCACCTTCGACGATCAAAATCCAAACCAGGAATTAATACGAAATTTCTGCAGCCAATATCAGGAGAAAGCATCGAATGTTGGCGTGGCTTAAATAAATAACAAATATTTCTCCCAAAGAATATTCCCTCGTGCCATAGAAATGTATTTTTTTCATTGGGAGAAAATATGTAATACAAAAATAGGGCTTCGTTATTAACTCTGATGAGAAAAAGGTACAAAAAGAAAAATCACGAGGTGGGGTATGGAATAAATATGTTTTAAATGTCAGAGCCGATTACAAAACATCGGAGCAGTGGATATGACTGCGGTGGATATTGCCGAGGCTACGAGTAAGTACGAAATATCCTCCACCGTCAATAACCGTGACTCTCACAAGTCATTTGAGTTTATTTTTCGCGAGAGAAAACGTTGATTATAATACTAGAAGAGTCAGCAATAGACCTTCATGTGATCATACGGCATAGTAGGTCATGAAGAGTTCGGAGTAAATCAATTGAAAGGGCACTCATAATATAATTAAGGATTGTGTTCAATTTTGTCACCTTCTACCTATTTACGGCAGATGAGAGGGTAATCGGGATTCAGCAAACACTTTCCCGCTGCACGAAGGCATCCGAACTCCTTCAAATAGGTTTTTTACAAATTCTCCAACTTCGGAGTCAATACATTTATTTAAACACGGGAATTTTCGTATGACTATCGAGTGCGTGCTCAGGATTGTGGATTGAGGTCTAGAGAAAGAAATTATAAGTGAGTGTGGTTGGCGAATAGGAAAATCGCAGACATGTCTAGGTGGCTGAAGTGTTCATGATTTCAATTCTCAGGCGAGTCGGAGTCTGAGAACATTCCGAAATTTTACGAAGATGCCATTGCATGGCGAATGTTTGGCTGTTTTCCACCGATAAACCGTCAGAAACGCAGGGCACGGAGTGTCTTTCTTAGATCGAGAGTTGGACCCACAATACGTAGTCGATGCCGCTAGATACATTTCAGGCGATAGTCCGCATCATTTTAAAGGTTGAATACTTGCAACTAAAACACGGGATATCAGCACTTTGCTATTCAAAGGAGCTGCAGCTAGCCATTCTTTTAGCATTCACGAGATAGCCCATCTGTAAAGTATTCTAGAGTTATACTTGAAACTCCAAGAACTCAAGACAATTCAGTTTCCAAAGTGGAAGACCAGGAGTCACGCTTGAAATTTCATATTCAATGCAAACTCCTGACGACTAGATAACACGAGCGAAACTAAAAAACTCTGACAACATATTTTAGCAAAAAATGGAATAATATTTTGACAATGACAAAAAGAAATGGTTTTGATGAAAACTTCAAGAATGCTGAAAGAGGGTCTATGGATTGGAGTGAGGGTTCGGGAATCTAACTGAGTCATCTGAAGAATGCAGAATTTTAGCCAATTCTAGCCAATTGGACAGACCAGACTGTAAGCCGTGCTATGATTAAGAGGAAGAAATGGAAATATTAGAATGAGAAAGAAAATATCTAGGAAGGAATAGTAGGATTATTTTATGAGCCAAAGGAGAAGTAAATGCAGCTACCCAAGGAGATTGAGAATGCCCGCGAGAATACAGAACGAGAGACGAAAATATGGATTGGGAAAGCAAAATGAAGGAGTTATAAATTGAACACAATCAAATCAATTGCACCCGATCAAATGCGCTGGGGTGATTTTCGGGGTCACATTCGAGGAATGCACAGATTAATAATACCAGAGGAATGAATAATCAAAATTAATATTGCCGTTCGATGGGCGTGACCTTTTCTGTAGTGTCCCACCCAAGGAAGCGCTGGACATTGCAGAAACCGTCCTTTTTCAGAAGTCTGTAACCTGCTCCGATCACCCTTGAACTGCATGAACTCTTGAAGACAGGTATTTCACAAAATAATTTCACTTTCAACGGTAAATATTTTGAACAACCCAATGGCCTAGCCATGGGCTCCCATTTGTCCCCGCTACTGGCGGATATCTACATGGACCATTTTGATAAAAGGTTTTTTCTCCTCTGGTAATGGACTGACCAAAAATGTATTGTGTTGGCACCGATATGTGGACGAAGTGTTTTGCGTGTGGGTAGGTTCCAAAAGGCAGCTTGGAATGTTTCAATCGTATCTAAATTCATGGAATCATAATTTGGCATTCACTTGCGAATTAGAAGATAACAATTCCCTCAACTTCCTTGATTTAAATATTTCTAAAATTAACAACCTCTTAAGAGTTCTCCATCTTTCGGAATAATTCTGATGCTGACCAAGTGATTCACTTTTACTCTAGGCATTGTTTTCCCCAAAATCTATCCGCTTTTCACTCCATGATTCACAGGTTGTTGAACATTCTCATGTCAAAAACCAATTTCGAAAAAGAAATAAGCTACAATAAAAACAATAGCTATAAACAATGGATACAATGAGCAGCTCATTGATAAATTTTATATTAAAAAACTTGATCAACTGGCGGTCAGAGACATTTATAAAATCCAGCAGCAACAAGACTCTGCTGCCAAATTGCTTGGATGGCTACATCTGGATCATATTTATATGAAAATTCGCAAAAAACTGCCGAAAGTTAAGTTTAAATTGGCCTATTATAATAAAAGGAACCTGCTTTCCCACACAATAGACAAAATTCCAAAAAGTGAATAAATAGGAGTGCATAGGTTAAGATGTGAGTGCGACGCAGTGTATAATGGACATTGGACAAACGGCCGCAAATTTCAAGAACGGGTGAAGGAGCACCGAGCCTGCGTTAAGAACACAAATCCACACTTTGCAAAACATTTATTGGAATCTATAACCACGGTAGTAACTTTAAATTTGAAATTTGACATGCAGAATAGGAAGGACTTAGACTAGAATTAGCTTTAGAGAAGCTTGAAATTATTTTTAAAAGTGTACGCTCCAAAGAGAATATTGCTAATGACCTTTGTACACCTCCCACTCTCCCCTCCGGAACTTACAACTTCTCGAGACCTGCGCTTATGAGGGTAAGAACCCCTCTACTTCCCCCACGCCCTCTCTTGACTTCAGAGATATTTAAAAGGATTTTGTATTTATGCCTATGTGCCGTTAAGACCCACCCCCTTTCCTCCGCCAATAGGAGGAACGCTCCTCATAGGGTCCCTCATGTTTCCTACCCTTCCCTCTTCAACTATCACTGCTCAATTCCCTCCCCCACCCACCCTCCGAGACCCTCTCACCTCCCCGCCCCCCCCCACCGGAGTGTAATGTATATAGATGGATGTCCGTCAGAGTTGTCACCTGAAGATGACGTTGAACGTCGAAACCCGGGTCTTCTCGTATTAAACATTTTTCAGTGGAATCACAAAGTTACCTTTTTTCATTTCCAATATGAATCGATTCCATAAAATAACGCCGGAAACCATCAATCATTACGCATATTTAATGTTGCAAAAAGTTTAAAAAACTTCTAGAGCTAAGCATTTTGTCAGTGACCAAAACTTGACAATGACGATAGGTCAAATATATTCTTAAAATACTGAAAAAGAACAATTAGGGATTCTCTAAACGGGTGAAAATTTCAAATAAAGTGAACACAGGATGAAACTTTTTCAGATTAAGAGTATGCAATTAATTGAAATATGGATGGAAAAACATTATATGCTCAAACAGCAGACGAGAAAGACTTAATGAAGAAAAGAAGTTTCTGAAATAGCCGTGAATCTCGTAGGTGAGACGAACGGATAGCATGGATGAAAACACAGCATTTAAAAGCACACGAAATGCAGAGATGCAGTGTACATATTCCGATATGAAAAATGACTGCTTTGAATATTAAGCAAATTTAATTATTTATTAAAATTAACCAGCCTACGTATGCTAACACTGTAATTAATAACAAAGAGGTGAAGTGAGAAACGTCGTTAGAAATAGGAGACGAAGCGTACACAATAGTAATAATTTAATTCCAAATGTATCACTCTAAATGTATCCTTATTGAGCTTAAATGAGGATATTTTTCCATGGAAAAATTTGAGACACCGAAGGAAAACCCGATGAAACTCCACGGCAATGCAGACTAAAAATATCAATTGAGGATGAAGATGCATATGATAAGATGATTCAAATTTGAGTTCAGCGCTTTATTGAAAAGATTCAGAAAATAACATGAGCTCAAAAATAGCCGAAATGGCCTCTCAGAAATTAAAGCAACGTGGGGAAGATATCTTGAGCTTATAATGCGTTTCACCGTCTCACCCGTGACATTAATCCAATTGAACAAATAACCATATTCTAGAACTCACTCGTCCCAGTAACAAAGCAGACGGAGACAGATAGCCTAATCAAAGAAATGTTTGGAATAATTTGCTTTTAATGCGAAAGTAACGTAAAATTGTGTAGGAACAGTATTCTGAATAATAACTGGTGAGATGAAAAGAAAGGAGAAAGGTTTCCTAAAAGATTAATTTGGAATTGGGATAAATAGCGGCACAAGAGGAGCCGATCCATGGCTGAGGGTGTGAGGGAAGTGTAATCTCAGGGAGAAAATATTGCAAAGTAAACTATCTCATTCGACACTCTCGGGAATCGATTAATTAATGCAGGCTGAAGAGAACGTTGGATATGCAAAAAGATAAAGTAGAGATCCGAAAGGAATAAGGGAGGCTTTGAGGCAATGCGAGCACAGTGAACAGAGTCGTCATTCAATCCGGTTGGAGTGCTGAAAGAAATTATGTTGCTCTACACGAAGAATATTTTATATTTATATATGATTTTCGAAACATTAAATAAAATATAAAATAAAAATAGTGCTTATTGAAAACAATCAGTATTTAACTTGGCAGATTATAAGAACTAATGGGGATTTTGATGTGTATTTTATTGAAACAATACAATTTAAAGGTAAAATCAGGTGAAAATGAGACGAAGTGCAGCAAAATCTAGAAATTGTGTCGAATGTTTCTACCTTGAAAACAGGAATGTCAACACTGTTGGAAAAAATAAGAAGGCTGTATCATTCCAGAATTTGAATTGAATTGAAAAAGTTGTTTATTTATCCAAGAAGTTGTACATAACAGTTATAAATTATATGGGAATATTTAACATTTAACAAATATATAATAAATGTACAACAAGCAAGGAAACCCTGTTTTAGGCTTTCGCCTCTTCAGGGTCTAGAGCGCTGTATAAAGAGGTTTTGCTAGCATATAAACGAAAAGTCTGCGTCGAGAAATCTGAGGGAAAATAGTTGCGAGTACTGAAGAATCAGCAACAATGGCAAAGGGCAAGAAGGCAATAGAAGAGGAGAGCATTTCACCCGAGGAAAACTAAGCTGACAGGCGGAAACGCAACTGGGAAACATGGGAGAACTTGGTGGAAACAAGCATATGGAGTATGCCCTTCTAATTCAGTGCAACAAAGGCACTATTAGGGTAGAGAAAATCAGATGCAACATAAATGTGACGTTTGAGAAATAATGATGAATATCTAACGGAAGGGGGGAATCATTAATGACGGATTCCCACCAGGAGCAGAGGAAGAAAGTTAAAATGTATCAAAAATTATGGAGTAGACCTAATGGATCACATCTGAGCTATCAAGGCCTCTTAAACACGATAATGAAAGAGACGAATTGGATGGATTAGAGAATGTCAATAATTACTTTCTTCAGCGATTATTAAGAGATTGAAATGCAAGAATATCTACTCGATTAAAGAATATTTATTTCCAGACTTGATACGTTCACTCAAAAGTCTTCGAAGGACCACCCATGTGCGTCCACACACACGCCGCTGCCAGCGGGTCTAGCCACGCCTCGTGCGCCTTCTGGAAGGCGGCGCCCTGAATGCAACTAAGGTCCCTCGTCACGGCCTGTTGTAACGCTTCCACCGAGCCGTAATGACGTCCTTTCAGCTCGGATTTAACACGGGGAAAGGGGAAGAAGTCTGGTGGGCAACGTCGAGACTATAGGGTGGCTGAAGCAGCTCTTGGCAGATCCGCGTGCGAGTTTCCATTTGTTCGTCAGAGAGCCCTCGCGGATCCAACTTCGCACACATTTTTATCACGCTCATGTTTTCGCTCACGAGTCGACGCACATCACTCTTAGGGATGCCAATTTCATCAAGCACCGCACCAACAGTTAATCTGTCATCCCTGCCCAAAACTTTTAAGATCTTCGTCACTTTTTCAAGTGGAGGGGTGTCCTGAACGTTCGGCGTCATCAACATCTTCTCTACCCCCCCCCGAAGCAACTTGCCCCACTCTGCACCTACCTAACCCATCACCATAAGCAACCTTGAGCATTTCATGAGCCTCTGTCATGGCGTAGCACTGTCCCAATAACCGGTTAATAACGGAGCGTAACGAGGTCACGTTATAGAGGTTTCGCGAACGAACGGTCCGCGCTTTGCAGAGGACGCGAGGCAACTGCCACCGGCTTTCAGCCTTTCCTGAGACTCCCCTCCCTCGAACCCGGCGAGGGAAACGGGCGCCCTTCCGTCCGTCCAACCGGGAAGAAATAAATCATGCTACTTTTGGGACAGACGAATGGAGACACGAAGTTGAAAGCGGAGAAGTGTGAAGAGCAAATCACTCACGATATCAAAAACTGACGAAGCCCACACCATGAAAATTCTTTGAAATTTTCCTTGATTCAACCCTCGCGCAACGCATTAAGATTTTCGAGAGAGAAAAACACCTTCAAATAAATTCCTGAAAATTAAACATTATTTTAATCAACGAAATTCAAATTATTTGCGTATGAAAATAACTTATCAAAACATCAAGCATTCGAAAAGAGGGCGTAATTCAAGTAATTGGAATGATTTTCTTTTTTGGCAGACTTTCTGAAACAAAATGCGAAGTTTCGTTACCCTTAATTGGATAAGCCCTTCTTCCTCTTCGGGCAGTCTCCAAACGACGATGCTGGACCACACTCTCCAGAGCGTTAGCATTCCTCCCCATCCTCACGAATCGAATCGAGGGTTGGGAAAGGTAGTTTAAAGCACATGCTACGGAAACTAAAATGGCAATTTCACGTCAAACCACAAGGATATAATGTCCATTCCGTAATCACCGCATTAAGATTTTCGAGAAAGAAAAACCCCTTCAAGTAAATTCCTGAAAATTAAACATTATTTTAATCAACGAAATTCAAATTATTTGCGTATGAAAATAACTTATCAAAACATCAAGCATTCGAAAAGAGGGCGTAATTCAAGTAATTGGAATGATTTTCTTTTTTGGCAGACTTTCTGAAACAAAATGCGAAGTTTCGTTACCCTTAATTGGATAAGCCCTTCTTCCTCTTCGGGCAGTCTCCAAACGACGATGCTGGACCACACTCTCCAGAGCGTTAGCATTCCTCCCCATCCTCACGAATCGAATCGAGGGTTGGGAAAGGTAGTTTAAAGCACATACTACGGAAACTAAAATGGCAATTTCACGTCAAACCACAAGGATATAATGTCCATTCCGTAATCACCATGCATCCAGCCATGGGTGTAAACGTTGCCTTCCTTACACGCATGCGAAAGGGATTCTGAGTGCCAAAATGGAAGTGACGGGCAAAAGTATGAAGTCCAAACGACTCTGCGGAAGGGTCAATCGGATCGTTTCTAACCCAAACCTCGAAAGAAATAAGTGATGGCAGTGAGCAAACTGATTGCCGCGCTGAATGTCGAGGGGGTCGACGCGTATTTCGCAAAACCCTAATATGGCCTGGGCGACTCGCCGCAAATGGGACATTCAATTTCCCCGAGCGGGGCCGAGGGACGGCGGCAGGTCCGAACCTCTCCCTGGACGGATTGCGCGCCGCCGTCTCCCTTTCTCTCTCTCTCACACACGCACGCACGCACGCACAGGGCTACTCATCTCATTGTGCGTTCGCCGATTTGCGAGCGGAGAAGGATGGCCGAGGAGGCGTGGAAGGGCGGGTGGGGGGGAAGGGACGGGGGGAGGGATGGCAGTGGATGGATGTAGTCACAGCCTCCTGACCTCCCGCATCCCATCCCCCGGGAGTGGGGGGTGTTTGTGCTGAAGGGATGTACGGCCGTCCGGGAGGGGGCAGGGGGGGTTGAATTTCGGGGGAGGTGCTTGGAATCAAGAGGCAGGAAGGGATTTCCCACGAATGAATCGAGAGACGTGGAGGGGGGGGGGCGATACACGTCTCCTCCCCCCCTCCCCGGATGCATGCCCGTGGCCTTGGTTCCCCAAGGTCACCCCTGGGCGTGGCTCGAAAGCGAGCGTTGCGTCGGTGCGCTCTCGAGCACCACACTCCGGGTAGAGGGGGAGGGGGGAAGGGCGGGGGGGGGGCGTCACGAGTGCTGCGCGCGCCATCTTTACCTCTTCTAATTAGCCGTTAACGAGCGACTGGCAGGCAAGGTAGCCTAGTGCCGTTGCACCACTGACCGAGAGTGCGCTTCCGATGAGGAAGGTCTCGAGTTCAAATCGAGAACAAACGCCCCAGAGAACCAACCGCAGATTGGAACGCAAAACGGGCGATTTGCCATCACTTAATAAAAAACCAAAGTCGGCGAAGAATAAGGAGCACGTCTCCTGAATGTATTTCATGCAATTATGCATTACCAAAAACCCCAACCTGGCGTGCGGACTCGGAAATCGTCGGATGATGCCATAAATTGCATTCGTAATGTCTCGTGTGAATGGCACCAGATGGACGATGGGAACCGCAATCATTATTGAAATAAGCGTTTCACATCCACAAGGAGTAAAAACAATTGACTCCAAACGAGAGGCTTTCACATGAGACAAAAAATTCGCGAATGTTTTGACAGGTGTGGTTAGGAGATTTCTTTAAATACTCTATCGTAAAACACTTTATATTGATTTTTTTAACTTTTAACAGTGAAGTATGGGTTGGAAAAATACACTGGATGAATACAACGACCTCACACCTGCGCATGCGTGTTGATGGGGAATGCTACTTCCCCATGCCACCAGGAGTGCTCCTAGAGGTCATTTTCTTTGTGGTATACGACCATGCATGCAGTAGTTTTCAGCCTAGCCTCGTAGGAAAGGGTGCACCGATTCGCCGACGCACTGCCGGCCTGGTATGCGTGGCAAGAGGATGAGGGGCGCCCTCTCCCCACGAATGCGGGAGGATGTCGATGGGCCCTCGAATGGACATCATATATGCCGCATTCGGTCCTTGTTTCGATTCCGGCGCTCACAAAATCCTGAAAATTATGCAATATCTTATCTTTCACTAGAAAAATATTTCCGCCATTCTCCTGGTGAGAATAGGCATCCAATTTTTTTATATTAACTTTGGTATTATCGACTATTATCCATCTAGTATTATATATCAAAATGTTTTTAATCACTGCCTCCCATTTGAGTGCAAATTACGTTTAGTAAAAATAGTTCCCGAAATGTATGACACTGATCTTCCGCTTCTAATTTGTTTTGTGCGCTTAAAAGTTTGGAATTAGAAAGTAAAACAGGAGGTCTTCAAGGTAAGGGTTATGAACTTCAGAGTCAGCAAGATTGATAACTACAGCACACGTATGTAAATAATAATTTTAATGATCGCCAATGCTGCATGAAGAGGCTCAGAAGAGCATTATCGCGGGACTATAGAAATGTGATCTCCTGGCGAAATCATATCGGTGATCATTAAACATTAATCATGCTCAATCACTCATTTACATATTCTATTATACCATGCGTTGGGGTGTACGTGAATAATGGCGAGATAATTCCCGCCAAAGGCCAAATGTATTAAACTGGCAGTTCATAACCGTGGCGCTCGCGCAATTTCTTCCTGAGAATGAGAAGGGTGGCCGAATTCCATCATCCCTAAGTATGATATTATGGGACGCCTTACCCGCGTGATATACAGGGTTCGTCCGGAAAATAAGTGTACTGATTTTTTCCCGCCGCTCCAGGCGCGCCCAGCACCGCTCTGACGGGCTGCGATTGGAGGGGGGTATGTTGGCAAGCGACGCTGAAAAAGGCAGTCGGCTCTGAGCTGTGGTGTAGTGAGGAGCTCTGTTAACGCGAACCTCCACGCTCGACACACGTCACGGAACGCGATGCCGAAGTTTTTGGAGCAGCGTTATTCCATCAAATTTGCGGTAAAGCTTGGGAAATCGTCTACCGAAACTGTCGGTATGATTAACCAGGCTTACGGGGAGTCAGCCATGTCCAGAAACATGATCTTTCGGTGGCACAAGATGTTCGTGGAGGGCAGAGAAGAGGTCGACGACGAACCACGGCCTGGACGCCCATCAACGACACTCACCGACGAAAATGTGCGAAAAGTTCGCGATGTACTGAACTCTGATCGTCGTCTTAGTGTTCGGATGATAGCAGAGCAGTGTAATGTGCCAAAAACAATAGTGCACGAGATTATTAGGGAGCAATTACAGATGCGAAAAATTTGTGCAAAGTTGGTGCCGAAAGTGCTCATTGATAATCAAAGACTCAACCGTTTGGAAATCGCGACACAACTTGCGGATCACTGCAAAAATGATCCCCATTTTTTAGAGAACGTTTTAGCGATAATAAAGCGAAATTTTTTAGCGATACGGGACTTTGGACGCCGTCAAAGATGCCGTGACGACGTGTCTTCGAGAGGTTCCCGATGATGCCTTCGCGGGAGCGTTCCAGGAATTGGAACGCCGCTGGAACAAGTGTATCGACTCACAAGGGTCCTATTTTGAGGAATATTAGCTTAAGATATGTAAAAGTGTAATAAATTTTTTTTCCTGAGCTAAGTACACTTATTTTCCGGACGAACCCTGTAGTGGGACAAATAGGATCTTATAAATTGTTGTGGTCTTGTTGCCCACCTTTATTCTTTGTCGTGACCAGGATGATCAGCAAGTACTCGTACTACAGACTTTAAAATTCAGCACCTTGACCTTGAGGTTCGCCGGTGAACTTCTGCCTGTGATGCCTGCCATAGCTCATTTTCCGAGTCCGCCGTCTTGGCTTTGCCACCAAAACTATCCAGGGGTCTACCATGGTCATCATCATTATGCCTTGATTATACTGACTTGTATCCCATCGTCATAAACGTAAGGTTGGCCACCAATCAGCTCCAAGGTTTATTGCGATTGGTGGGATTACAGCTTACCCCGCAATAAGCCTTGAAGTGTGTGAAATCTACATATTGATGGCGTGATTCCTTTCCTTGGGTCACCGTGGCGTTAAACATGATATTCCAAGATTGATATTCGATCGTAATTAAAATAGTTTTCCACCGTTTGGAATAAAGTTGTTCTTGGGCATCACCCAGGATCCGAAGCCCGATCTCTCCGGACGCATTCTCCTTTCGTGAAGCTTATTCGTCGTCTTCAATTATTTTCTTAAAGCGTCAAGGGCAAACAACCAAATATCAACATGCGTTCGTGCAATCGTGAATTTGAATCATTTCTGTCTGAGATTATATCATGCGAGGCCAAAAGTCGAGCTCTATAAATCTCGCGGAGCCTTCACCGCGAACGAAATGGCAACGTCGGGTGATCATCGGCTAATCCAGTGACTTTTACCATAATTTCACAGCGGAAAGGGAATTCCGCGTGACTTAAATGAATTGCATTATTTGCGAAAAGCAAAATACGGTCTCGCTCGAAGTTACAGAGCCGTTTTCCAAAATTCCTGGAATCAGCATTAAGCCTCGAGATTCGAGTTTTCATTAGATTAATTAATTCTCATTCAGAAATGCTGCCAGAATAACTCCCGAGATTGGACAGAACATCGTAGTTCCACTTTGAATTCTAACGGAAGCATTATTTTCTCAAGCATTTCATTTCCTTCGACGGCGAACGAATTTGCTAATCACGAACTACCCACTCCCAAGGAATTCCTCGAACCTACGCGTTCACTTATAAATGAAATTCTGGGAAGTTTAAGAAATTTGAATATTAAAATCAGCAGAAAAATACTGAAGTTTGAAAATGATTAAGTTTACCTCACGCCGCCAAGTGCCCTAAGTGAGTGCCTGGAAGTGACTCTTCAAGATAAAATCTCCGGGACTGGGAAGAGGAGAAAACACGATGGAGGAAAGTGTGCGACCCAGATATTTTCTGGAAATTCCGAAACGATCCCCGGTGTGAACACTTAAGAAATAAAACGGAAAAGATTGAGCCAGGTTAAATGTAATTTGACCGTTTCAATCCGATGTGCGGATGCTTATATGGGTAGGGAGGGAGAGGACATGGATGTTTTTTAAAAGAGCGTTCAAAGAGCTTCATTAGATGGAAAAAATTTCCATGAAATCCCGAAAGTGGACAACATGATCCTGAGACATCATGGAAGATGGCATCATGCAATGCTCACTCGATCTTAAGTTTATATGGTACCGTTAGGCGAAGCTTCCGTATAAAAACAGAAATGTATCCAAACACTAATTTAATGACACAACTCTCTGACGGGCATTGTGATTCAAACCGTGGTTCGTCACGTTCGATCATAATTCAAGGAAACATCGATCGAAAGTTCTCGCGAGAGCACAGATTCAAAGAGGCAACCTTACACATAAAAAACATGCACCAAAAACGTCATAGGACGATGCGTAAGAAAGGAAGAAAAAAGGAAATATCCAGAGGGTTAGACAACCGACAAATACGCACATCCCATAAGCTAAGCTGATGTAAATGACGGAGTGACAAATCGTATGAAAAGGAAGAGAGAGGAAGTGATGGCATGTGCGACGAGTCTTTGGGCATCGCTCCCTCGGGAATGGCCGATACGATTGCAAGGGGAAGGCCGACGAGGGCGGGAGAAAGCCCAAGGATGTTGGAGGAGGGCATGGGGCGGATGAAGAAAAGAGACTCGTGCACCGGAGGAATGACAGCAGTGTGGAGAAGGTTCGCTCGAAGAAATGCCAATTGTATGCGTCGCCATTCGAGCGAAGATCGGACATCCCCTTACATTCGTCTCCTTGTCACGTGGTGCCGTGTCACGTGAATTGGGCGGGCGGGAGAGGGGGGAGCGGTGAGACGGATGGAATGAATGATGACGCCTACGCCTTCTTGCCTGCTTGGGGGGGGGGTAGGGGTCACAGGGTTCGGATGGGGGAAATTCCAGAGAGGGTGGGAAGGCGCGTCACCTTCCCCCCTGGTGACGCAGGGGAGGGGTCTGAGGACAGAGGGGCGTGGTCGCTCGACACTTGCGTGGACGATCCTGGGACCCGAATGAGTGTTAACACGACCAAGTACTTCGAAATTCACACAGTAAACATGCGTAGTGCATAATAAACTATGTGCGGCAAACATTATTGCGTTGTGGGAGGGATGGGAGGATTTTGACGTAGGTACCTATTCTGTTCCGGTCCTCGGGATCGTAGGCAACTGAGGTAACGCTCCCGGCAGGTTTTTAAGATTAAAAATATGTAAATCATTATGCTCGTTTTATTGCGAACTTAAATCCTCTCACAGGTGCCAATAACTACGCTGAGGATAAAAACCTAAAAGAGCTTATTTTAAGCAAATTTCACTATTCTCGAAGAAATATGATCATTATATGTTAAAACGACGTGTTGGCGTTCTACCCGAAAAGAAAATAAGATAAGGTAAATATTTTACATGAACCACTGCACGTAACCGTAGTATAAAGTATCTAAATACATTATATTTTAAATAGAAGCGTTATGTCGATTTTTCTCTGACAGATTTTGATGCTGTAGGATCTCCTACTTGTCTACGCCACTCTAGAACGTGACTGTTATTCTCACAAACAAACGTTAACCATAAAAACCATAAACACAGTAATCAACCCGAAGGTCGGTTTAGTAGGTGATGGTAGATATCACCCAGTACTAAGCCCTATACGGCATGTGAAAATTCACACATCAGGGTAGGGGGGCCAGTTCCTTTCCCTGTGCCGGTTATGGTTTCCCAGGAAGACCTGGTACCCGAAAAATCACTTTAGCTTGGGTGGAGGTGAAGGTGCCCAGAGTGCCTTGCCCGGGAATCGAACCTGGGACCCTCCGGTCAGCAGCCCAATGCTCTACCCACTGGACTACCGTGACCCACAAACAAACGTCAAGGATGCAAAAATCATTTTCATGCAGTGAAACATCAAATTCGACGGGCATTTATCATTTAAATGCATATTTGTGCGCCATAGTAATCGGGGAGCAAGGTATTACTCAGTCATAATTCATTTAACACAATTTGGTTCACTTGGTGCGTCGCGCGCACAGCTAAATGACGGACGTGCTCATGGGTATAGAATGCAGCGGTTCGACAGTTTATAAAAACAAACAAAGGTTGGGCATATTTAATTTATAGTGTAAACTGTAGGCGCTGCAATTTGGGGGAAAATGATAAGTGTGAGTGTAATACTTGTGCTCCAAAAGCACTTTATCCTTTCAATAATGGGCTCACGTAAATCTTGCAAGGTGCACCGAAATAAACGTTTCTAAAATACGTTTAAAAATCAATATATTACTATCTTATTCGACCGCATCCAAGTGAGTTGAATGATATTTAATTTCCAATCAAATGATTCCCTTCACTTCACCTTATTCAGCTTAAATTCTTGCTTAGATGCGTCTTGCAGCCTTTTTTGGAGCCCACTTGCTCACATATTTTAAAATTTCAAGTGCCTATAAATCAGCCCCCCACTGAAAATTCGTATGAGTCCCATTTGGCCAGGGAAGTGTCCAGATAAGTAATAGAAATGGCGAAATAAATCATGGATCGCGTTCTCCACTCATGAAATCTCATGCCAGTAATAAATAATACTCAATTAAAACCGAAAAAGGATTTTTATTTATAAATGTCAACATCCTGTCAGGGTACGCAATAATTGAAGAGTGTTGTTAAAAATTATATTAAATTTATGGTCTCGTTGACACGAAATTAATTTCATAAAGACCAGTGTCACTCAAGTATGTTAAGCAAAGTTAGCAAAACCCGACCAAACTACGTTCGAAGGAGTAACAGGATTTGAATTACATTTGAATTTTTTTTTAATGGGAAGCAGGAAAATGTAAAGCGAATCAGGAAATGCACAGGAATTTCATAAAAGTACGTATATCTGCAAATCTCCACTTTACAATTGATTTTATTCATGAATTAACTGAATTTAAGTAAATGGCGTTGCGAGTTATCAACGATGTAAACAGTTTGATTTCTTCGAGTGAAACCTTTTATGAATTCCAAAAAGAGCCAATGACTGTAAATTTTAAATTTCTAAAACAAAACTGTGACATCCAATGGAGACCTTTTTCCTCTTAAATTCGTGCTTGCTATTCAGATAGAGATAAGACAGAAAAAGGAAACTTCATGTCGATGACCATAGCTCCTGGCACAAATGATTGCGAGATAGAAAAGCCATTAAAGGAAATAAAGCCAAGCAAAACTGCAGAAGGCTGCATGAAATTGCTGCAGAGGTTCTTAAAGAGTTTAGGCGAGCGTAGAACGAAGAGTTTTTAAGTGCCTAGTCGCAGAGTTTAGAGGAAATACGAATTTGGTAGGAAGACTTCTTTTGATCAGAAACACTTCTCATCCCAAAAACGGAAAGATTAGTGTTGTGTGAGCACTCTCTCGCCATAAGTAAGACTTCACCTGCGTCAAAGGTCAACTGAGGAGCATAAACAAAAAATTGAGAATAAGGGAAATTATTATTTATTTATTTGGGATACATTGCTGTTAGGCGATAAGCCGGGTGGCAATGACATGATATAACAAACAGTAGTCATTCTTAAAACATATCACAGTGTCATTAAATAGTCGCCATTAAATAGTGTCATTTAACAATCCCATCATGTATACCTTTTGCATTCACGCCTAAATGATTTAATGCTTTTGGGTAAGGGCTTAAAGAGTTCATCAGGCAGCTGATTCCACTCTTTGATTCCCATATTTAGGAACGAAAACTTGGCGGTGTTTGTCCTTTGGGGCATGTATTTGATTTTAAGCGGGTGATCATTCCTGCCGAGATAACATGGCTTATTTACACTCTCGTTCAGTTCTTTCCAGCCTCCGTCAGCTTTCAATATTTTAAAAATGGCACACAGTCTATTCAGCTTCCGTCTGTTCTTTAGTGACCCCCATCCTAGTGAGCCTAGCATGTCACTTACACTGTCGGTCTGCCTATGTCGCCCTAAAACGTACCTGGCAGCCTTCCTTTGCACTGCTTCTAATTTTTTCACATGCCCTATTTCAAAGGGATCCCATACTGTGGTCGCATATTCGACAATAGGCCTTACAATTGTTTTGTAGGCCAATTCTTTAGTTGATTTAGTGCTTCCTTTGAGGCTCCGCATGACCCAGTGGAGCGATTTAAATGCCTTGCCTACCACATAATCTGTGTGAAGTCCCCACCCTAAGTCTTTACTTAGGTGTACCCCTAGATATTTACAATTATCTTTTGTTACAATCGTTTCTCCCATTATTTTATATACCCTTCCCTCACCTGCCTTCCTTTTGGAGAATGAGATGTGGATAGTTTTTGCAATGTTTATCTCCATTTTGTTGATTTTGATCCAATTAGCCACGTTATCTATGTCACCCTGCAGAACGTCGCGATCACTGCTGCTGCTGATTTCCCTATAGAGTATACAGTCATCAGCGAACAATCGTATTTTGGAATTGACACATTCCGCAAGGTCATTCACGTAACAAAGAAACAGAGGAGGACCAAGCACGCTACCCTGAGGTACTCCGGATGTGACGCGGGTTTCTTCTGAGATTTTGTGCCCAACACGAACCTGCTGGGTTCTATCTTGTAGGAAGGCCTTCGTCCATAGTAGTACTCTTTTATCAATATTTAGTTTTCCAATTTTATCTAACAATCTGTCATGGGGAACCCTGTCGAAGGCTTTTGAGAAGTCGAGTATAACTGCATCTATTTCTTTACCTTTGTCTAAGCAGTCTGATATTTCCTGGCAGAGTCCAAGTAGTTGGGTTTCGCATGAGTACCCTTTGCGAAAGCCATGTTGGTATTTAAATAGACAGTCCTTATCCTCCCAGAAGTCACGTAGATATTTTGCGACCTTCTTCTCCATTAGTTTACAGGTTACAGACGTTAGGCTAATCGGGCGATAGTTCTCTACACTGCTATTGGTCCCACCCTTAAAAATTGGTATTACATAAGCCTTCCTCCAATCATCGGGGATTTGATGATTATTTAACGTAATGTTAAAAATGGTGCGCAGATACGGTATCATTGCCTCTGACCCTAATTTGAGTGCGTCTCCAGAGATGTTGTCAGGGCCAATCGATTTGTTGACTTTAAGCTTTTTTACTTTGTCCATAACTTCGCGGTCACAGATCTTCATATACTTAGGAATAACAATATTACTCTTTGAAGGTGTGATGACTAGTTCACCCGGACATAATACGTTCTCCCCTTCACAAACATGAAAAACACGTGGGGGGAGGTTTCCACTGAAATCCTTGCTAAACACACTTCCATACCACTTGTTGAGCTCATTTGCTTTCCCTTCATCATCTGTTATAATGTCGCACCCTTGGGTTTGGATCACGCCTACCTTCACCTGGCTGTTTTTTCGTCTTCTTAAGTATTTGTAAAATTTATTTGTATCGTTTTTAGTGAGAATGTTCACTAAGTATTCTTCTTTTGCTACCCTCTTTTCCCTATTCAGTTCTTTTACTATCGATTTATATTTGCACAGATATGGGTTCCCATACTTGATCATAGAGTGACTCCTCCTAGCCTTTCTCTTTAGTTTTTTTATTGCGCAGTTATAGTACTCGGGGTCGGTGTTACTTTTGAGAGTCATTTTTGGAACGAATTTTTCCAGCCCTTCGTTGACAATGTCTTTGAAACTGTTCCAGATGTCGTTTACAGTTCCCCCTGTACAAGCCCAGTCCTGAAAACGTTCCTTCAACAAGGTACGAAACCCATTGCTATCTCCTTTGCTGTATCTCCACACCGAATTTCTTACTACCCTATTCTCGGGTACCCGGAATTCCCATTGAATATTGATACATACCGCTGAGTGGTCGCTTATACCAGGAATTACCTCTCCTTCCGAGAACATATTGTATGGTCTAGCTAGAAACACATCAAGGATGTTCCCCTCCCTTGTGGGCTTGTTTACAACTTGGGTAAAACCCTCTCTTTGAATGAGACGATTAGCGAGCTCTTGGGCTTTGCCACCTCTTGCCGTGGGGCCACTCCAATGAACGTTGGGGAGGTTAAGGTCCCCCGCTATTAGGGTTCGACTACCTGGGTTTTCCGCGCACGAGGCGGCAAGGGCCTCTATTACCTGGAGGCCATCGGTGGGTTTTCTATAAACGGCAATGATGTTTAAGAAGTTTTTGTTATTCTCGCTTAATAATTTTACGCAGATCATTTCATGGTCCTTATCGGACCATTCTAGTACATTACGAAGGCCTTCCTTAACGCAGATAAAAACACCCCCTCCTCTCGTATCTCGGTCTCGGCGGTATATTGTAAAGCCTTTCGGAAAGATTTCATTCGAGAAGACGTCACTACTCAACCAATATTCCGTTCCTATTACAATGTCAGCCTCGCTGACCTCAACCAAGGTCTGAAAATCATCCCGCTTATTGATTATGCTGCGACAGTTGACCTGAAGAACTTTTAAGCCCCTACCTTGCATGAACCCATTACTGCCTGGTATGTCACTTCCTGGATCGGCATTTGGCTCAACTCCGCTCTCTTTGCAGGTCCGGTGAACATCTCTGGTTTCCTTTAGTAGTTTCCCCGTTTGGTGATCTTCTCTACAACTTCGTTTAACAATTCCGCGAATAAAAATGATCCTTTTCTATTCAACTGAATACCATCCCGTCCCAGGTGATAGTCACTTATTCGACAATTAGGATCAATGAAGGTAACCCCCATTTTGTCACACACCCATTCTATGCCTTCATTTACGTATCTGATTCTTTTGTAGTTCACGTCTCTTCTTTGAATAATACCTGTCACTACAATTTTTGCATTACTAAACTTTGATTTGGCAGCGGTACACAGGTCCCATATATAACCGGTTACGTGGTCATCAGATTTGGCACTTTTGATGTCTTTGGATCCAACATGTAAAATCACTACTTTTTCTTCTCCACGACTACTCATGTTATCGATTTGCCTCTCCAATTGTTCCGTTCCAATACCCGGAAAACACTGAACGGAGGCTCCCTTCCTTCTGCAATGGTCTCCGGCAAAACGTATAAGGGAATCCCCGATTATCATCGCCTGGGGTGCTCCCGAACGTCCGCCATTCGCCGGGCTGGCCGCCTCCTTCGCTCCGCCGTTGGCCCCTCCGCCGTCTCTCCTTTCTCGCTTGCTTCCACTCTTCGTACGCGGCGATCTCCACTCCGCCGCGGCGGCTCGTAACCTCTCATTTTCGGCAGTAAGAGATTTAATTCTCTTATTCGATTCCTCCAACTCGCCCCGCAGCTCAGCAATGGTGATTTCCCTCTCCTTCAAGAGTCTCCGGCCCCTCTGAATGTCGCAATCACAGCACTTCCATTCCTCTTTTACACAATCCTCCAGCTTGGATTTAGTACATTTAAAATGGTACCAGCAGCTGCATGCTTGGCACTGGACTCCATTTTTCAGTTTTTTACTGCACACTATGCATTTAACTTCAACAGCGCTTCCCTTACCCATTGCACCTCGCTCTGGGTCCCACGTACGGATGCATTCACTACGGGAGGAGCGGTGAACACGACCTTTCTCCTCGGCTGACCAAGGAGGAATGAATGACCAAGGAGGAAGAGGATTACCAGAGGGAAGGTCAATTTAGATCGTGAAAGCTGGAATAGGTGATCGGTTGATAGGAGAATAGATTGCTTCCAGGGTGTTTTAGTTAGCTTCTAGTACGGATGGCGGAAGTTGAATCAATTTGGCAGTGACGGTAGAACAGGGTAATCCACGCGTGCCAGCATTCAAAATAGCTGCGTAGGAAAAGGGAAGGCATGAGGGACAGGAAAGGAATGCAGGGAGAAATGAAAATAGATGTGAACTTGTCAAAACCGTCATTTTCGTGGATGAAGAAACTTTAGTTGGGCAGCCAGCCGATGCATTGTAATCTACAATTGGCGCAACGGCGAATAGTTGTGAATTCTAAGGGATAAGAATGGATCGCAATAAAAGGAAGGCAATGAGGCAGCGAGAGATAGAAATACTAAGTAGATCATGAAATCTGTTGGGCGTAGGTTAGAGCAGGTTACACTCCACTAACCTAGGAAGTGTTTTGGATAAAAATAGAAAAGGTAGTGAAGACAGTAAAGGAAGGACATTGATAGGGGAAAAATCTTTTGCATAATTGACGAAATTGGTCACATAAGAAATAGAAAGAATAATAATGCAAGGAAAATGTTGAAAAAATCTTAATGTGGCAATATTGTTTGTAGGGTTCCGAAACTTGAGCCAGGAGGATTGGATAGATTGGAGGCGTTTGAAATTTGATCGTGGATGGCATTGTAGAGAATAAAATGGATTTCAAGAAAAACAGGCGAATAAGTGTTGAGGCATGACTGGGGAAGGGAGAAAGTTTTAAGAGACCTTTGTAGAGGGCAGGAAATTGGATGCAAGGGAGAGTGGAGGGCAATACAATGGCAAAGGGCTGGGATAGAGGAAAAAATGGGCCTAGGAAAGGAAGAGAAAGGGTGGGATCGGTGTTTGGATGGACAGACGGAAGGCAGAAATTATGCGGAGGAAAAATGGTTAAAGTTATTATCGTGGTCAAATAGTATATAATACGTCGTGTTAGCCAGGGTTTAAAAGGGCAGCAGTGCTTGTTACATGGGTATTTTTTTTAGAATTTACCCTAACCAAAAGCCTGCCGATAACATTAATCCTAGTATGTGATTATGTTTCCAAAGGGGAAATTTCACATTAGCGACGGCGACATCATCTCTCCTGGGATTGCTTGCCACTCAATTCTAATATCTGTCACCTCTCCAACGTGATTTCGCGTTTATTTTCTGGCACGTCTGCCATTATTTGTTTCATGTAGCATGCCATCCTTCGTTATTCCGTGCAGTTCTTTCCCGCAACTGCTTCCAAAACTGCCTTCAGAAAACCTATCATGTCTTAGATTGCGTTGGAAAATTCTAATCTCTCTTCCGTGTATTTTCCAGTAGATGGGCATTAGCCTTGCAGAAAAATGGCTACAAGAGGTCCGTGGTCCTAAAAAGGACCGCCAAGGAAGAGAAACTTCGCCTCAACCATAGTGAAATGCGGAGCGACGCGGGAATGATCAAGATCTACGCCACGATACCCTACATCGCCGGCACGAGTGAGAAGATATCTCGGGGACTGAGAAAGCACAACATTGCCACGAGACACAACTGTCTCACTAAGGTATCCCATTTACTTCCACGGCCAAAAGATAGAATTCCCAAGGAATTGCACGAGGGAGTCTATCAGGTGCCGTGCTCAAGCGGAAGTTCATACATATGCGAGACACGCCGAGCAGTGAAAAACGCCTAAAAGAGCACGAAAGGGCTACTAGGAACAAGCAGTTCAGTGTGTCAGTCATTGCTGAACAAGCTTGGAGCGGGCCTGGCCATGAAATCAAATATGGCGAGACCAAGATAATATCCAAAGAGAGAAGATATTATCCCAGGCTAATAAGGGAATCGATCGAGATACTCAAAGAAAAAGACAACTTCAACAGGGGAAGATGGCTACCGCCTATCAGGAGCCTGGAAAAGGATTTGGCGGGAAACCCCCGACCAATCACAGAGCAGGGAGGGAGAGGAGAAACATATATAAACTCGGCCAAAACAACGTAATCCTTGGGGACTTAAATGCCAGAAGCCAGTCGTTCCGAGACTCCATCACAACCGCGAAAGGACAGGAGCTGGAGCACTTCATACAACAACATAATATGATCCGACTTGACATACAAACACCGACTTTCATCGGCCACGGACCGTCCTTCCCGGATCACGCAATTGTCTCATCCGACATCCTTAACTTCTTCGGCGACATCACGGTAGATGACTGCATCACATCAGACCACTTGCCATTTTCCTTCCCGTTTTTACTCTCAAAAAGAGCACACAGACACACATTCACCAGAACAGACTACTCCAAGGTGGATTGGAGGTCCTTCAACGAATGCATCGGCCGGGCAACAGCAAACATCTCGGAGCCAACATCCACAGAGGACATCGACGCTGCTGTCGACACGGTGACAGATGCCTTTCGGGAGTCGAGATGCAGTCGTCGGAGTGGTCTACTGAGAGCAGTCCGGGCGAGAGGGAAGGGGGTCTCTGCGGAGTGTGGCCTGCTCCTATACAAGGCCTTTGTTCGCCCTGTTATGGAGTACGCCGCGCTAGCAATCCTTCCCTTCAACAATACTCATATGAACATATGGGCCGCCCTGGAAAGGAGAGTACTCAGACAGCTGCATCTTTTGTCACCCATGCATCCTAGTACTGAAGTATATTTAATTTCTAATACTGAACCTATCCTCCACAGGTTATGCCGTCTCCGTGCTCGAGCTGCAAACCGGATTGCCATCTACAACGAGGCACTCCTAGGGGAAATAATGCAGAGTGCCAGCGCAATACTGGGGAAACGACCAAATAAAAAACTAATTTCCCCAGCAAGAATAATAAACGACCAACTACACCTGTATTACGAAGAGACACACCAACAACCTTATCGACTTGGCAGCCTTCTACCAGTTCCCGAGAGTCTACGCCCCATCGAGGAGTACCCACTCTTCCGCAAGAAAAAGAAACGAAGAAAACAACAAGGGACTGAAGAAGGGCTGCAATCGCGAACGACAGAGTAGTGATAAAAGTGCCAGTGAAAAGAGTGTTTTTTAAACAAAGACAATTACTTATTTATATTTTATATTCATATATATATATTTCCCTCCCCGGACTACAACCCTGACGTGGTGGAAGGGCTTGTGCGTTCCGATGACCCCTAGAGCTGTGCTGGCGGGAGTAATAATTATTGCTCCTGGTAGGGTCACCCATGCCAGATAGGTCGAAGGTTAGGAGCCAGACGAAAGGTAGTCCACGCAGCTTCTGTTCCTCAGTGAGGCGGCTGCAATTGCGTCTGACCCCAGTGGGGCGGCCAGTAAGTGATGGTGTCACGTTAAAAAACACTATTGAGGAAGGCAACGGGAAACCACCTCAATTATCATTCCCTAGAAAAATATGATGGACAATAGAGATAATTTGAGTCCTGGCAACCACGGGGCTCGGCCCAATCGGCCGTGTGTCGTGCCCGGCAGCGGGGGAGGCAAGGCTTCCGCGGTCGTCATCCCACGAAACCCTTGCAAGGGAAAACCAGCAGCAGCAGGACAGAAGACGCAGGAGAAGAAGACCAAATTAGTTAGAATAGGAACGTGGAATGCCAGGAAAACGATGGGGACAGAAAAATTGGAGAATGTTAAGCGAGAGACGGAAAGGGATAATATGGATATTTTAGGTCTATGCGAGGTGAGATGGAAAGATAGCGGGGATTACTGGAGTGATAAGTATAGAATAATATACAGCGGCGGGGACGAGAGCCAACGAGGGGTTGCCATAGTATTAAATGAAGAGGTAGGAAGAAGCGTAGTCAACATAGAGCAGGTAACGGATAGAATACTACTAGTGGAGATAAAAGCAGAACCGACGAACTTAGTTATTAATCAGGTATACATGCCACCGAGCAACCATAAGGAAGAAGAGGTCGATAAGATATACGATCAGTTAGAGGACATGATCGCGTGTGTTCCTGCAAGGAAACATTTGATAGTGATGGGGGATTGGAATGCGACGGTAGGCGAAGGAAGAGATGGTGATGAGGTGGGCGACTACGGTTTAGGCACGAGGAATGACCGCGGGGAGAAAACAGTTGAGTTCTGCAGGAGACAGGGGTTAGTCATCACCAACACTTGGTTTAGACACCACAAAAGACGCAGGTATACATGGAAAATGCCAGGTGACGCAGGAAGATATCAGCTAGATTATATCCTGGTTAGACACAGGTTTAGGAATAGTGTGATAAATTCCCACAGCTTTCCGGGAGCGGATGCGGACTCAGACCACAATTTAGTTGTTATGAAATGTAGCGTACGTTTCAAAAGGATAAGGCAGGGGCGGCGAGTTAGAAAATGGAATGTAGAAGCATTAAATGGGTTGAAAAGGAAGGAATACAAACAGGCGGTAGAGAAAATCATGGAGGATGGTAAAGGGCTTATTACTATCGAAGAAAAATGGGAAATGATCAAGAAAGGGTTGTCTAAAGCCGCAAAAGACACTATTGGAACCGTTAACGCTAAAAGGACTAGGAAACCATGGATCACGGATGAGATGATTACAAAGATGGATGAGCGGCGAAAATAGAAGAATATAAATACAGAATTAGGCAAAATGAAGTACAAAGAATTGAACAATAAATTGAGGCGGGCAACAAATAAGGCAAAAGACGCATGGTGGAAGACGCAGTGCGAGCATATGGAAAGTCTGCAGAGGAAGGGTGAAATCGGTGCGCTGTACAGCAAAGTTAAATCGTTATCGGGAAGTAAGAAAGGAAGAGCTATGCTAATAGTTAGAGATAAGGCGGGTAAGGTAATAGTTGACGCAGGAAAGATCCAAGAGAGATGGAAGGAGTATATAGAAGAACTGTATAGTAAAGAACTCAGACCAACACAGTTAGACATTGAAAAAGAAAATGACGTAGAGGAAGACAGCTTAGGTCCAGGCATACTAGACAATGAGATAGAAAGGGCATTAAGGGAGATGAAACTAAATAAGGCCGTGGGGGTAGATAACATTCCCGTGGAACTTTTAAAATGCTTAGGAAAATGTGGGAGGAAGAGGCTATATGGGCTGATCCGTAGCATTTATGAGGAGGGAATCTGGCCGGAAGACTTTGTGAGAGCAGTTTTAGTTCCGATTCCGAAAAAGGTAAAGGCCACGTCATGTGAGGACTATAGGACAATTAGTTTGATATCCCACGCAGCTAAAGTTGTTCTCAGGATCATAAACAAAAGGATAGAGAGTAGGGCAAATGATTACTTAGGGGATGATCAGTTTGGGTTTAGGAAGGGGAGAGGTACGCGTGATGCCATTGCAGTAATGAGATTATTAATCGAGAGGAATATAGAACACAACCAGGAGGTATTTGCCTGTTTCGTAGATTTCGAAAAAGCGTTTGATAGAGTGAATTGGGAAAAACTAATGAGTATATTGCAGAAAATAGGAATAGATTGGAGGGAAAGGAGGCTAATCCGCAACCTATTCATGTCTCAGACTGCTCAGGTGCGGGTGGGAAACGGGGAGTCAGGATGGGCAGTGTTAGGAAGGGGTGTAAGGCAGGGTTGCCCATTATCACCGTTGCTGTTCAACCTGTATGCTGAGGAAATGATCAAAGAGGCATGGGAAGAACTCGAGGTAGGAATGAAAGTGGGCGGGGAATTCGTAAAATCAGTTAGGTTGGCTGATGACCAAGCTTTAGTTTGTCAGTCAGCCAAGGGGCTGCAAGCATTGCTGAGTGAATTGGAAATTCAGTGCGACAGGTATGGGATGAGAATCAACATTAATAAAACAAAGGTTATGCGATTTTCTAGAAAGAAAAAGGGCAAGCTTAACATCAAAATAGGAGGGCAAAAACTAGAGCAGGTAGAACAGTTTACGTATCTCGGTAGTGTTTTGGACCAACACGGTCAAAGTAGTAGGGACGTAAGGAGAAGAATTGCGCTAGGCAAAGAGGCTTTCACGAGAAGGAGGGAGTTGATGACGGGGACTTTGAGTAAGGATGTTAAGAAAAGACTCGTAAAAACTTTTATATGGAGCGTAGCTATGTACGGCGCGGAAACGTGGTCATTGAAGCAGGAGGATAGACGTAGACTGGAGGCTTTTGAAATGTGGGTGTGGAGAAGAATGGAGAAGGTGAAATGGACAGAGAAGAAAACAAATGAGGAAGTACTTGGTATGGTGGGCGAAGAGAGGGGTTTGTTGGGAGCAATTCTATGGAGGCAGGAAAAGTGGATGAAGGGGGTGTTGACCGGCAGTGGGATGTTGAAGACTGTGATAGAGGGTAGAATGTTGGGCAAAAGAGGAAAGGGAAGGAACAGGATAGGGATGTTGGACGGGATGAAGGGCGGAAGAAAGTACTCAGAGATGAAGAGGGACCTGGTGTAGAGTAGAATTGAGGGTTGTGTTTTGTTAGTAGTCACAAAATATTTGTTTGGTAGTTGTGTCCATCGAAAAACCTACCTTAACCGGTAGATTACCAAAAAAATATATATATATATATATATATTTATTTATTTATTTATCTGTTACAATGGACTTCAACTGTTATGGACTTATCTTATGGCGGCCTGCGGAGGGTTTTTCGGGTTTCCCCTTCGCCTAGGGTAAATGCCAGGCCAATGCTACCCCGCGAAATGATACATGCAATAGCTGAACAAAAGACATTATAAAACAACTTTTAGACCCTGAAGAGGCGCACAGCCTAAAACAGGGCTTCCTTGTTTGTTGTACACTGTTATTTATTGTTACCTGTTATCTGTATATGATTGATTTATAAATGTTATGTACAACAACTTGGATAAATAAACAACTTTTTGAATCGAATTGAATTGAACGTCCCGGCGACGATACCTCCCTCCCTCCCTCCCTCCCCTCCCTGAAGAGGCTTGTTGCCTAAAACAGGGCTTCCTAACAAAAAAAAACGTCCCGGCCTCCTCTTAAGGGATAATTAGGAGTTTTACACATCCTTAGAGCGCCGAGTTCTGCGACGGTCGCTCCTCCTCCCGGCCGATACCCCAAGGGAATATGTATCTGACCGTACTGACGTTGAGCCTATCCTCCACAGGTTGTGTCGTGCCCGTAGCAGGACAGCGGCTCGACTGGCTGACCAGAACGAGGAGCTGCTCACCAAGATGCTGAGCCACCTGGGGAGACTACTACGTCGCCGACCCGCGGTTAAACTGCAGTCGCCATCTCTACCCTCTTCCCGACTTACTACCCCGAGATCGCCCTGCCGCCTCATCAGGTCTGCGCTATATTTCCGCTCCCAACATGTATGCTGCCGGATCTGCCACTTTTTCCCCCACGTTGTAGAAGCACCAGGAAAGGAAGTGACAGGGATATGATGAAGTGAAATAGTGCTCCGACTAGCCATTTAAAGAAACTCTTGTTGCTACTCTCACGTGGAAAAACATTTATCGTTAATCTGTTGTGTTACCTTTATTCTGCTGTTATCTATTTAACTGTTAATCATACATGTTTCTGTTACTACTTCTGTTGTTACCCCTCCTTTCAAAATCTCTTCTCCGGTGGTCTGGCGGAGGCTTTGCGGGTTTCCCTCCGCCCGCGGGTGAATGCCAGGCCTATACCGCTCCCGCTGAAAGCATTTAAAATAAGGGTATTCCGCAAACGCTACCCTCTTTGTAGCCTGTCTTATTCTGCTGTTTCCACGCCGAAGAGCAGCTGATCCTAAAACGGGGTTTCCGTATTGTTGTTGTTATGTTTTCACTATATGCTTTATATTACTCTTGTAACGCTGATTCTTTACGGAAATAAAACCTTTAAAACGTAAAAAAAACGTAAACGTCCCGGGACTTCGACCTGAAGACGTTCGTTGAAACACGGGCGAAACTGTTGTCAGAAAAACAACCTACGCGGTGACATCCCGAGAATGGAGAGTCTTTAATCACCATTTTAGTCAACAGAAAGGCTTCCTCTCCGAGGATGGGACTTGTCTTCCTATCGTAATTTCAATTACTTACCGCGCGTCTTGGGTGAGGCATACAACTACTTGTGATAAATAATCCATTGGCGCAAGAAATAATACATACAATTGCTCGATAGATGACCAACGAAGGGATAAAAGTAGCACAGCATCGATGAAATCCAGGTCGGCCATTCTACATTTAAAACAATCATGATAAAATAGGGTGAATTAAGAACCTGAATACATTTATGCTCAGAATTCCACCGCGTATAACGATTTGTTACAAAAAGGCTTCGTCGGCGTCTCAAGTTTCACACTGGATAGGCTATCAATCAAGCTACAGGGTTCGTCCGGAAAATAAGTATACTGACTCCTGGGCTGGGCGCGCCGCTCTAGGCGCGCCCAGCACCGCTCTGACGGGCTGCGATTGGAGGGGGGTATGTTGGCAAGCGACGCTGAAAAAGGCAGTCGGCTCTGAGCTGTGGTGTAGTGAGGAGCTCTGTTAACGCGAACCTCCACGCTCGACCCACGTCACGGAACGCGATGCCGAAGTTTTTGGAGCAGCGTTATTCCATCAAATTTGCGGTAAAGCTTGGGAAATCGTCTACCGAAACTGTCGGTATGATTAACCAGGCTAACGGGGAGTCAGCCATGTCCAGAAACATGATCTTTTGGTGGCACAAGATGTTCGTGGAGGGCAGAGAAGAGGTCGACGACGAGTCTTCGAGAGGTTCCCGATGATGCCTTCGCGGGAGCGTTCCAGGAATGGGAACGCCGCTGGAACAAGTGTATCGACTCACAAGGGTCCTATTTTGAGGAATATTAGCTTAAGATATGTAAAAGTGTAATAATTTTTTTTTCCTGAGCTAAGTACACTTATTTTCCGGACGAACCCTGTATGGTTACGTTTTCACGAGATTTGATCAAACCTTACTTGACCAATATTCATTTCAAAACCACCAAACCTTCCTGCATGTCATTCTTTTCATTTAATTGACTCATCTTTTTAAGAGTTCTGCAGCATAATAATGTGCGTATCCTGTCATTAAATATTTGTCCATGCAAGTACTTTCTTCCGTGTAATTCAAGTTTGTCGAATGCATGGACAAGCTAATATTTGTGTAGAGGTAACATATTTTGGCTTTGGATGTGGTTTTGTTCCAGTGTAAGGGTGGTGACCTAACAGCCCCCGCCGCACGCCCTTACGGTGTGTTGCGGGGTATTGTTTACATGTAGATGAACCACTGTTTTCAATGCGAGGCTGGTATGATAGGTGAGGGCAGAGTTAAGGCTTACGGCCACACTCTTGGTACGCAGGGGATTCGGCACCCAAAAACACACAGCTTGGTGAAGCCGAGGGTGTTCAGAGGCCTGACCCGGGGTCGAACCCGAGTACTCCGGCTGGTAGCAAAGCCGTCTACCCACTGGACCATCACTTCTCCATTCCATAGCCAAAGATCTATAGTCAAATTTCTTTAGCAAACTTTACGGAAACTTTTGAACGCTAGGTTTAATGCATAACAGAGTAAGCCAACGTTGTTCAAATTTCAGTAAAACGTATTTTTTGTCATATGTAGTTTACCCTTGCGAATAAAAATAGTTTTCATGCTAAAAATAAGGTAAGCCCGAGCACACGCAACGACACTGGCACTACGTCGACGAGATGGAGTTGAAACTTGTAAGTGTCCACTCTAATTAATCAATATTCTACTCCCAATCATCGATTGTCGACTATATATGATATTGCAAACTCGTAGATTATGAACTAAATACCGGAGAACGTTCAATAAAGTTTTTTGATGTGCTAACAAAAGCGGCATTCGCGACGTACCGCATAGTATCGCATGACCGCACATTTTCGTGTTTACCGCTTAAAGGCTTAAAGGCCCTGCGCGAAATACTTTCAAATGCGGATCGCAATGAGCAGTGCACTTCACATTGGCCGGGCCAAACAATTCACTCTCGCCTCTTCGGTTCTTTTACGCAAGCATCCCAAGCAAACAGTCGAGCACCGCGTCTCCACATTCACACGGGTCGACTAGGGAAAATTTATCAGGATAACTACTTCAAAAATAAGTGATGAAATCATTTTGCAGGAATTTATGGTCCATTTATGATACTCGCCAATTTGGTATATTGTCCCTTTTGAAGTTTTTCCCACCCCTTTTTCAAATTAACGAATAGTTTTCAAACCACCCTTTCCATTTCGAAACCCACCACTTCTCTGAGAGAACTCAATAAAAGGATCACACAAAGCCTGCACCCTAACGACGAATCTGCTCTCCGGTTCATCAATCGAAGAGAGCAAACTCAAAGAAGGCGCCCGGAGATAGCGTGGCAACCGCCGTGGGTGGCCCCCAAAGGATAAGTGAATAAGGAAGCCACGGGACTATGCGTGAGTGGCGCTCGGAGTCTCCGCAAGCAACCCCATTAAAATCCTCCGCGGAACCGTTCCTTCTCTCGTGTTTGCCGGGGATCGGCACGTGCTCGGCCGGCCACGCCAGTCCCGATTCCCGGTAGAGGGCCGTCGTCAAGGAGACGATTCACACGGGCGAGAGGAGGGGGGGATGATACGCAAAAGTAACAATCCGGAAGCTGCGAAGGAGGGAAGAAGAAGGAAGATGCTTTGGGCGAGAGAGAGGGGGGCCGTAAATGGACCAATTGCAAGCGCCATACACCTCAGAAGAGCTTCCCACTAAAATTTCAACCTTATTTTTGGATTTGACGGAGGCCATTTTGGATGAAGCACGTCACTAGAAATCGCGCACTCGTTTGTTTATTTATTAATAAAGTTAGTTTTTCGGCTAGTGGTCCGAGATCGGTGCAAAATAATACACTGGACAAAAGGACAGAAGGTGCAAAGGTAACAAGTGGACACACCTTAGAGAGGATTTGTGCGTAATTTCGCCGTTTTAAATGAGTCCCGTCGTCCTTTTGGTCCGTATCCCTCCGCCCCGCGAATTTTAGCATTCCGATGTGCTTGGCGCGCCCGTGAGAGCGCGTGTGTCCGCGTAGGTGAATTCCTAAATGAGCGGATGGGTGGAGAGGGTGTGCGAACTGCGCGGGGAGGAGGGGTGCTCAAAGGGGGGGAGGGCACGGCGGGGGACGAAAGGTGAGCAAGTGATGTATGGGATGGGAGGGGAGAGATAGTGGCGCGCGTGTTGTTTCGTCGTCACGCAATTGTTTCAGTCAAACCTTTCGCCGCCGGATGTTGTAATCCCATTGCACGTACTCTTCCTTTTCAGACTGTTGATTGCATTAATGGCACGCGCATTGTTGTCGCGGGGCTGGTTGACAATTGAAGAAAGATTACGCGCAGCCTTTGGTGCAGAGCAAACGTCGCGATTTCCCGTCGGGGTAGCTCGACTTACGACCAGAAGCAATTCTCTCAGTCGAGTTAGGCAAACCGATTCCGCCAAAGGTATCGCGCATAGGCAAGGGCCCAAAAGTGTGGCATGAAAGCCTTTTGGAAATTGCGTCATCATGGCGACGGAAATTCCATGATTTTAAAAATGTCTAGGCCCATAAAATGTATGACTGACGCCATATTCTCTCAAGAAAAATCAAGGTTTCATCGGCATTATTAATTCGAGGTGTATCGGCATTGACAACGAGGTCATCTCCATGGTCTCAGCGACTGATGAACATCGAAATGGTGGGGATTAGAGACCCGTTTCGGTATTCGACGTTTTGCCTTTGCTAATATAAATGTCATCTACAGAATATGGCGACTGTTTCCGTCCATTTGTGACCCACGTATGCTCTCCCACGTCTCTTCACGCGTGCGATGTTTTCAAAATGACATCATATGGCCCTAAACCGACCCCGACCCTTTGCCGATCCCGGTGGCGGCGGGGTAACGTCCTCGTCTGCCATTCCAAGGGTCGCGGGTTCGATTCCCGCCTGGGTGAGTTTCCCTCCATCTAGGGCTTGGGCGTTTGTAAATATGACCATTGTTATCGTTGTTAATAGTTCGATGCAAAGGCCAAAATGTGTTGTTTTCGGACTAATACTGAATAAATAAATAAAATAAATAAATAAACGCAGCGCTGGCTACCACAGTTTACTTAAATAAAAGCATACTTGATGAATTAACTTCAAATATTTTGGCAATTAAAGTGTTTTCAAACTCTCTCCACAGGTTGTATCTAATATCAAAGCAAAACAGCAAGTGGTATTGCGAATAAACATCATAAGACCCTTATAAAACTTGTCTTCCAGTCATTTGCAAACTAGACATTTCAAATCATGTGCAAATATCGTTTTTTTCATTAGAAATCGTGGTTTTCCTTGATCAATAACCTCGATATAATTCTTTAGAAGGAGGAAATAAGAGAGTGGGTTATCATTTTTCTTATTTATCGGATAGGACACAACAACTTCGACACGAGCATTGACGCCACGTATGTGGGGGGGGGGGGGCATGGTTGTTGCTCTCAAATATTTATTAGTGAAAACAAGGCACGTATACCTGCACGCACTCTCCATTTTACATCGCCTCTATCGCCGCAGCAACCGCAAATACCATTGGTCCAAAGGTAGAGGATGAGAAAAACAAGAACGCGTCTTCATTTAGGCGCACGATGGCTTTTCGTGAGGCAGGGGGATGAGTAATGGTCGCCGACGCGAAAGGCGGAAGAGAAAAGGCAGATGAAAAGCGAAAAGGAGAAAAAAAGCATCAAAGGGAAAACAAACGACGCTGAATTACGTGAAAAATCTCATTTCGGCCTTGTTGTTCTAAGTTGAACCTCGAGGAATGTGTACAGTAATAATATACAATATAATAATAAATTGTAAATATAATAATAATATGCAATATAATAATATGCAATAATCTTTCCCCGACGGAACCACTCCAAACAAACCTCGACAAAGAAAAAGAAGTCTTTGCTTGACTCTCTTTGCATTAAGCCTCACTCGGAGGATAGATTAGAAAATTATGAATTCGCATTGAATGCGCGAGTAAGATTTACTGAACGTTTCTCGTTTATGATATGTTGTTCGATGCAAGTCCAAGGAATACATTCATTACATTACGTAACGTTTCGTTGTTCATTTACGACGTTAAACGACGTTTCGACATTTACGACGTTAAAACGATGTGACGTAACGTAACGTTGTCAATTTAATTTATTTTTTTAACATCGCTCTACGAGTCATGACGGGAGGGTAACTTCATCAATCAATTCAGCATTGATAACGGTCAGAATTTCTGATGAGTCCCAGTGGTGACCTTTCAAGCGAACTCGTATTTAAGCAGTCTTCAATGCGAGCGTATACCCTCCGACTAACTGATTCCTTCGCTTAACTTATTATATCAATGCGGCACCGTTAATCTCCGCAAAAACCTAATTGAGTAGACTTCCTGCATTCATTCACTTCTTATTTAATACATGAAGTTCTCAAAAAGCTCCTTTGCTCATCACAAATAATAGGCAAATCAAAACCAACCAATGATATTACTGTAATTCCTTTTACTAACATGGTTGATCCTACTGCTCACTAAATGCACTTTTTTCACGGCTGTATTTGCTTACTTTTGCGATTACTCATCATTCTCGACTCCATTCTGCAACACAAGCATTATAGAATTTTCTTCCTATCAGCCTTATTATGCCGTATTCTATTTCTCCTCGTCCGATGAATTCATCCTACGCTAACAAGCATCCCAGTCCCTTTCCATCCCATGGGAAAATCTGGGGTCTCTGTTACTCTGGCGACATCAATAATAACTCCTACTTTGCGTCACACCCTGGTTTTATTTTGGTTCCTCTAAATTATAATCTCCATGCATCTCATTCACCAAAAGAGAAAGTGAGGAAGATTGACTGTCGCACAAATCAAAGAATACTTTCTCCGCCTAGTTGGTGACGGGACAACGACAACAGGCATGTACCAATACTCGAGCGGTTCAAAAAGTTAACTAATGCTCCTGCATGATTAAATCGCGAATTGCTGCAATGGTGACTGGTCCCTCGACCGCTCTTCCCACACGCGCATTGGCGCCGCCTTTGAAATATGTTGATTTCTATTTTATTACCGGCGCCGCCGATGTTTGAAGGGCTGATTACAAAGCAATTCATCATTTCTCACTTGTTACCTTAGGGAACAATCCGTCACTCTTCTTGGTTTAAATTATCCCTTAAAATAAGCTTGCTCATGAATATTTCAATCCTGACCAATTTCATTCCATAATGTACACATTGCGTTTATGTCCATTAAATGCACTGATTTTGTCATGAGAATTTTATATTTTAATAGTTTTATTTGCACACGCCACTGTAAAATTTGCTTCAATTATACCCTTGTTAATTGATTAATCGTATCTGATTTCTTTAAGGATGAAGCGTTTTCTCCATGATTTTAAGAAAGGCCGATAATTTTTCTAGAGGAAAATGGTTCTATGAAAGCGTTGAGACGGCGGCATTGTTTATTTAAGATGGCGCTCTTGGCCGAATGCATTTGTGCTCCCATCGATCGTCTTAAGCACGTGGAGTACATTCATATTCATTCACCATATTTGCGTGATTATTGTTGAGAGTTTGTGTGGATTGTTCATCCGTGGTCCACATTTTCCCAGTAATCCCAGCTCCTATCCGTCCCCTGCGACTGGCACGAGTCTCCTATCATACACACACCGCGAGGCGAGGCGAGAGTGAGTGTGTTCGTGCCTCTTTAATCGACGGAGTTGACTGTACCACAACCTGGGAGCCAATGCGTGCCGTTATACTCGTATTCATTCATACGTATTGTCTGTACACGCAGATTTTCCATTAGTGTCACTCTAAAAATTCTCGAAGTGGAGGGGGACGCGACGATAACCAGCAATCCCTTTGCCCCTTGACCAACTACGTGCTGGCCAAGGCGCCATCTTCTTGCTGACACTCCTCATCGTGCTACATGTCCTCGTCAACTTAGAGGTGGGAAAAGTTGGACAACCTTCATCTCGGCGGTTTTCAGAGAAAGGTGAATTTGTTGCGGCAATGCGTGGGAGGAATGTGCCATTATTCACGACCTTCGAACAAACTATAATGCATCCCAGATGGCCTGAGATGCTCCACACCAGATCAATGACTTCCGAGTCCATAACAAGGCACGTTTTTCTTCAATGAAAATTCCTTCACCTGAACGCCAGTGATTCCTATAATTCATTTTGTTCCAACCAAAATTTTGAATGAGATTAAGAAGAATACAAGTAAATTATCTGAAATTACTCAGTGCAATTTTAAAATGCTAAGTACCATTAGGTCTGTTATTTTTTATAACAATGAAATAAAACGACTTTAATTGCTCCTTAGAATTTTCACGGCGAAACATTCATTTTAATAATCTGCTGCTAGTGGGTTATAAATAGATTGTAATTGCTGGGTCAAAAACTTAAAAATGGTGGCGTTCCATTTTTATTTCCTCGGGTTTCATCCGAGACGCCTCATACGGGGGCAGTCCCCCCTCCCCTCATGACGTCTCGCCCCCTCCGCGTATCTCCACCCCGCCCACTCACCCTCCCCGCTCCTCCCGGAATTATTACAATAAAAAAACGGCTCCACCCCGCTGGCTGAATGCGCAATCCGCTGCGAGGAGTTACCTGAAAGAGAAACGCACGCGGAGAACAGAAAAAAGGAATAGCGAGGGGAAAAAGAAGAGAGACCGCTGGGAAGCGAGGGAAGGGATTGTTTGAGGAAATGAGCGCAAAGCTTCCGCCTGGTGGAGCCACGGGCGACGAGGGGCGAGAGAGAATTGAGAGGTCTGCAAGATGCTGATAAAACACCGTTCCGTTGCACAGCATTCCGCACGACATCCTAGGAGGAATGCCTTTAAACTTTGAGAACCCTTACCACCATAACCATACTGTAGTATCCAGCGTGCCACGGCAAAGACTTGTGTCAGAGATATTTGGAGCACATACTAAGAAAAACTAGAGGAAAAAGTCTGCAAGTTTGCATTTATTTGTTCATAAACCCTCAAATCGATAACCCATGTTGATTATCGCGAATAATAAGAACTGCATTTCGTTTACTTATATGTTTCTTTATTCATTCTTAATGTTTCACGCGTATATTCTTAGATGCCATTTTGAGTACCGCAACCTTATATTTCCTGCACGCAGGATGTCATTTCTTCCCTTTGTTTGTTCAGGAAGTTTACGGTCCGTGTTGTGTGGCATTGAGGGTTCTTGGGACATCAGAGAGGTTTGCCTAAAGGGACGATAACGCTTTTATCTGGATTCTCTTCTCATCCTTAAAAGACTCCCATTTAGTTGAAAACCGTATCAGTCCCGGAGTGATCGACCGACCGTTTCTCGTTCGAAAATATTAGCACTCGAACCACGCCCAGCTGCCGCTGCAAAATATAAATATATTTTTTTAAACCCGTCAGAGCTTCTTTCTTTGCCTTAAATTGTCGTGTTTAAATAAGTAATCAATTGCATTTCACAAAAAAGTTAGTTTTGAAAACGGCCCCAGATGTATTAAGATCAAACAAAATTTTTAATCTGATTGCATGTGAACACCACTGCCCTATGTGATAATAATTGGATGAAAGGCAAAAAATTCACTTAAAAAAGAAAATAGGATACTCATTTCCCACTGTCACCGAATGGAAGATCCTTGCATACCATATGCATAACGCCGGTTAATAAAAAGAATACTTTCGCACCCTCTCATTTATTTTGTGATTGCTCGTCTCTATCTCTTGTGTTGCCTCGAGGTTTCAAAGTTATGATGGATAAATAGGAGCATGTTTCCCGTCATACCTTCATCGGCACGGAGTGACACTTTGTCTGCGGCTTATTCAGCCAAACCAGCACGAATCGGAACGGGCGAATTCCACTTGGTGGAGTGGAGACATTCCTGGATAAAACGACAATTAGTTAAGACGTAAATGAAATGAATGACGTTAGTGTATGTAATAATTCTGTTCTTTCTTTCACACCTCTTTAGTCGTTTCAAATAACCCAAACAATTCAAATTCCACGAACCTGCTAACTAGTGGTTGGAAAACTCGTATTTCATTTGATGATCCTAAACACACGAGGATATTAAGGACATCATCCTTATCTTTGATACCCTTTTTATTTTCCCACTGTTTTCGTTTATTATAGTGATGGAATTGCATCCAGGGACTTTTATTGCAACGGTTAATCGCATAAACTAAAATGTTTTTAATGAATGCTAATGTCTTTAATGGTGACGCCAAACATGAGAGATGAACATTCGTTTGATTCTGCGGTGATCAATTCGCACAGGGTAAACTCCTAAATCCTAGTGCATTCCTCGGACGTTCATAAACCGTGATATTAGATTTACTGGGAGATAATGTAATGGTGATGGGTTACAAATATCGCTACATGCCATATTCTTTGGCTAACATCGGACGAAATCCAAATGCTGAGACATCGAAGATATTACAGGGTGCGTTCCGAAAGTAATACAATTAAATTTTCATCTCCGCCCGTATCGGTTGGAGTGGAATTGAACCTCTATAAGTAGGCGGGGCCTTCCCACAAAACCGATTGCAGTGCTCTCTAAGCTGTGGAAGCGGCAAGTCATTGTAAACTTCTGCGCGCCGAAGGTGTCACGAAACAGTTTCCGAGCGGAAAACTCAAGTGAACTTTTGCAGCGTATTGAAAATGAACCTGATTATTTCGACAATGTCATACCTGGTGATGAAACCAGGGTTTTTGAATACGACTCAGAAATTAAACTCCGAAGCTCTGAGTGGCACACCGACCAGTCCCCTAAGCCCAATAAAGGCAAGAATGAGCAAATCAAAAGTGAAAACAATGCTCATTGTCTTTTTCGACAATAAAGGAGTGATCCATAAGGACTTTTTTCCTTAAAGGACCAACAGTTAACCCTGCCTACTGCGTGGGTGAGCTAGAAAGACTGAAAAAGGTAATCTGGACGAAATAAGACATCTCCGCTACCTGGAAACTCCATCACGACAACGCGCTACGAGTCCGCGAGTTCCTGGCCAAACACAATAGGTGCAAACGCTGCCCCACCACACCTTTAGTCCTAAAATTACCCCTGCAGACTTCTTTTTGTTCCCTCGGATTAAGGCAGCCCTGAAAAAACCCCGTTTTTCATCAATAGAAGAAATCCAATCTGCCGTGACCTTGCAAGAGGTCCACGAAGACGCCTTCCAGGGTGCGTACTGGTCATGGCAGGTGGACTGGAAAAAATGTGTAGAGGCCCAAGGACAGTTCTTGGAAGAATTATAAATGTCTGTTCAAATCCGTTCAATAAATTACTTTAAATAATAAAACCATTACGTTTGGAACGCACCCTGTATATTTAGTTGGTGGGCAGTTAGTGTTTACTGGAACTACCTTTCCTAGTTGACTGAGTCTAATGCGAGGGCCTCTGAAAACAACCCCTATCAGCCCAATGCAAACTTGTGCGAGTTCAACTAATAGTTTCGGGCCTTTGCATTGACCACGAAGTGCAGGGGCATTGGTTTCGTCAGTGGGCGGTAGTATATGATGTCAATGCGGAAAGTATGAAGGACGTTGATATAAACTGGGCGTCATTGTTCTTTTAGCACCGGTAGCACTCGCGGGTTGAAGACTCAGCGCCTCATATGCATTAACGGCTAAACGCGCCAAGAACGTCATCCTATATGCGGTTCAAAATTAAATAGCATAGTATCGTACATGAATCAAAGGTAATGACTATACTCAAGCACCTTTATACTCTGTTTCTATATAATATAATATTGCCAATTCTCGTGGACGGACCCCCGTTACTCCGGTCGGGGCTCCACTGTGTTGCCTTTCCAGCCGCCTAGGCTTCTAAGGCAGGGCGTCGTCTTCTGCGTTGTCACGGCGTTCTGGCGATCCCTGCTACTGAAGCCTGGGCCTCTTCTTCGCTGGAAGGGCATCTTGGCGATCCATGCTCGCAATGGGGCGCTTATAGCGGTCCAAAGTTGAAACCTGGATCTCTCCGAGGCGTCGGATGGTGGCGACGTCTGAATCCGCAGCCCTCTCGAAGAATCTTCGAGACAGCTCCGGAAGAAGGACGTTCAGAGGTTCCATGTTCCCGTCCTGGTGCATCTCTTCCACGCGGGCGTAGCGCCCGCATCCCAAGATGCACCGTAGCGCAGAGTTCTGCACCACTTGGATGAGAGCGAGGGTAGACTTCGGCACTCCTGACCATACCGGCGCTGCGTACGTGATGACAGGCAACACGCACGCTCGGTACAGTCGACGCTTCGTTTCCGAGCTCAGGACCCCCGGACGAATAATCGGCCGAAGCCGGTTAAGCGCCGCGAAGGCCTTCCCTCGGACACGTCGCGCTTGGGCGTTCCAAAGGAGTTTCCGGTCCATCAGCACTCCGAGGTAGAGAACCTCGGATTCCCACGGAAGGGTGACTCCATTCACCGACAGCTCCTCTTCTGTCGGCGCTCCTCTGCCGGTATGGAAGACGATTGCCTTCGTTTTCCCGGCATTGACTGCAAACCGCCAGCGACGATACCACGAAAGTAGCTCGTCGACGACGATCTGCAGCCTCTCCACGGCGAAAGATATTCGCCGGGAGCTGCACAGGAGCGCCGCGTCGTCCGCGTATAGTGACAGGACCTCGTGCCTCCCATGACTCCTGGGAATGTCATGGGAGAAGATGTTGAATAATACTGGCCCGAGAACCGAACCCTGGGGGACACCAGCGGAGATCCGGTGCACCCCAGAGAACGAGTAAGACCAGGAAACGACGAAGGTCCTGTCTCTTAGGTAGGAGCGGATCACCTCGATGATCCACGTCGGGAAGTGGAGTCTCCGCATCTTCAACAGCAGTGCCTGGTGCCAGACGCGGTCAAACGCCTTGCTGACGTCGAAAAATGCGCCTGCCACCGACATCTTCCTGTTGAAGGCGTCCGTGATGAAGTCCGTGGTTCTCACCAGCTGATGGACCGTGGAATGCCGCTCGCGGAAGCCGAACTGCTCATCCGGGAGGATGTCAGCCTCTCGGACGAAACCTACTATCGGCTCCAGCAGAAGTCTCTCGTACATTTTCCCGAATCCGTCGAGTAGAGAAATGGGCCGGAAGTCTCCGGGTCCCACCTCCGTCCTCGACGTCTTCGGGAGACATATGATCCTCGCTCTCTTCCAAGTGGTCGGGAAATAGGAAATCCTGACGCAGCCGTTGTAGATGCTGGTCAGGTACGCCACCGCTGCATTCGGAAGTTCCCGGATGACGATATTGGGTATATCGTCATTTCCCGGGGCTTTCCTCTTGCGTAAGCAGCGTATCGTGCCCAGAACGTCCTCCTTCCGGAACTGGGGAGCAGCCTTAGCATCTTCAGGGGCAGCATTCACCGCTTCCTCCGACACCGCGATCTCCTCCTCGATGGCCGCCGAATCCGCGTTCCCGGGGTTAGGACTGAAGGTGCCCTCGAGATAGGTCGCAAGCATTTCTGCCTTCGCCCCGGGAGATGTCGCCACCTCATCACCGCAGACGACGATGGGGTCCAGTCGCTGGCTTCCTCGCAGCTTCCTGCAGATCTTCCAGATCCCTTCCATGTCCTCCGCGCCATCCTCCCGCAAGAGATCTTCCCGTAGGTGCGCCTCCCAGTTGTCCGAGCGGACTTCCTGGAGGGCGCAGCGGACTTCCCGGTCAAGCGCATGTAGCTGCTGCCGAAGGTCGTCGGTCCTGTACCGCTGCCAGCGCCTGCGAATGTTATTCCGGCGCGTGATGAGTCCGCGAACCGGGGGAGGAAGCGGCACACGCAAGTAGTACGAGCGCCTCTCCCTTCTAGGAATCGCAGCCTCAATGGCAGCGGTGATGGTAGCAGTGAGATGACCGACCATTTGGTCTGCCATCTCCTCCGATGTTGGTGGAGTCAGTTCCCTCGGCAGCTTACCAGCGATGAGCCCTCTGAAGGTCTTCCAGTCCGCGGCACGAAGGTCAAGTTGAGATCTGGCTGGAATCACTGGAACTCTGGTCCCCAGCAACAGGATGGTCGGGTTATGATCCGACGACAGTTCAACACACGAGTGCATACTGAGAGACGTCCGGACACCACGTGAGATTGCAATGTCAAGGACGTCTCCAAGCTGGTGCGTCGCCGTCGCCGGGCCAATCACCGTTAGTCCCTCGTCGTCTGCAAGCTCGCGGAGGGCTTGTCCTCTCGTGTTGAGAGACCTTGAATTCCAGGTGGGGTGCTTGGCGTTGAGGTCTCCCAGAATGATGGCCGGGCTGCCGTTTCCTAGTAGGTCCAGGATGAGATCCGGGTCCCAGGGCTTCCCTGGCGGGAAGTATAGGGAAGATATCCGGAGCCATCCTCCCCGCGTCCGGACGTCCACCGAGACAGCCTCCGCGTTCCGATGAGTGATCATTCGGCACGCTCGGTGTTCAATGTTATTCCGGACGAGGATGGCCGCACCTCCTGATGTTCGACCACCCTGGCGCTGAAGGTCCCGATCAGACCTGAAGATGGTCCAGCCGGGGAGTCTCCATGCGTCGGACGGACGGAGATGCGTCTCATTGATGGCTGCAACGGCAGCATTCTTGTCCTGGAGGAACGCCCGAAGTTCTTCAGTATCCGTTCGCCGTTTGGCGGGATTTCGTGTTTGAATGTGTATTAGGCCAATGTGGCTCGTCTCATCCTCTGGCTATGCGTGCCACGAAACGCACTGTTCTTATCCTTAATGATGTTGTATGATTCCTTTACTACTGTCCTTTCCTCTGTGTGTCTTGTCCATTTCTCCTTTGGTGGGTGAAACAGCTCCCTAACGCCATCTCTTGGCCAAAGAATCGGGGCACTTGGTTGCATTAAGCATCGCAGATCTCAGTGTAAATTACGTTTCCTGGATAGCTCAAGTGGTTTAGAGCCTCTGCCCGACAAGTGGAAAGATCCAGAGTTCAAATCCCGGTCTGGGAAATAATTTTACATTCGTGATCTGCTGGATTCCGCCTCACCCACCACTCCTGTGTTCGTCCTTTGTGTGTATTCCTATCTCTTTTCCTTATATCTGTTTCCCCATTTTCCAACCATTTAATAAAAATGATCAATGAAAATTTTTATTTGAAATTTTGATGACAAATTTATTGCTTTCCCATATGCGTATTTGCATGAGCCTCCGTGATTTCGAATTTCCCGAGCTTCAGCTCGTTGATTAGGCTTAGGAAGCTGACCCAAAGCTGATGGATTTAAACCTCGTATTTCATTACGAAGTGGATAGCATTGTATGGATTTCTGGCTCATAGAAACGCATAAAAAAGAAGTACAATTTCCACTTGATACCGAAGTTCCCTCCATTTGTTAGATATTTATATGACACCCCCAATTATTCAAGTGCATAAGAGCCACAACTTTAACGATGACCCGATCCGCGTGAGTGGTCGAGTCGAGGCTGATGGCTAACTCAAACTATATATAATATTTTGAAACACGAAAGCCTTCGGAAATCGAGGGAAGGTATCTCCACTCTCCGCTCTTAAGCAGCGCTCCCAGCAGTCCAGAGCTTCGAGCCCACAATCAGTGATTTGCTCTCTCATTATTTTCAGGCAGATCCCTAAAAAGATCCTGCTGTTATTTTTTTATAATCCATAAAAATCACTGAAATGCCAAAGGTCTACATCTACATCTACATAATACCCCGCAAGCCGCCGCAGGGCGTGGTGCGGGGGGTGTTAGGTCACCAACCGTAAAAAGGAAAAATACCACATGCAAAAAAAAACAACACGGAAAATTACACCCACAGCAGCGCACACACTCATGCAAAAATCCCTTCATCCAATACTCATGCAAACACATATACCGCAACACAACTAAAAAACTGCACCCCATGATGCAGCACGAAAGCCATCCTACAACACGGAAGCCAGGACACAACAAGCAAGAATGTGAAACATCACTACCACATGAAAATTCACCACAAAACACTCTACCCCCAAAGAGTCTGTAAAAGGCAGGGAATGCGACCCAACGTTGCAGGTAGCAGGAATTTGCCCCCGCGGAGAGGGACGAGGGACTGAAAGGGAAACTTAAAAACAGATGAACAGAACACGAATGAGGTCATTCGGAAAGAATGGGCTATTATAACAAAACACATAAGGTTAGTGGAAGAGCATGCATTTAAATACAACTAATTATTTTTTAGACGCTGAGGGTGGCAAGTGGAATTTTTGCTGTCTATAACCCTGCAGTTGCTATCCCGTATTGTCCGTGGGAAGAAGGAGTCCTTGAGTCGGCTAGTTCTGGCATCTATTTCCCAAATGTTATAGGAATGATCCAAGCGACCAATGTATGTAGGAGTACGAATAATTTGCGAGACCTCGGTGCTGAAACATGCGGATCTAAATTTATTTAATAATTTCAATCTTGCATTGAATCGTCTCTCAGCCAATGATTCCCACCCCAAATCCATGAGCATTTCGGTGACGCTTTGCATTTTATCGTAGGAATTTTTTACAAAACGGGCTGCCCGGCGTTGAACCTTCTCAATTTCCCGAAGGTCACCGTAAGGATAGACATAGTATCATTTCCTGCGGTACTTTGCCCTACTTCCAAACTTCCCGCTTCCTAATCGCTATGTTTCCCTCAGCCCTGGTCATTCACGAATCAGTGAATCACAAGAATATATTGAATAGTGTTGACAGAGGAGGAGATGATCGAATCGTTGGAGTGATTTGCCAGCACGACACCCGACGTCATAATTCACGCATTTGCATTCGTGAGTCGGTCCGAGCAGTCCAGCGGTGCATACCCCTCCACTCTCCTGTTGCTCCGGTCATGTTGCCTCACAACCACTGGCCACCACCTGGAACACCACTCATTCCTTTTTTGTCCATTATGTTCGTGTCACGTCCCATTTATTAACCACTTAATTCACTTTTCAATTCTTCAAATTTCATGAGAAAATTTAGAAAATTATATTTTTTTTGATAATTACTCCTATTTTTCCTGACTCTTGAACTTTGTTACCAATAAAACTTTTCGTGACTCTCATTCCTTTCCTTTCCAGACGCGACAAACTGTTTCAAAGATGATGATGATATACAGTAATGTAAGAGTAAGAGTACTTAATTTGCGAAAGATATAGAAACAAAATATTTCTCAAATACGTTTTTAGCCTCGGAGGTCCGGAATGGACTCCCTCGCAGTTTTTGAAGGGTGCGAATGATTGAAACTATTCTCAGTTTGGATCCTCGATCGTTATCGGGGCCTTTATCGATCTTCTCCCCTAACTGCGATTAACATTTGCGCTTAAATGAACTCAGGTGCGCGGCGTCCTCCATGATGTAATTTAATTAATTTTCCTTCGGTTTTAATTTTAATTGCAGATCCACGAAAATACCAACGCTGAAATCGAATCTCCATTATCTTTGTTTATTTTGAATGGAAAACACGCGAAATGACTGGCTACACATTTTTTTCAGTTTAAATCCGCCCTATTCCATAAAATAGGTGGCAAAAGGGTTTATTTTTTTTTAATTTCCGATTGGTTTATTAGTTCTGAACGTCCCTAAAATTGACCCCAGCTGTGGAACGAAAGGCAGTCTCCTCGCGAGCTTGCCTCGTCACTCGCGTTAATATCACATGCTTCCGCAATTCTGGGTAGAACCGACGAATTATCAGCAGAAGGTAGCCATGTCACGTGTTGGAATTCGTGGCGGCGCACCAGTAGAGGGTTCTATTCGGGAAAGCGAAGAACTCCTTTGTCTCCTCCACTCGAAAAGACGTTTCGGCCAAGGGGGGCGCCCTTCTTGAGCGGAGGGATAAGAAGACGGAAGGAGTCAAGTTAGACAAGCCGCGCCATATCTGGCCTCGGAGCGGACGACACGGAAATCTATACATGTGTCCACTCAAGGCATTCATCCGTCTCTTTATTCACGCGGCGTCTATGCACACTTTCCAAGGGAGCGGGGATGTCGGGAGAGGGGCGAGATTGGAGAGCGATGCACGCCGGGAAAACCCAACTCAACTGAGGTCCCACCCTTCCCACTCCCCTTCCCTCCCCCCTCCACGTCGTGATTCCTGCGTGACTTCCCTCCTTTCACACTCGTCTTGCCAACTCTCTTGGCCGTAGGACAGTCTCTCCTGTCGGTGGCTAACCCTTGGCAGACGGAGGAGAGATGAGCGAGGGAAATCAAACCTAATGAAGTCGCATTAATAATCGCCGTATTTTTATATACTTAAACTAATTATATTGACTAAATGAATTAAAAGGGCTGTCAAGAAAGTGACTTACGTTTCGGCCTAGCGCGGTGGTGGGTTATTGGGCTAGAGCCATCATCTTAGAGGTGTCTTAACGCCCCCACTACACTCGGTACTACGCATCCTGCTGTGGTAGAGTGTGAGCAGACCACTGCGGTTTTTCTACTTCGCTCACAATGCAAACCGTTAAAATGTGCGCTGCGAAAGAAAATCACGATGCGAGTTGTCGTTGAGTAATTAATTACCTTTAAGTGTTTCGCAGTTGACATTTGATTTTACAGGAACATTGAATAAGAAAACTGATCCAAATTTGTTTGATCAACAGAATGGAGTGTGGAATGTTTGCATGACATTAATCAAGGAGAGAGAAACGATCTCATAGGTTCCACGATTTCGTGGCACCAAAAGATGGATCGGAACGTTAGGAGATCCGAAGGGAGACCTGACTCCCTTTTAAAAATATTCCATACGGCAGGCTATGCCACTATGCCACCGGTGGAGAATGCATCAAATTTGCTTCATTCTTTTTTTCAAATTTCCATCAATTAAATTCTGAGACAACCCATGACACGTGACGCGCAAGGATAAAAATGGAGAACGTGAGCCAATTGAATATCATGATTGATGTATTGTGCAATGAGGGGCAATATTAAGAGGAGGGAAAGTGAAGGGTTACACATTGAATCCCCAATAGTCCATTGAAGGTGGTAGCAAGAGAAGCGTAGATTGGGAATCGGTAGGATGTGCAAACGGAGACCAAGGACGAATCAGGATCAGAGAATGGGGACACTGATATGAAAAACTATTAAGAGCAGAATGAAATAACCCACACCTTGACTCAAGAACATTGCTGGTCATTTTGCGGGCACAACAAACACCTTCATCCTTATAATAGGAAAACTACTGAATATTATAAGAATGTACATCGTTGCGTAATGCGATTGAGTTTTCTCGTGATGGATACTCTAGGGACATAAACATTCAATCCATCAAGGAGCAGCTATACTATTGCTCAACCCGAAATACGAGGGAGGTTCAATAAGTACCCGTGTTTGACCACAAAGGGCGTTCCTGAGGGAGGTTTATGTTGTCATCGTGTGCTGCCATCTATCAAACGACAGTGAAACAAATTTCAGACTGATTTAAAGGTTAGTTTGGATTTGGCAGCCATTCGAGTAAGACGTGTTTCGTGATTTTCGCTAAGATGGAAAAAGAGCAGAATTGTTCGGTAATTCGCTTTTTGTTTTTGGATGGGAAGAAATGCGAGGAGATAAAAGCAAAGTTGGATGCTGTTTATGGGGACACTTCGCCATCTTTGACCACAGTACAGTGAGGTATTGGTTCAACGAATTTAAACGTGGGCGAACATCTGTTTTTGATGAGGAGCGACCAGGATGCCCGGCAGACGTGGTTACCGAGGAAATCATTCAAAAAGTCCACGCCATGATTCTCGCTGATCGACGAACGAAAGTGCGCGAAGTAGCAGAGGCCGTGGGTGTGTCGACCGGAACGGCAATTAATGTTTTACATGATAAGTTGGCGATGAAAAAATTGTCGGCCCGATGGGTGCCGCGATTGCACACAATTGCCGCGCCGCGATTGCCAACAAACTGCATGAATTACTTTATGAATTGCTGCCGCACCCCCCGTATTCACCCGATCTGGCTCCCTGCGACTTTTTCTTATTCCCTGACATGAAGAAATGGCTCGCGAGAAAAAAGTTAGCTCAAACGAGGAAGTTATCGCCAAGACAGAGGCGTATTTTGGAGAGTTCCACAAATTGTATATTTTGGAAGGGTTAAAAAAATGGTCGGAACGTTGGGAGAAGTGCATCTTTCTAAAAAGGGAATATGTTGAAAAATAAAAAAAAAATTTGAAAAAATGGTTTCTTCATTCCTAACACGGGTACTTATTGAACCGCCCTCGTAAATATTGATGCCTTCAAGGTGCAACCTCAAAGTAAGGATTTCAGAATACCTCCATAAAAAGAGAAATTAGTTTAACAGAAATATAGTTACTTCGGACTTTCATCCGCAATCACCTTGGTAAAAACAGGACACAATTAAAACAATCACAACAAAACTATTGTCTTTGACTACAAAAATAATCCAGAAATATCCATAACTCCGATGCGGCGCAACCAGCGAGTTAGCGCAGCCATCGTGTTACGAAGTACCGCATCGGGAAACACTTGTGTGACATTGAAATTGGCAAGAAAAAATTAGGAGTGTGCAGAAGAATGTGTTTCATGCTCATTTCATGACATTTACCTTACAATGCAAAAATTTCAGAGTGTAAAAATCATTCGCCTTGACTGGGATTCGAACCCAGATCCCTCAATATCCGGTCGAGTGCTTTAGCCACTTAAGCTACCGAGGCGTCCTCTTAAACTGAAATTTTGGGGGTTTTAAAGAAACTAGATGTTGTGACGAAATGCCGTACATACAATGTCACAGGCATTCGTATTCGTGCGAGACGCGCCACAGTCCACGAGGTTAAAGCCAACTTTAACCACTTATGATGTTTATACTTTGACAAATTCCAAAGAAACTGCGGGAGATGCCGCAACAGTAGAGGACGCCTCGGTAGCTTAAGTGGCTAAAGCACTCGACCGGATATTGAGGGATCTGGGTTCGAATCCCAGTCAAGGCGAATGATTTTTACACTCTGAAATTGTTGCATTGAAATGCACATTAGCGGATGACTCCGTTAAAAGTTACTGTTGCGGCATCTCCCGCAGTTTCTTTGGAACATTTACCTTAAATAATTTCAACTACGCATTATCAATTAATGCTCCATTTTTATCGAAGATAAGATTATTACAGTTTTAACTTTCAGAACTACATACACAAGTCAACTGATCGAGATGAATCCCACACTTTTTTCCAGTGCACCCGACACCCACGTCTCCGTGGGTGTCGGGTGTCATGACCCTGATACAAATGGATGAGGATTCTTCAGATTGTCTACATGGGCACCACTTCGAATCAATCCTCATGGCAACCTGCCAACCACCGCTCTGGTCCCCGTTCTCTCCTTCCCCTGGCATTATTGTGGCGTCCCGAGAGTCCCTATTGTCTGGACTTCCCCAGGCGGGGGGGAAGGTAAAGGAGGGTGGAAAGGGAGGGGAGGGTGGAGTGCCGGTGGCGTCATAGCCTCCGCCGGGCGGCAGGATTGGAAGGGTTGGGGATGGGGGAAGGGGAGGGGAGGGCTTCGGGCAGCGCACGCAGCGCCGCCACCCAATGTCGCCGCCCGCACGCTAACCACGACGGGGGGTGGGAACGCCCCCCCCCTGTCCCACGCGGTCGGCCACCGCTCTCATGCCGGGAGAAGCGGCGTCGCTGCGAGCGCCGGTCGGACCGCGGATATTCATTTGCACACCCCTTTCCTCGGCGCCCCCTGTTCATCCCCGGCCGCCGCGACTCAAATAAAGCGAAAAGGAGATCCGCTCTCGCTGGCCGCCGCAATATGGACCTTGTGCTCCGTGGGGCGGGGGAGAGTGGAGGCATTGGGGGGGTGGGGGGGGGGGAAAGGTCGCACCGGCCTGAACGGTGGAGGCGGGGGAAGTAAGCAAACCGGCGCGGGGAACGGCGGATGGCTCCGGAAATGCAGTTCTCTTTCGAAACCATTTGGAAAATCCCTCGGATCGCCTCGGCACCTAAGATGAGGAACTCGGTCGGCGGTCAAGGTCTCAATCTCCGACGGTAGCCATGTGATGCACTTGGGCTTGGGCCTGTTTCCTTCCGGTGGTGTCATGCACACATTTCTTGACCTTGCCCTACCCCCCACCGCCTCAAGGTTTCCCACAGCATAATTTACGCATCTAAGTTCTGTAGGATATGTGTACACATGTTACATTCCCACAATTGCTACTAAAATATACTTATGCCTGTGACCGCGTTTGTCATCCTTGGTCCATTGGGCGTTGAGAGTCGCGACTCCGTTCCTCTAGGTCGTCATCGGCGTCTTAAAACAGGAAGGCCGATTTACCATACAACGCGAAGAACAGCGAACACCATTTAAAGAGTTTTGCCAAATATAATTATAGGTTACACGACTCACAAGACTGAAACTAAATCTTAACCGTTGCCTAGGTCACGTTCGCCTGGTGCGAGGGCTTAACGAGGAAATAACCGCTGGCGTGGGTGTTCGTCAGAGCGGCTCGTGACACACCATTTATCCACGCTTTGTGACGCCTACGCCCTTGTTCAACGGAATTTCTAGCATAGAGGACACGAAGAAATCAAATCTATACACGCGCATACCCTTGCGACATTACAACAGCATTAAGTATTTTACTTTTCACGCAGTCTGATATCTCTCTCTCTCTCTCTCTTTTCTCTCCCCCCCTCCAGTTTTTTGTTTCCACTCCTGCAGTTTTAATTACCTCCATACACAAATACCCCCGCGATATTTGCGGAAGAAATAAGAAGTATGTCGTTAGTGCCACTTTACAGCCTCTCTGTTCCCATGACGTGATGATTGGCTAAGCGCTGACAGCTGTCGAGCTTCCCCATGTGACTTCCACCTGACTACTATCGCATTGATCCGATTATTTCAAGTGATTTCCTTCGAAAACTCTACATATAGTATGTGTATTAAAGAGTGTAGCCGTTAAATTCTCTTCCCCACGGAATCCATGGCACGTGGGTGGCCTTCTTGGTGACCCTTTCGGCGATATCAATATTCCTATCGGATGCGTGATCACCGTTGAACTAATCTCGCCAGCCGATTACATAAGGACAAAGAGGGTCTCCTCCGGCCAGTGAGGGACAAGTGTTTCCAGGTCCTTGACCAGCGAAGAGACACGAGAATCTGCAGTCGTTGGAGCCACTCTTCGCCCCGGGCAAAACGACTGCTCTCTGAATCCGGAAGGCGACTGATCTTGACGAGGGGGGCGCAATCACGGGACTCCGAGGGAAATCGGGTGCGAAGCGAATCACAAAGTGCGGGGTTGCGGTGTTGGTCGCCGTCGACCCTCCGTTATGCGCTGTTTACGATGGTGCGATCGATATCGCTCGCTCGAAATTCCACCCCCTCGGAATGCTCTCCCTTTCAATTGTTTCGAGGTTTTAAAGGGACAATTCTGATACGTAGGGATAGGGTCTCCTTGTGGACCTCTCGGGGGTCACTTTAAAAGAAAAGCAAATACCAATCCCTTCGCTAACGACAGGGTACGCGTCAACCTAAAAATGAGGATGCGTTACGTGCGAATCTCGCTCGCATTTCCCGTCCCCTTCGACCTCTTTACCGTCAAAACTCGCGTCGGATGACACGCGAAGGTCGGGGTCTTAAAGAACTTCGCTCCTTTAACCACTCACTCACTCCCGCGCCCGCCGCATTCGGGGCTCTTCGGTCGGACCCTTTAATGGCGGAGACGAAAAGGCAATGCCTCATCGGTCCTCCCCACGTGATTATTAATATGACTCAAAACATTATTTATGCTGGGATAGATATAGAAAATTACAGAAACGAATGTTCTCACGTTCAACTATACTCAACGAATAAACCAGTTCCCGCTATCGGTGGCAAAGATGCGAGACATCCAGCACGTATCCACTAAAATCGATAAGAGATTAAATATTAGACGAGGGTCTCTTGTTAGCTGCAGGTGGTCACTCGAATCATTCCGAACAATCGATAAATATGGCCACGATTTGATTCCGTCAGGAGTGGATCAATTGCATTCAATTCGATGTCCTTCAAGGGAAGTGTCATTTTCAAGTTAAAAACGTTTGGGAGTACTCAAATATGCTTTGTAAAGGACTTATTTGAAATTTATTGACTCCGAAAATATTACCCAATTCCCTCTGCGATTATATTCTTTCTCGTATTTATCGATTCAACTCTCCCATCTCACATTGCTTATTAAGGACTCATGAAGGGCAAAGGGCACTGCGCTAAGGGTAGAATGAATTCTTTTTTAGACCTGAGATTAGGGTGCAGCATGTCCAAAGCTCGGAGCAACTTGAAAACCCGTAATTATTAATTAGTGAAACATTTACAGCTCTCAGCGATTACTAAGTTTCTCTCATTTGAGCCAGCAACAATACAAAAAACTTCAAACTAGATTAGTGCTAATATTTGACTGCAGTTTAAATTTAAGTAGTTATCATCTCAAATCAGTTGAGAGTATGGGTTAATCTGGAAACATTTCCATAAAATAAACAATAAGGGCTATTGACAGGATCATGGCCCTGGATTCGTAGCGATTAATGACCCTATATTTTCTTTAAAATGGTGGCTATTCCTCATATATGTTGGTGGTTGGTTTTTGCCCGGTAGGTGAGCGGCGAATATCGGTTCCGAGTCACACAATCTCACTTTCTTTCCCCCCCCCCTCGCCCTTCCCCATTTGGACCCCTCGTCGCTCGGGACATTCTCTCGCACCTAGAGATAGACTGGGACGCCCTCAATTGGACGCCCTCCCTGGAATCTCCACGGAGTCACTCCACACTCGATCACCTCACGAAGAGGATGTCGCGAACCACCAAGAGAGATAGAGCAAATCCTCCCAAATATCGGATTACGTCTCCCTCGGAGAGGCGACGATAAGGACACTGCGGAAACTAATATCCCTTCCGATCCCCTTGTTGGACGAAATGGCAATTCCTGTCCGAGGCCATTCCCCCCCCCCCCGCCTTCCCCCCGCTCTTTTCTGCGGGAATTTTTGATGGAAAATGTTCCCGGCGAAGCGACAGATGTCAGTACCATCGCTCCCCCAAACCAAAAGGCCTTTTGTCCGGCGGGCGGGAGGCGACTAACGAGCCCGTGGTGCGAGTGAGCGGATTGACACCCTTTCTCCCCACACACTCACCTCCACCGCCCCCTTGCAATTCCTGGCTTACAACCAACCGTTTTGCAGGCCTCAATCCCCGCTAATTGACAAGAGCATCTCAGGTTCTCTCGGAGTATATTTACAAAGTTACAAAAAGCATTAATCATTTTATTGCAATATGGCAAATATTAATCGACTTTGGGATAATTAATATATAAATATATATATATATATATATATATATATATATATATATATATATGTATATATATATGTGTATATATATATATATATATATATATATATATATAAAGCAAAAGAAGCATGGTGGAAGACGCAGTGCGAGGATATGGAAAGTTTGCAGAGGAAGGGTGAAATCGGTGCGCTGTACAGCAAAGTTAAATCGTTATAGGGAAGTAAGAAAGGAAGATATATGCTAACAGTTAGAGATAAGGCGGGTAAGGTAATAGTTGACGCAGGAAAGATCCAAGAGAGATGGAAGGAGTATATAGAAGAACTGTTTAGTAAAGAACTTAGACCAACAAAGTTAGACATTGAAAAAGAATATGACGTAGAGGAAGACACCTTAGGTCCAGGCATACTAGACAATGAGATAGAAAGGGCATTAACGGAGATGACACTAAATAAGGCCGTGGGGGTGGATAACATTCCCGCAGAACTGTTGGAATAATTAGGAAAATGTGGCAGGAAGAGGCTATATGGGCTCATTCGTAGTATTTATGAGGAAGGAATCTAGCCGTAAGACTTTGTGAGATCAGTTTTAGTTCCTATTCCGAAACTGGTAAAGGCTACATTATGTGAGGACTACAGAACGATAAGTTTGATATCCCACGCAGCTAAAGTTGTTCTCAGGATCATAAACAAAAGGATAGAGAGAAGGGCAAATGATTACTTAGGGGATGATCAGTTTGGGTTTAGGAAGGGGAGAGGTACGCATGATGCCATTGCAGTAATGAGATTATTAATCTAGAGGAATATAGAACACAACCAGGAGGTATTTGCCTGTTTCGTAGATTTTGAAAAAGCTTTTGATAGAGTGAACTGGGAAAAACTAATGAGTATATTGCAGAAAATAGGAATATATTGGAGGGAAAGGAGGCTAATCCGCAACCTGTACATGTCTCAGACTGCTCAGGTGTGGGTGGGAAACGGGGAGTCCGGATGGGCAGTGTTAGGAAGAGGTGTAAGGCAGGGTTGCCCATTATCACCGTTGCTGTTCAACCTGTATGCAGAGGAAATGATCAAAGAGGCATGGGAAGAACTGGAGGTAAGAATGAAAGTAGGCGGGGAATTCGTGAAATCAGTTAGGTTTGCTGATTACCAAGCTTCAGTTTGTCAGTCAGCCAAGGGGTTGCAAGCATTGCTGAGTGAACTGGAAATTCAGAGCGAACGATATTGGATGAGGATCAATATTAATAAAACAAAGGTAATGCGATTTTCTAGAAAGAAAAAGGCTAAGCTAAACATTAAAATAGGAGGGCAAAAACTAGAGCAAGTAGAAAACTTTACGTATCTCGGTAGTGTTTTGGACCAACACGATCAAAGTAGTACGGACATAAGGAGAAGAATTGCGCAAGGCAAAGAGGCTTTCACAAGGAGGAGGGAGTTGATGACAGGGACGTTGAGTAAGGACATTAAAAAAGACTCGTATAAACTTTGATATGGAGCGTAGCTATGTACGGCGCGGAAACGTGGTCATTGAAGCAGGAGGATAGACGTAGACTGGAGGCTTTTGAAATGTGGGTGTGGAGAAGAATGGAGAAGGTGAAATGGACAGAGAAGAAAACAAACGAGGAAGTACTTGGTATGTTGGGCGAAGGGAGGGGTTTGTTGGGAGAAATCCTTTGGAGGCAGGAAAATTGGATGAAGGGGGTATTGGCCGGCAGTGGGATGTTGAAGACTGTGATAGAGGGGAGAACGTTAAGCAAACGAGGAAAAGGAAGGAACAGGATAGGGATGTTGGACGGGATGAAGGGAGGAAGAAAGTACTCGGAGATGAAGAGGGACCTGATATAGAGTAGGATGATGGATTTTGTGTTTTGTTAGGAGTAATAAAATGTTTGTTTGGTAGTTGTGTCCATCCAAAAACCTACATTAACCGGTAGATTACCTTAAAAAAAGTACATATATATATTAATATATATATATATATATATATATATATATATATATAAAAATATCGCCAAGTAGAGTATAGGTTAACGCACAAGTTCCGGATAAGCAAGATGGCATGTTTCGGAAAAGGTGCGGCCGTTTATATGCGTAAATATTTAAATTAACTGAATGATGGGAAGTTAAACGTATAAGCACTTCTCAAAAATTCGGTTTCTTTGTTTCCTTGTATGAATTAAAGTTGTTTCTCCATTTATAGATGATTTTATTTTCAGATAACTGTAATTGCTCACAGTTATGTATCCACGGCGACAATGTCAACAAACAATACCCGCAAAATTCCAAATAAACAAGATGGCCTGTTTCAGAAGCGGCATTTTCTTAGTAGAGTTGATCTTAAATTTACAAGTAAAAGTTACTTCTCCCACATTTTATCGTATTCATTCTCCACTAGGTTATGGCTTCACGTCATTTAAACTTTTGGTGTGGTTGTCCATCGGCATTGCCCGGATTCGAACCGGGCGCATCTCCGGTCTGAAGCCGAGCGTTCCCCTGCGCCACCAAGGTACGCCACCTCGCTAGTTCAAGGGTGTTCACTCATGTGGAATTCTCTTCCCGTCTCAGGAGTGGACCGCATAATTTGGATAAATTTCCTTTCTAGAAAATATCACGTCAAATTGTAAACTGTTAAGGATCCGAAGTTCTAAACTCTTTCGATTAGTATTGAAAGATTTGATCACTATGGTGACAGAAAATATGATCCCACTCTTCCGTGAGTACCACGACGCTCGTATTACTACTCATGGTATTACCGTCGGACGCCACGGAATTGCGCTAAAAAAATACACCTTTTCAAAGATAATGGTGCTCACACAGCAGCGGAAGAATTTCCTTCGGATTTCAAAAAGAAACTACGGGAGATGCCGCAAAAGTAACTTTTAACGGAGTCATCCACTAATGTGCATTTCAATGCAACAATTTCAGAGAAAAAATCATTCGCCTTGACTGGGATTCGAACACGGATCCCTCAATGTCCGGTCAAGTGCTTTAGCCACTTAAGCTATGGTTCAATTTAGTTGTATTCGGTCTAGTATGTTACACTGCTAGTGTTTACATTGTACACATTGTCAGCTTACAGATTATGGTTACAGCATTTTTTTCCTTATAAATATATGTACATACACATACACACATATAAACATGCATATACACATACATACATAGATATACATTCATATACATTGCATAAACAATTGTGACCATTAACAATACTGTGGAAGGAAATAATGAAGACAGGATTCTCAAGCTGTAGAAGAAAATATTTTGATTAGCAGCGGAACATTACATTTGGTTGGAAATATTGATAGCTTTGAAGCACAGTTATTCAGGAAAACAACCCTTTAACCACGGACGAAGTGTGTCCGGCACAGGGGGCAGCCACATCCGTTCCACCAATGCTTGCATGCCTTTAGAGGAATGTTTATTCACGGTTCTCAACTGTGTGAATGCCACGATTAGGGTGGTCATTATGAAGGATTTGAAGCTCGGAAATAGCCGAAAGTTCAAGGTGATCAGATTTATGTCGGTAATGGCACCACCACGGAACACGTCCCAGGTTTTATATATCTTTTTCAGAGCTTCCAATTCTCTCATTTTATCGTTGCATCCAAGGATCAGATGCGCGACGTTGTATATTCGACCGCATGACGGACAAAGGGGCGAATCGGCTAGCTGTAGGTGATGCCTCATTTCCCTCGTCATGACTGTGTTCGCGGATAGGTTAAACATTCCACTACGTGCCTCATCGTTCGCCCTGCTGGTCGCCCAGTTTTTCCAAGAAATCCTTCTTTTTGATGTATTTTGTCGCTGCTCGGTAAGCGCTCTGGCATACAGGGTCTTGACCCTAATTGCTTCCCCATATCGCAAGAGAGAAGCGACCTTTTTCGTTTCATCAAACGCCCTCCAGTGGCATTCGTCGCGCGCGAGTTCCTGCTACGCGTCCTGAGGAGCGCCTTGCGCAAGGCGTCGTCACCGCCCAGGATGCGCAGGCTGAGCTTCGCGTAGACCACCTTCGCCTTTAGAGCTGTATCGGTTAAATTGAGACCACCCTGCTCAAACGGGCCATAGAGCTGGTTTCCGGACACTTTCCTTACGACGCCATTCCAGATCATTTGGTTGGTCGCTCTTATAAAGTATGTATTGTATGTAGCGGGTAAGGGCCACAGATGGGCCACCTACCATAGCCTTGGGAAGACAATCTGGTTGAGGAGGCGGAGGCGGGTCACGATTGGGTGGGTAGGGAGTGAAAGCTTTCCAACACTCCATTTTACGTGATGGTCAGTAAATCCCCAGGTTCGCTCAATCGTGGGAGCTAACTCCTCCCACCAGAACCCTAAGATTTTGAGCGAAGGGGCTTCTAACCAACCGATGGAGGTCAAGGGCCGGTCGCCCTTCAGCAGCAAAAACTTGGATTTTCCGTTGTTGAGGAAGATACCGCCCTGCTCATGTGTCGTGGGCTAGTGCCATGTGGGAAGGGTCGTCTACGAAGAGGGTTATGTCCTCAGCGTATGCGACGCCCAGGCAGACGGCAAATCCCGATTCCACTGTTCCACAGTCGTCTGAGTAGAGGGTCTAAGGCAAAGTCGAACAGCAGCGTTGACAGTGGGCAACCCTGCCGAACGGGCGACGAGGTGGCATTCTTTATCCTAATTATAGAGTATGTTCGGGCGTACATCGTTGAGACGGCAGGAATGAAGTTCTCGGGGAAGGCCATCGTCTAGAGCACGGTTAGAATCCATTCGATCCGGACCAGATCAAATGCTTTCTCAAGATCAATAGCTAGCGGTGATAAAAAACAATCACCATACAAGGGTACGGAAAAATAAATGTCGCGAATTAGAAATGCTGCATCGAAGATGTTTCGCATTTTCGACACGGCGTACTGGGATGGAGAGAAGACGTTGCCGGCACAAGCCGTCATTCTATATCCTAGAACGTGCGCCAAGATTTTATAATCTGCGCTTAAAAGGGCAATTGGCCGGAAGTCGTTGAACGACTTGGGCCGCGTCTTCTTTGGTATAAGGGTTATCACGGCGGTCCGCTGACTTGCAGTCAGAGAGCCGCTAGTTAAAATGCAGTTAAAAAGGTGGGTTAAAATAGGTTTTAAAACATCCCAGCACGCGAAATAAAATTCAAAGGGTAGACCGTCCAAGCCGGGTGCTTTGCCTTTACACTTGGTCGTGGAAACCCTCCGGCGCCACATCCTTACGCACGACCTCATCCAGCGCCCGGCGGTGGAAGGAGATGGTGTAGTTCTTTTCCCTACGCCACTCAAAAGTTTGCCTTTTGATGTGGGTGACAATGCGGGGTTTGAAAACCTCGTCCCACCATAGAGCGAGGTTTGCACCGGGGCGGAGTGCCGCGATCAGTGCACACACCCGGGTGCGGATAGAATCACGACGAGTCGCGTCCTCCAACACGCGGAGGTCCATGCGTCACACGGAGCCGCAGCGGCGGACGTGCGCGCCCGGGGTTGTGTCCGGGCACGTAACTCTCATGATCACTGCGCAGTGATCAGGGAAGGACACCGGGAGGGTGTCCACTGTCTGGACATCATTCTTTAGGGATGTCGAGACGAAGAGGTAGTCAATCCGCGTCCGAGAGTTAGGCCCTTATCGCGTGAAGGGGGCGGGACCGGCGCAATAAGAACGCACCGCGTCAATCGCTCCAATGGAGTCGAGCATCAGTGAGAGCGCCTGGCTTGGACAGTATGTCACCTTATCCCTGTTCGAGGCACTATCCTCTCGGCGGTAGATGGATTTAAAATCTCCACCCAATATGGACTTCCCCGAGAAGGAATACAGGTAGGGGAGGAGAAGTTCATTGAAATATGTTTCGCGCTCTGCCCTCGCGCGCTCACCGGAGGGAGCGTAAAGGTTCGTTATATGGATACCATTCACGATAACGGACGTTATTCGGCCCGAGGGGTGGCGGCGAACATGAGCAAATAGAATGCCATTTCGGACTAGAGTGGTGGTGCCAGAATGACTTTCGGCGAAATTGCCAATAGCCTGAAAGATGTTTGCATCCCAGACTATGTCCTCCTTTACCTCTTGAAGGAGGATTACATCAGCCCTAAGATCGCGGAGAAAACGTTGGAGGACTGCAATTTTTAAATCGCTATAAAAGCCAGCAATATTAAGCGAAATAATATTCATTGGTGAAATGATAGGACAGCTATGGGCACCGGGCATCACTTACCAGAGTCCTGGTCGTGGTTTACGTCGCTTCGGTCGCGTCTCGAACCCGGGCGACGAGTGCTTCGCCGCTTTCCGGGGCGATTCGTCCGACGGGTCGAAGATCGAAGTCTCGAGTTGTCACCGCATCCTTCCCCCCCGACCTCGTCCGAAGAGGAAGAGCCAGCCGTGGTCTCTACGAAGAGCGGGTTATTCGGCAGCGTTCCACGGGGGGCCTTCTTCGATAGAGCACAGCTGGGGACCGTCCTGGCCCAGGAGGTGGCCTCAGGGGGGGCCGGGGTGGCGTACAGGAGGTTATCTGCCGAAGGGGCCCCGTCGGGAGAAATCAGACGAGATCGGTCGAATCGGTCCGCCTCTAGAGGAGCCCTGGGAAGATCGTCGACACCTTGGCTGTCCTCGAAGGAGACGGACGATGGAATGTCTGGGATTGTTGACGTCGACAAAGTTTTACTCGTACATGTGTCAACTTCCGCGGCCGGTGATACTTGCTTGAGTTTCCGTGATAACGGAATCGAGGGACCCGCCGTTGTGGAAGGGGGAGAGTCGCAGTCGGATACATCCTCCCCCGCTGTCACCCGTGATTCTCGGGGACTTGGAAGCCCGTGGTGCAAGGGTTGCGGGGAGAGGGTTTAGGTGGCCTGGCCAGGGTAGGAAAGGACGCAGGATGATCCGCCCTCTTTTGACGGGGTCACGGAGATAGGGGCAGGTGGTCGTGAGAGTATATCCGAGCTGGTAGGGACCGCAGCTTGATCGATGTTCGAAATCAGCAGAGCAGTGTCGTCCGTCCCCTTCTTTTTCGGATCCTTTTCTTCCATTGACGACTTTCGCTCCCTCTGAAATTTCCCTCCAAGTGGAGGGGGATGCGGGAGTTCGGCGGGAACAGCTGGGGGCGCACCCTCGATGAGTATCAGCGACCGCGCTCATCCACCTCCTCGGCGATGTTCGGGTTGGAGGCCAAAAACATTGCCTCCGCATAGCTCTTCCCTCCCTGGTTCCGAGGGCAGGTCATGCGCTCGTGGCCTTCATGGTTGCAGAAGGCGCAAATGCGGCGCTGACCCTCGTAGATGATGATGGCCCGGTTGCCGCCGATGTGGAGGTACGACGGGATATTTCTTTCGACCGTCATCCGCACCACTCTCGTACCTGTCAGCACGCGCGCCATTTTGGCGCCCTCCCACCTGTTCTCCCACGAGCGATGGATTTTTCCAAAACGTTGAAGCTCGCCTGTTATATCTTCCAATGGGGTATCCACGGGGGACAAAGAACCCTGACATTACAAAGGCTTCCGGAGGTCTCGTCAATGGTAATCGTCGTCCTCGGATCATTTAGGGATGGAAACGGTAGTTTTCGTGGGGTATTATCTAGAATCCTCTTCATAGTAGCTTCAGTTGCCAACTTCAGGAATACCAAATGGCGGTTATATCCAAATTGGATCGCCACGATCTCTTCGGGTGTGAGGCCCAGCGACTCTCGTGTAAAGGGGTGGACATCCAACGGAGTAGGGGGCTTCGCCTTCTCATCAACTTGCAAGGCGAGCGTGTTTATGCGACGTACGACCATTTTGAAACAAATCAAATTGAGCACGCCAGCGCGAAAAAAAAGAAAGAACGCACGGAAAGCACTCCAAGAAAGAACAAAAAACACTCGTGTGCACTCCCTCCCCGCTACACGCACCCGGCGGTAGCAAATAAAAAGAAGCCTAAGCTCTACACCAGGAGTCAAGGTCAGTCTTGATCCAGTAAACAAAACGAAAGCATGGCCTTCCCGGCGGAAGAAGTCGAGCGTCAAACCGCACGCTTCTTGATGACGTAGGCGGTCAACCGCCGCTCGAAACAAAACACGATCGGAACCTCGATTTCCGAGAGAGTCCGGCAGTGCCACTCTCCAAATCCCGGCGGCCGAAGCCTCGGACGCCGGCGAATTTTAGACACCCGGTGATCACAGGCACGACCTGCTATCGATGCGCCCTCTACAACTCAGAAATTTTGGGGCTTTTAAAGGAACAAGATGTTTTGACGAAATACCGTACATAAAATGTCACCCAACAAAATTTCAGAGTTTAAGAGGACGTCTCGAAAGCTTTAGTGGCTAAAGCAATCGACCGGACATTGAGGGATCTGGGTTCGAATCCCAGTCAAGGCGAATGATTTTTACTATCTGAAATTGTTGCATTGATTTCCTTTGGAGAGAATACTTTCTGGACCACGGTCATTGATTTGGTGTCTTCCACTATCGGTAGCAGCCCCTTCCCTTATAACCGCTCCTCGGTTTCTCCCTGCGGATGTGGCAGATCCGATTCCCTGCTACAGCGTACGGCGGAGTCTGCACAGACCGTTTCCAACCCTCGCCTGCTCATTACGGGAGGCTCTGATTTTTATCACGCGGTCGTGACGTCAAACGAGTACATTTGTCAATGCGAAAGAACTCCCCTACGATTTACGGAAGAGTCGACGTTGAAATGAGAAGGCGGGGCTGGAACGGGGGCTGGAGCCTGTAAAGAGGAGATCATTCCTCGCATCTCGGAGCGAAAGAGGAAATGTTTTCCTTGCTTCATTAGGCATCTGTTCCTTGCACATTTTCTCCTGACCAATCATTCATAAAAACCTCCCCCTCTGAAACTTTCTTCGTCTATCTCAATACTTCTATTCATGCCCATACTACTTCGACCAATTCCGGCAAACGGTTACACCTGCTCTAATTTCTTCCCAACTATTTTATTAATTTACCTTTTAGCGTACCCCTTTCTCGTGAACATGATGACCTTTTTGATGCTTACATTAAGTCACATATCCTATTTATTGCACTTATTTTCCAATGCGCTCCGTCAAGGCAAACGATTTTTGCACTCTGAAATTGTTGCATTGAAGTGCATATCAGCGGATGGCTTCGTTAAAACGTTACCGTTGCGGCATCTCCCGCAGTTTCTTGGCGCTCAACATGTCTAGAACCAATTTTATCCATAAAATTAGAGAGGTTAAGTGTAGAACAGATAGATGGCACAGAAGTGCCATTTTTTCCATGAGCAATAGTGGATTATAATAACTTTGCCGGACCGCGGTAGGGGTAAAACTATTCGGGTTAAAAAAACCTGGTGTGTATTCAACCCTGCCACACACCCTAGCGGTGGCTTGCGGGGCACTGTAGTCAAATAAAAAGACACTTTTAAATAGAGCTGTGTAATCCTGGCGCTGGAAGAGTTATCATCCTTCTGTGCTCCCTTCTGCGGCTTGGACGGTAAGTTTTCGACGTTCAACGCCACCCTGTCACCTGCACTGAGATTGTCACCACGACCGCCCGTATTCGAATGGGCAATCATGATTGGTGGATATCGCTCTTGGAAATGCGAGTTTGACACCTTCACCGTGTCCTCATCATTTTCCCTCGCTTCCACACCCGTCACTATTTGATTCATCTCGTCCGTCCATGGTCTTCCTCTGCAGTTTTTCTCCGATAACTTTTCCCACACCAACTGACTTCAGCCTGCCATTCGCTCTCCGAAGATCTCCGAGGTGTGTTTTCCTTTTTAGGATGTTCCACGATGACCTCTTCCTTCAGCCACTCTTGCTCCTTGCAATCAGTCATTCGTTTCCTTAATTATGATCATCAATTCTCCTCCAACATCCAACGTCCATTACTTCCTATTAGTGTTATTTTTTCTTTTTTTATGCTTCCATTTTGTTTTGCCTTTTGTTTTTTTTGGCTTGTTTTCCGAGGACGCCAAAATGAAAAAATATAAAAATGTACCAATTTTCCCTCAATAACAGGACAAAGATTGCCACAGTACGATTCAAATTAGTGGCGTCGCAACTACAAGCAGCAACGCTGGCAATAACCGACAATGTATAAAAATGAAGACTCAGCAAGAACTGATCAGCTGCTAAGTAAAATGATAAAGAAAATAATCTTATGAACATATGCTAAAGATGATCAATCTATAGAAATAAATGAGTAAAAAGTGGCACATTTGTGTTATTTTGACATGCGCCATGACATGTGACATGGCGATCCTCTCGCTTTCATCCTCCGATTAGAGCGAAGGCGTCCGACGGCAAAAGCGAAGATCGCGGAGGAGAGACTCGGGCGGGTACTTGTTTGACTCCCTCACGACTCCCCCCTTGCCCCTCTCACAAGGAGCCAAAACCCCAATCGCCCTAGGAGGACTCCGAAGGGCGCGCGGGGAACAAGTGTCGCCCCGTAAGGCGAAAGAAATCCCGATCGGGAATACCCGTCTCCGTCACTCGCATTCATTCGAATGTTTGTTTATCCATCAAACTGAGGCACACACATTATATTAAATCACTCCAGAGAGCTTTTTTCAAGGTGCGATCTTCCACCACCTCCTCGCGGATTCCGAGACTTGGCGACAATGCTTTCGTCATAGAGTCTTCTTTTTTTCCCATCACCTGTCAATTACCCCTCGTGCCGGGGCACGGTGGTAATTGACAGGTTTGATGGACCAACTTCCCCTCATACTCATGAATGTGTCGATGCTTAAAAAAATCACGTTATCCTCTGTATGAATTTCGCATGCATGTGAAGTGCCTTTGCACACATATTGCTCGTTATTCCGACTCTCGGCAGTTTTCTTCCGTAAATATTGTCACGGAATTCCTATTAAACCACAAGTTCTGTAATATTTGGGGTGTCCATTAATAATGGCAATTTAACAAGACATTATGAGGAAACTGGACGTTATTAATGACTGAGAATTTAGATCATTCCCATGAAATAAGCAACATTATTAGTTTTAGAATTTTTTAAATGTCGATAATTAAGTAATATGATTAAATAATTCAAGAGAATCATTGGAAAATCGAAGGCATTTTTCGTGAGCAGTTGCGTAAGTGAGTGAGCGTGACAAGGGTTGAGAAAAGAAATGATTGATGGACTCAAATCTATGATTAGCCAATAATTGGTTTTGCTACTTCTTAATTCCTCTTACTACAATGTTTATTTTTTATTGAATAGCACACGCCTTCCCAATTCTATGCTATAATACCGTTTCAATTTTGTCATTCATTAGTTTAATTCGCATATTGGAGAATATAATTGAAGAACCCACTCTTTATTTCTAGTTGAATTTACACTAAGCTACCTTAAATTAACGCTGAAATTCTATGCGTATGAAATTTCCAACAACAACACGAAACCCTGCATTTACTCATGTTATATATATTCTTTCACGAGTGCTCCAAAAATGAGAATTGCGAAAATTAATTTGCGTCCTTAAATTTTTATTTTTTGACCTAATTACTTCTGCCATATCAATCCTGGTCCCGCGTTTTCCTGATTATCGTCACTTACTTGCATTCATGGATATCCGTCGCATCTCCCAATGAATGCCTCCACGCTCTCGTTCATTCGCAGCGGCGTATTCCGACAAACGGAGCACTTTGTGACTGGCCATCCGCAGGTTTTATTTCCAGTCCTTCACCGAGAGGAATTCTTTCATCGCCCCCACGCTGACCTCACCGCGGGCGAATGACAGCCCTCCTCCCATTGAGGAATGCCCTCAGGGTGTGTGGGACCATTCGACGCGCTCAGGTCAGTGGTAAGGTTACAATTATTTACGCAACACCCAGTTCAAATGATGGAAAAAAAAGAGTTAATATTTCATGGAGACGGATATGTACCATATCATTGGATTGGAGAACAAAATTAATACAATTTCGATTTCACATTTTAGAGTGCATCTCAAAAGAGAAACGATAAAACTGTTTTTTTTCCAGATTTTTCCGTATTGCCTTTTCATTAGCCTAATATTTTTATTATTTCCCTCAGTACAAGCCAGCAGCATCCTTTCAAAAAGGGAGACGAAATTATTTCAGTAACACGGTGCCATTTTGGAAGAACATCGGAACGAGGAGTACTAAAATAATTTTCGATTCCTTTACGAAAAAGTAAAATAATCTCTGAAGAATAGTCGATTATCAATTACTGGCGAGGGTCATCGCGGCTTTCCGCAGTGGAAAGCAGGACCACCCAAATATCGAATGGCTGCCAAATCCAAACTAACCTTCAAAGCAGTCTGAAATTTGTTTCACCGTCGTTTGATAGAGTGAATTGGGAAAAACGAATGAGTATATTGCAGAAAATAGGAATAGTTTGGAGGGACAGGAGGCTAAACTACAACCTGTACATGTCTCAGACTGCTCAGGTGCGAGTGGGGAATGGGGAGTCGGGTTGGGCAGTGTTAGGAAGAGGTGTAAGGCAGGGTTGCCCATTATCACCGTTGCTGTTCAACCTGTATGCAGGGAAATGATTAAAGAGGCATGGGAAGAACTGGAGGTAGGAATGAAATTGGGCGGGGAATTCATAAAATCAGTTAGGTTTGCTGATTACCAAGCTTTAGTTTGTCAGTCAGCCAAGGGGTTGCAAGCATTTCTGAGCGAATTGCAAATTCAGTGCAACAGGTATGGGATGAGAATCAATATTAATAAAACAAAGGTTATGCGATTTTCTAGAAAGAAAGAGGCTAAGCTAAACGTTAAAGTAGGAGGGCAAAAACTAGAGCAGGTAGAACAGTTTACGTATCTAGGTAGTGTTGTGGACCAACACGGTCAAAGTAGTAGGGACGTAAGGAGAAGAATGCGCTAGGCAAAGAGGCTTTCACAAGGAGGAGGGAGTTGATGACGGGGACGCTCAGTAAGGATGTTAAGAGAAGACTCATAAAAACTTTGATATGGAGGGTAGCTATGTACGGTGCGGAAACATGGTCATTGAAACAGGAGGATAGACGTAGACTGGAGGCTTTTGAAATGTGGGTGTGGAGAAGAATGGAGAAGGTGAAATGGACAGAGAAGAAAACAAACGAGGAAGTACTTGGTATGGTTGGCGAAGAGAGGGGTTTGTTGGGAGAAATCCTATGGAGGCAGGAAAAGTGGATGAAGGGGGTAATGACCGGCAGCGGGATGTTGAAGACTGTAATTGAGGGGAGAATGTTAGGCAAACGAGGAAAGGGCAGGACGGGATGAAGGGAAGAAGAAGGTACTCGGAGAGGAAGAGGGACCAGATGTAGAGTAGGTTGTTGTGTTTTTCTTGGAGTCACAAAATATTTATTTAGGAGCTGTGTCCATCCAAAAACCTACCTTAACCGGCAGATTACCTAAAAATTATATATATATATATATATATATATATATATATATATATATATATATATATATATATATATATATATATATTTCGGAAGGATTCTCGATTAAAGAGGGCTCATTACGGGACTTAAGGACGAAATGTTAATATCTTAATATCTTAAAGTGCTCATTAGCCGTTGATGATAACGAGCACGTCAATGGAAGGATCTTTTTGGCTATGTAATCTCGTACCGCTGAGAATGTGCAAACGAATATTCCCCATTCATTAAGCCATGAGCTATAGATTTCCTTCATAAAAAATTTGCAGGAAGTCCACTCGGGAATACTACGCTGAAACGAAAGCACTAAGCTAATCTTGGATGGATCAGAATCTAACACAAGAGAGGAAAACCTAAGCGAGCGAAAATTAACCTGATTTGTTTCCCAGTGAAAGAGTACCGTCTACTACACCGTAATCTAATTCTTTACCTGAAGAAATATTCACGGGGAAGCATAATAAAATATCCAGAAAAGGATGAGTTTGTTGAATGTACTCGGAACTGTATCACAAGCGAAACGAATAGTTCATTGGGAAACGTGCCTTCTCCGTAGAGTCAGTCAAGGTGGGCGATAAAGATGCGATCGGAATGTTAACAGTTGGATTGAACGCCGTTGAATGTGGTTCATTTTGTTGTCGCCTGGCGGTGTATTTGTGGATCCGTCGAGGGAACAGATGGCCACCATTTGGGCGGTAACTCACCTGGTTTGCTCGTAAAAGAGAATATACCGCTGCAACAGCCTCGCCATACTGATGGCATATTGCCGATTTCCGATAATAAAGAGAGAGAGACCGACCGCTCTTCACGATCGACGAATGACACTGCAAAAGATGGATCATTTTCTGTAAGGAGCAAAAATACATTTCGCACGTGGATGACGAGCGATGGAGAAAAAAGTATAAATTGATGAGATAAAATGGTCGCGCATGCGACCGACGAGGACAAGATTTGACGGCATCCTATGTCGGAGCCCGCTATAATTATGATAAAAACGATCATTCCCGACCGATAGGGGGAAGACCATTGTTTTTTTAAACCATTCCTCAATCAACAATTTAGAGTTCAACCCTCCTTTATTTATTATGTTGTGGTGAATTTTTCATATTCATTCATCCCCCATTTATGACTCTTTTTGAACAGGCTGCTTCGCATGAAGGCAAATTTTCCCTGGAAAATTAAATCCCCGAAAGCCAGTATCCTCTCCGACCCCGTACGCCCGAACGACTCTCCGCGACCCTTCCCGCCCGGCCCGACCGCTGCCCTTGTGAATCGAAGGGGTCCAATTTTTCATTGCTCCCGACTCATGCAAGCGGAAAACTTTTTTTTCAATTGCGGCTTTACAGCTGGAGCCGTCGTTCGATTGCAATGCCACCACTTCACCATTACGATGCATTTTCCCTTGCGTGAACATTGCGGGTGATTGATTAAAACTAGAACACTAGGTAGCGGAGATTCGATTTCAGCGTTGGTATTTTCGTGGATCTGCAATTAAAATTAAAACCGAAGGAAAATTAATTATATTACATCATGGAGGACGCCGCACACCTAAGTTCATTTAAGCGCAAATGTTAATCGCAGTTAGGGGAGAAGATCGATAAAGGCCCCGATAACGATCGAGGATCCAAACTGCGAATAGTGTCAATCATTCGCACCCTTCAAAAACTGCGAGGGAGTCAGTCCCCCATTCCGGACCTCCGAGGCTTAAAATATTTTTTTTTACTTTTTTTTATTATTTTGCAGGTCAATGAATTAGAAAAATTCCGGATCCTGATATTTCCTGCTAGCAAGTCGTGTAGATGAGACTGTGACGCCGATTTCCGCAAATATTAGTCCCTAAGTAAAGCAGGGAAAAAGAATTCTGGGCTACGATGACATTAAATCTCAAGGTTATGGTACATTTCCATTGACATCTCGAATAGATTTTGGTATTTTCGGTCATCTCTGCGAACCATGAACTCCTGCTATTCCTACAAATATAGATCTTGCCTTTTGAGCGGGTGTCTTTGGAACCAAAATCACCTGAACCACAGCACCAACCCCGAGATCGCATAATCTTTTAAGTTAGCAGACGAACCCGTAATCTCCCAGCTAACCCGACCGGCTGTTGTTGAAAATGTTCAGGGAAGTAATCTTATTAAAACAGGAGTAAAAAGATAATTTTTTCATGATTTCTGAACGATTTATAAAAACTATACATTTCTCAGGTTCCAAATCATAATTAGAATAAATCAGCATGTTTTATTTTGCATTCTCCACTACATAAAAACAAAATTGTATTTTGTACAAAAAACTTTAATGAATCCGATTCAGTTGCCTTCATTTTGTCACGAATTAACTCCGCTCACAAGTCAGTAAAGGACTCCCGCGTAGGGCGGTGAGTTTCGGATATTGTCCAGGTCAAACGGACGCAACAGGGAGACGGTGTGGACGGGTCACTCATCGTGGGAGGGCAGAGGGCAATTAGGGCAGAAGGGCGCTCGATGCGGGAGGAGTTCGGCGGTTGGCAAGGAATGAAACACGACTCCAATTCCTAAAAGTCCTAAATAAAGATCGAAAGCCTCTCATAGCACTACTATTTCATGAAATTAAATCATTAATGAATCCTTCAAATGTGATATACAAGATGGAGATTTGTTGTACCCCGTGGCATCAATGCCTGAATCTCCCACTCCTCTATTCCCCTGCAAATTCAAACTCCTAATTGCGACAAAGACCATTTACGAGTGTTAACATTAGCCCATTGACCCAGCCGATCGTCGAATGGAATGTTAAACAGAAAGCACACAAAGAATAACGTATTATGACTTCAAATATGAAGTCACAATACGAGTATTCATGGTTTATCAGTGCCATGCTTTCCATGGCAGAAATTAGTCGGTTCAAAAATAACTTGGGTTGGATCCGAATGTTCTCTCCTAGCATGAACACATCACTACGAAAACGACAGGCTAAATTTTTACGTATGCTCGTATTAATTAAGCACAAGCCAATTAAAATGCAGGTAATAAGGGAATATGAAAAGTTGAGTTTATGAATTATTATTCCGCAATCGTATATTTGCCATCAGTTGCTGATTCTTTAAAACACACACGCAAGAAAATAATAAATTCAGAATGCACACCAGTGTTTGAATTATCTTCCTTGCCACCAACTTTTCAAGAGCATTATTAAACATTTATGAGCGTTTCAAAATACATATTTTATATATTTTAATAATATAATGTATGTATTAAATCTTTATTTCAGTATAAATAAATTGATCAATCACTCAATAGGTATCATGCCCTGATAAATATTATCTATCTATATATATATATATATATATATATATATATATATATATATATATATATATATATATATATATATATATATCGGCGCTTGATCCAATCCTCGAAACATTTTTTATATTCGGTTTTCGGTATGTCCATCAGTGCTTCCTGCGATTTTTCCATTACTTCCTCTCGGCTGCTAAAACGCGTTCCCCGTAATGGTTTTTTAACTCGATTGAACAGAAAGAAGTCACAGGGAGCCAAATCAGGTGAATTCGGTGGCTGTTGGATGGTATTTGTTGCATTTTTCGTCAAACAATTACGAATAATGATAGCACTGTGCGACGGTGCGTTATCATGGTGCAAAATCCACGAGTTTTCTGCCCACATTTCTGGTCTCTTTCGGCGAATTGCTTCACGCAAACGTCTCATAACGCCCAAATAATACTCTATGTTTACTGTCTGGCCTTCTGGCAAAAATTCATGATGCACTACACCGTTGTAATCCATGAAAACCGTCAGCATTGCCTTCTTTTTTGACTGAAAACGACGTGGTTTTTTTGGTCTCGGCTCATTTGGTGAACGCCATTCACTTGCCTGATGTCTGGATTGCGTGTCGTACTCATAAACCCACGTCTCGTCTCCAGTAATGATCCTTTTGATGAATGTGGGATCGGATTCAGCCTCGCAAATCATGTCTTTTGCGACGTCAACACGGTCTCTTTTTTGCATGAAATTGAGGTCTTTTGGCACCAACTTTGCTGCTACACGACGGAAACCCAAATCATTAACCACAATGTCTTGGGCGGATCCATAGGCAATGTTCAAGTCCTCCGCTATTTCTCTGATGGTTAATTTGCGGTTATTGACCAACATTTCTTTTACTTTATCAATTTTTTCACCGACTTTCGATGTCGATGGTCTGCCACTGCGTTCATCATCTTCGATTGACTCACGACCACTTCTGAACCGCTCGTGCCACTGGTAAACGACCGTTTTTTTTAGAGAATCGTTGCCGAAACACTTTTCCAACATTTCCAACGTCCGTGCGCCACTAAATCCGTTTTTTACGCAAAATTTAATACAAGTTCGTTGTTGCAAATTTAAATCCATTTCTGCAATTGTAAAAAATCGCCAACACACACAGAGATAGATGTACTCTTGGCTACTTAGATGTACTTTTGCAAATGTCAAGTTATGACACTAAGATTTAAAGGGAATATCAACAACAGATGTACCAATTTAACAAAAAAAACAGAACTCAAATCGGAACGATGGGAGCGCCACACGGTGGTTATTCCGGGAACTTTTTGATCAAAGTAGTATATATAAAAGAAAGTCGTAAATCGTGTTAGGTACACCATTTATAACTCGAGAACGGCCGAACGGATTTTCATGATGTTTGGTTTTTTCGATACGACTCATTCCAGAATAGCAGAATAACCATTAAAATATCGTAAAAGTATCGTATCGTAATATATCGTATCGCATCGTCGATTCTAACGATATTTGGTTTTTGGATTCATTTCAGCCAAATATGGCAGAATAACCATCACAGTATCGTATCGTAATATCCCATCGTAAAATATCGTATCACATCGCTTCATCGATGAAATTTTAACGTCGGAAGAAAGGCGACGCGCTTCCTGACATTTGGGACACGGCAATGTCTGAAGCAACTATTTCTGCATCTCCAAGTCAGATACGCACATTATTTGCCATCATCCATTCGACATGCTTCCCATCCAATCCACGTGATCTGTCAGAATACGTACATTTTGCATCGAATTCGTGTATGTTCAAGAAATCTCGATACCGAGGTAAATGAGGAGATGCATAACCAGGTTTTGCTGTTGTTTGAAGACAAGGGTTACATCATGAGCGGCAGTTTATTAGTGAAGTTAGAATGGCTGTACCGATTTCAATGATGTTTGGTTTTTTGGATTCATCTCAGCCCAGATCAGCAGAATAGCTATTAAAATATCGTAAAAGTATCGTATCTAAATATCGTATCAATGATTTGTTTTGTTTTTAGCAATTTAATGACTGAGCTTCGTAACAATATTAAAATCATTGAGAGAATTGCCGAGAATTCAGCTCGAGTGAATTTGAGCTAAGCCCAGCTCGAGTGGACACGCCACTATATTGTCTGTAAACAAATCACAGACAACAAACAAACATTTAGGTTACCGGTCAATTTGTTTGCTTCATATTATTATGCCATTACGCAGAAGATCTAACCTTTCTCAACAAACCCGTATTGCAATTAGGCTTCGGAACATAATCAGCTCAAACGAATGTACTCCTGCTGAACCCCCAACAGAATGAAGTATATGATACATTAATGAAGGCAATTGATGATGGAAATGGTAACTTATTTTTCCTGGATGCCCCCGGTGGAACTGGGAAGACGTTCCTCATATCATTGCTTTAGAACACTGTTCTCGCGAGATCGGACATAGCAGTTGCTTCTTCTGGCATAACGGCCACATTGTTGGAAGAATGCCGTACGGCTAATTCAGCGTTAAAGTTGCCGTTAAACCTACAAAATTCTGAGCAAGTGACATGAAACATTTCGAAACAGTCCATAATGGCCAAAATTTTAGTAGCATCTAAAATCATATGAGACGAATGGACGATGGCGCACAAACTCGTATTGGAAGCACTTGACCGGACATTTAAAGATCTGCGCAATGACTCGAGAGGCTTTGGTGGCGTAATAATTTTACTGTCTGGCGATTTCCGTTAAGCACTGCCATTCATTCCAAGATCGACTTCTGCCGATGAAATAAACGCTCGCCTCAAATCATCAAATCTGTGGCGCTATGTGAGGAAACTTCAACTGATAACAAACATGAGAGTTGTATATGCTGAACGATTCATCTGCTGAAGATTTCTCCAAGCAATTGTTGACTATCGGTAATGGCCGTGTTCCTGTCGACGAAACGAGCGGCTTGATTTCATTTCCTCGGATATTTTGCAATTTCGTTTCATCGAATGATGAGCTCATCAACTAAGTGTTCCCGAACATCATTGATAGCTATAAATATCACAAATGGTTGACTGAGCAATGCAATGGTTGATTGAGCAATTTTGGCGGCCAAGAACAAAGATATAGATGACTTAAACTTCATAATTCAGATTCGAAAGAAACTGCGGAAGATGCCGCACCGGTAACTTTTAACGGAGTCATCTGCTAATGTGCATTTAAATGCAAAAATTTTAGAGAGTAAAAATCATTCGCCTTGATCAAGGCGAATGATTTTTACCCTCTGGAATTTTTGCATTGATATTCATAATTCAGAATCAAATCGCTGGTACACTGCATTCATTCAAATCTATTGACTTCGTAACAAACGCATACGAAGTCACCAAGTATCCATCTGAATTTTTAAACTCCTTGAATGTGCCCGGCTTACCAATGCTCAATCTACAGCTGAAGAAGGTAATGAGAAATTTAAAAGGAAGTAGCGTAGCCACCAAAGAAAAAGCATATAAGGTAATGGTTGACCCTATCCTAGAATACTCGTCCATAGTGTGGGATCCATATGAGGTGGGACATATTAAAAAGATTGAAAAAGTTCAAAGAAAGGTAGCAAGATATGTACTCGGAAGGTACAAAATAACAGATGGTGTCACAGAAATCTTAGATATGCTGAAATTGAAGAGTTTGAAAAATAGAAGGAAAAGGAGTAGGTTAGGCGCGATGTATAGAATTGTTAAAAAGGACGAAGCGTGGGAAGAAATTGTGGCAAGGGATACAAAAGCCTAACTTTAAGGGAAAAAACGACCATAGTTTCAAAATAAAAATAAGGACGCAAAAAACAAATAAGAAAAAAATACTCTTTTATAAATAGCGCTATAATTTATTGGAACCAGCTGCCTGGAGGTTTGTTTGAGTCCTTTCTATCCAATTTTAGGAGTTTTGAAAATAAATGTAAATCAGCCATTGGGTGATAAACTTCATTTTAGTTATGAAAACATTGTTTGCATGTGATGTGGACGGCATTTTGTTTGGAATGTGGAAGTTTTTTTCTATGTGATGTGGAAGTGTCATTGTATGTAAGAATATTTTGTCTCCTTTCTGTTTTTCTAGTGCGTGTATGTATGTAATTTTCGTTGTAAGAGTTATCTTTGATCAAACTTGACCGTTGCCACCAGGAAAATTGCTTAATTGCAACGAAAAAAGAAAATAAATAAATAAGTTTGAATCATTAATTACAATTCGCCTTCGATATTCTCATCGCCCTCCAAGCGAGTGACGTAAATATGATACCAAGAAATCCAAACACACTCCTTCCAATCAGACGAATTATCTCGGTAAATACGCATTCACTTTTGAAAACTACTTCCGCTTCATGAAAATGAACTCCGCTCTGAACTGGAAAATTACATTGCTCCGACCATGCCCAAGAGACGGCCAGACGCTTGGCCGGATGCCCACCCATCCACGCCACCTGCGGCGATTGCATCACCACGGAGGCCCTCTCCACTGGAGCCCTCCGTTTCCAAAGCGCTCCCGACGACCGCTCACCTAAGTGCGCGCGCGTTTCATGAGCGAGGGAATCCATGTCGCCAGCAGACCATTCGCTCATTCATCGCCCGACACCATTGCGACTATCAATTCGAGCGAATGAAAGGACCGGCGTTTTAGCCTGCAATTGCACTTACGCATTAAAAGCTATCGTGTGATAGTTAGGATTATGTTTGCGAGGAGGAAACATGATTGAAGAAATGGAACATGATTCCAGACGTTAATCTAATATAAGGCCTTCAATATAGATTTCAGCGTCGGACCGATGTGGCTTGAAAGGAAAGTGACCATTCCGCATCAATAAACATGCAAAGGTGTCCGTCATCCTGCTCGCACAACGTTTCTACGACACCGCGCGACTCGATTCGATTGATTGCAATTGGAGGCGTACCACCCTCAAATGGTCTCAAGCAACGTAAATCTTCGGCAGGATAACTTCCCCCCCCCCCTTTACTTATTTCCAGTTCACCTATGAGTGGTTGCACACGGAACAAATCGCCTAAACCCTGTGCAGAAGACACAAGAAAGCTTCAAGGGTTACAAGTAGGGTAATGAAAGGGCCTTGGAATGAAGATGTGGGATTGAATTCCAACGAAAGGACAACCACAAAATATGCAAATATTTATCTGTGGTTCGGATACGAATTCCCTCGGTGTACGAAATTAATTTGCATCCTGACAGCCACTATTTGATAACCAATATGCCTGTATCTGAAATGCGCGAGATATTAATGCACGAATGTTATAAAATATTGTTGACAGTGACCAGTCCTGGATAGTCCCCCGGGACATAATTAGTAACAACACAAAAACTGGAGCAGTCAACTCAAATCAGGTTGGCTTGATGAGTGAGGTCAGTGTTCAGCTCATGCAAACCGCTGGGGAATGTGGAATTCGAGCGCCGGTTTATGGAGGCGAGTTCCTTTCGCTCCTTCCCTTGTGCTCCGCCCGTGGTTCCCCAGGAAGACCTCGTACTCGAAAAGTCGCCCACGTCGGGTGAAGCTGAGGGTGACCAGATTTAACCCAAAGTCGGAACCCGGGTCTTCCGCGATCATTAGCCATAAGATCATACCTACCCACTCTAGATTTGTATTTATTTTTTAAAATCTCCAAATATTCAAAATACGGGTACATGAACACTTATTTTAAATTACTTGTTGGATTAAGCAGACAATAAAAATTCTGCGTCTACGTTAATGAACACTAGGGAAGAATTTTAGCAATTATATTCCATTAAAATGAAAAAGCCATGAATTTAAGTGGAATTGATTAATCGCATTTATTTTATATAATTTATGACAACCCAATGCCTTCTTAAAAATGAATAGTGAATATTACTGTTCCTCTAAATTGGGTTTTGATGTGGCCCTGAATAAAGTAGCCTAACTCAATGCGACGTGGAATCGATGAAGTTCAGATATTTCGCATTCCAATAATTTATTTTCCTTTGTAAACTTTCCGCACCTCTTCAGAACACTCCTTCAGCGAGTAGAGATTCTTTTTTCCCCGCGACGCTAAATAAACGAAACAAATATATTCCCGGGAAAGTAGGTAAGGTTAGAACTCATCCCGAAAAATTAAAGTTGGCGCTATGAGATAAAGGAATCACCCCTATTTTGACGCAGTCATTTTGTTAACGTCACCAAAATACAGCGTGGGTTGTGAGAGATATAGAATACCCTTCGGTCGTAAATTCGCGTCCGCGTCAGGATCCGCTGTTCAGTGAAAATCGTTAAGCGCGACCCGTCGGAGTAGTCGGGCGGGGCGGGCCTAGTGGCGCGGGAGGGCGAGGCCTCACCCAAAAGGTGAACGACTTCCCCAGATAGACGGATAGCGAGATGGAGACGGGCAGGGAGAGAGAGATGGGAGGGAAGTGGGGCGTGGGGGGGAGGGGAGTTGAGTAGTAGGGATAGGGGGAGGATTTGCGCTACTATTGCAAGAAATGGGTCAAACGCCAATTGGAGCGATGCTCCGCGATAGCTCCTGCCGCGACTACTTCCTCTCCTCCCCCCCCCCCTCACCAAAAGGGTTGCGGCAGCCGGAGGCTGGGAGCCCTACTTGTGATAAAGTTAGTGAGGACGCGAAATTACTCCCGGTCGACGCCAGCGTATCCTGCGCGCATCCGTGCATTAATCAGGAATAATTTGGAAATGAGGCGCGTATCCCATCAGGATACCTCTTCGGCCGTCCTTCTTGCAATGGGTTCAGAAACTATCTGGAAAAATTATGGAATATATATTTCAACCGCCCTCTTTATTTTCCCGTAGAACACCTAATAGTTACGAAGTAAAAATGGCGTAAATGTGCACAATTTCGAATGAAAACGAAAGCGGTAGGGATGTGGGTTGGCATGATACGCGTTAGGGTGAACATGAAGTGGTTGGCTAACCGTTCTCCTTCGGCAAAATTTCAGTTGAAGTTGTTTAAAAGCGGTATATCTATTTTTAATGCATTAACAATTTGCATGATATCGTATTGTTTATTTCCGTCCATTTGATATGGTTAACTATGAAGCTAGATTTCATGGGCATACTACGTGAGGCTGCCATGATATGCTTTTAACATCAAACTCCCTCTCCGATGATTCTACGTAAATAGATTCATCGGATACAATGTTTTCAGATGACCATGCCAACCCATCCCCTCGTTGAGCCACTTGACAACAGGCCTGGAAAAAGTGAAAAATTGAGAAAATTCTCAATAGATTTCGGTTAAAATGAGAAGGACCAAAATATTTTCATCCTTTTAATATACTTAGGACGCCAATGATCCCTTCCTGTTCATCGATGTGTCTTATTGCAGTTTTCGTCGATTATAACGCTCCAGGTAAACAAGGATCCCTGGACACGATATGGAACGTGGAACTACCGAGCAGTGGAGAAAGAGATGCTCGGTGAAAGGAGGAGAATGTCTCGAGCACAACTTTCTGGCGACGCTTGATAAGCCCACCGGTTGAGGAAAATTACGTAGAACACATTTCAGTCTAATTCACCCTCATTTTAACTGTTAATCAACCACGGTTTCGGCAGCGAATTTCGATATTGTGATGTTTATCATGCACTCTAATACCAGTGTAATCGTAAAATACTTGTAATGTCAGAATGAACTGATTCGCATATTAATATAGTCACTTAAAAAATTAAAATTAACAGTGTCAATTCAGATGCGCATTTCATTTAACCAATCGCTACATCAATATACAATAAAGTAAAGTTAAACATTCGGTAAGCTACTCCATTTTTACTTTCCTTACACGTTTGTTTTTTTTTATAATCCTGCATGTACTATTAATGCACAGTAAATGCTAATAAAATCACAATAAAAAAATAAACTGAGCCGACTTCCAAACAAAACCCCGGAGCATTTTTGCTTCCATTCTGCACAACTTAACCGTTGACATTTCTAGGAAGCACCGATAGCATCATTTGGTGGATGGGGAGCACATCTTGTCATCGGACGGTTTCAGTAGTAGTAGTAGTTTTTAGGGGAGGCGACCGACAGCTGAGGTCATTCGCGCCATTAGGGATGAACAGGAATGGAAGAAGGGTGGACAGAAACCCAGCGTCGGCATTAGCCTACTCTTTATGAAAGGCGCCAAGGGGTCTGCAGCTTAACGTCCCATCCCACGGACGCCGTGCTCACTCAAAGTGCCCTCCACAAAGCACCTCAAGTAGGGATCGAGATACCTCTGAAAAATATTCCACACCGCCGGGATTTAAACCCGGGCCCACTGGGTGGGAAGCCAGTACGATGGCCATCGCACTATCTCGATCCCCAGTGGGAATCAGCATCAAGAGGTATATACTATATACGAGGGTCATCCGGAAAGTAGTACCCGTTCGTGCCGCATGAAGTGCTGACGACGCGAGTAGCCGCTGGACGAGGTCAGATAGCTTCAGTGGCTTGTCTGCCTTCTCTGAGCCAAGTTGCGTGACGCTAGCATTGCCTGTGTTGTTTCTGTGATTGTTTACAATGTTTAAAAAAATTGAGAACGCCGCCAGTTGTGAAGTGAGGGCAGTGATTAAATTCCTCAATGCGAGAAACGTTCGCCCATGTGATATTCATCGCCAATTAAAGGAGGTGTATGGAGACAATGTAATGGACGAGTCGTCTGTTCGGCGGTGGTGTCGCAACTTCAACATGGGGAGGGGGAACACACGACGATGAGCGTTCGGAGAGACCGTCTGTCATTACAGACCAACTGGTGAGCTCAGTTGACGAATTCGTGAGGAACGATCGGCGCGTCACAATTGATGACATCTGTGAGCATTTTCCCAATGTTTCTCGAACAATTGTTCATGAAATTGTTAAACACCATCTGCATTATGCAAAAATTTGTGCAAGATGGGTCCCTCGCGTATCTCAATGAGCTGGCGGCGAAGGACTATGCAGCAGGAATACAGAAACTTGTCACACGTTATGACAAATGCCTTAATTTGCTTGGAGATTATGTTGAGAAGTAGTTTAAAGTATCCTCTTTCAAATAAAATTTTTTATGTTTGTTAATATTTACTTTTGTCTTTTTATTTCACGAACGGGTACTACTTTCCGGATGACCCTCGTATGTATATATATATACAGTGCTAGTATTCCCACACCCTTCACCTATCGTCGCAGGAAAGTTAAACGAAAGAAATTCGGAGATTTTTTTTGTACTTACGTACGGAGTAATGTTTAAGAGTGTAAAGATTCGAGATCATATTTTTGTGTGGCCAGCTCATTCTTTTCTTTCTTTCAAGTGTTTCGACATATACTTGACAAACTCCTCGCCGACGGTGCACTCATTACGCCATATCGCATACTGAAAAACGCGAATCCAGATCTGTTACCGAGATAAGAAAAATGGTTACTTGGTTTTGGTTTCCAAGGTCAACTTAATTCTTATTTTCAATATCAGGATCTTTACAATTTGCTGAAACTTCATTTTTCGTCCGATTTATCGAAACGAATTGGTAGCACAAAATGGCAAACAGTTCATAAAGTTCACTTCGCTTTGAAAGAAGTTTGTCCTCGATGTGAGAACGAGAAATTTGTAAAGTTAAATTATCTAACCAATGAGGTAGGACTTTCAAGGTTCACGAAAAATACACGTAATGTATATGCAGGCCATATTGAACCCTCTCGATTATTCTATAAATAAAACCATTTGAATCCTTAATCATATCATTTTCTTGAGGAACTTTCCGTGGAGACGCCGATAACGCTGCTGCTGGAGACCACCCAGGAACCATGACAACCGGACGCAGCGGGCACAACCACACGATTTTCCAAACCAGAATAAGGCGAGGCAACACCTCAGAGGCCATTTAAAGGCCTTCCCACATGAAACACAGACGCGGGCACGCCATCCCTGTCCCGAACTCCGAGGGCGTCTCCAGATGCATCGGGAAGAGGAAGGAAGGAGCAAGGGACGATGCCAGTGAGTGAAGGGGGGAGGGGCGCGGGATCGATTCAGGGCAAGCCCCTGCCCTGCCTCCCCTCCCCGCCCCCCTTACCCCCACTCTTTCCCCACCAGACCATCCCACCCGAACAATGAGCCCCGTTTTTTGTCGTATCCTTGGCGTACGACGCTTAAATCTTTCATTATGCAACTGTCGTCAATTTGCGCCTCTAACGTTTTCCTTAAGGACAAAGGAGAGGTGCCCTTCACGCACTCCTGGAAATCCACATGCGGATGCAGCCGGTCCCCTCTGTCGTAAACATGTTTAAAGGAACCTGCTTAATTAAATAACTTATAAAAGACTCAATATGTAAAATAAAAGCCTTGTATTTATATCTACACAATGACCTTATCTCTTGAAATTGACATATTTGCACGATTTAGAACCCAAAAAATAACCCCATCGCGTTGCTCAATTCAAGACACGCCCACAATGTAATCTCGCGACTCCAATCGGCCAATAAACTACATTTCCGTTTCTGATAACTGACTAACAAACCAATAATCATTGGCATTAAATAGCTTCTGCAATCGAAGCCAATGAATCTTGAGTCTCGCGATATTCTTCTTTTAAAACGACCATGTTTACTTTCTCAAGTAAGGAAAAAAGTGTATTTTTTATTTGTCAATTCTCTAGGGAGCCAGTGGATTTATTCGCAAGCTTGCTTTCCTCATTCCACGCGATGGTGTGATTGTCAATAAACCTCAATCGGCCAGCAGCAACCACATTTTAAAAACCGAATTGATTAAAAAGCAAACTAAATAAAATAACAAGCCGTTTTGCTCATTTCCTCGAAGAAATCCGGGTGTAAGTCTCTCTGCTCATTATACTGTAAATTTTTAACACACATGTCGCGAAAATTACACATTTTTCCCACTCGTGCGACAAGAATGATGCATCAAAGATAAAGAGATTTCTACTGAAGCAAGTGGTCGATAAAATGGAGAATGAGTTCAACTTAACGCTAAAAACATCAAAATGGAATTTTTTTAATTTTATCAGTAGCTTCTTCGGGGATGTTGTCACAAAAAATATAATTAATAATGCCCTCCTTCCAAATAATAATTCCTGAGTATTAAACAGGAATGCAAACTAACACGAACTCTCTGTCTCTCCAGAACATCCACCAACCGCCCCCAAAAAAAATCGGACCCAATCATACTACAATTGTAATCATTTTAATACTGTATGCTCTCATATTTTGAATTAATTATTCACCAAGGATATAAGTAAAACTTTGTAGATCTCACCAAACTGTACCACCATGTACCGTGATAATTTTTGATTAAATCTTAGTTTTTTCTAAATACTCAAAATGCGATTTCACAAGGTGATACTGATATCATAAATCATTAATACTTGCCTCATATTTTCATAAGGGAAAGGAATTTTTAAATTTTCACAATAAAAGGGCCATAGGAGATATACATTTGCGAGGTTACCTGATAGCGAAATTACGAAGCGAAGTCAAAGGTAAAAGAGCGGCACTGTATCAACAAGGTTAACTATTTCCATTTACAATAAATAGGTACGGCACTCATCTATGCTTATTCTAATATACGAGGGTCATCCGGAAAGTAGTACCCGTTCGTGCCGCATGAAGTGCTGACGACGCGAGTAGCCGCTGGACGAGGTCAGATAGCTTCAGTGGCTTGTCTGCCTTCTCTGAGCCAAGTTGCATGACGCTAGCATTGCCTGTGTTGTTTCTGTGATTGTTTACAATGTTTAAAAAAATTGAGAACGCCGCCAGTTGTGAAGTGAGGGCAGTGATTAAATTCCTCAATGCAAGAAACGTTCGCCCATGTGATATTCATCGCCAATTAAAGGAGGTGTATGGAGACAATGTAATGGACGAGTCGTCTGTTCGGCGGTGGTGTCGCAACTTCAACATGGGGAGGGGGAACACACACGACGATGAGCGTTCGGAGAGACCGTCTGTCATTACAGACCAACTGGTGAGCTCAGTTGACGAATTCGTGAGGAACGATCGGCGCGTCACAATTGATGACATCTGTGAGCATTTTCCCAATGTTTCTCGAACAATTGTTCATGAAATTGTTAAACACCATCTGCATTATGCAAAAATTTGTGCAAGATGGGTCCCTCGCGTATCTCAATGAGCTGGCGGCGAAGGACTATGCAGCAGGAATACAGAAACTTGTCACACGTTATGACAAATGCCTTAATTTGCTTGGAGATTATGTTGAGAAGTAGTTTAAAGTATCCTCTTTCAAATAAAATTTTTTATGTTTGTTAATATTTACTTTTGTGTCTTTATTTCACGAACGGGTACTACTTTCCGGATGACCCTCGTATTTTATACGTCTTAAATACATCATTTGGCCAAATTAAGATTCCGACAACCCATATAAACATTATTCCGAAATGAGCTCAACAATCTTATGTAGTGGTGTTATAATTAATGTTTTACTTCATAAAAACGATATCACCATTGATTCATAATAAGTAAATGATACAAATTGAACTGAGTTGATAGTCTCTGTTATGACAACGAATTTCGGTGTGAAAAAGTAATACCAAAACTTTAAAAACTCGCTCTCTAATTGCATCTATTTGAATTTCTAAACCAATCAGGCAGTGAAAGGTTTTAATTCTTCCGTTGCCAAGTAAACGTGATTACCCTTTCGGCAAATACCATTGCTAAAATTTTACAAAGATATCATGGAATCCTTTGAGATCGAGTGAATCCTTATCGCTTTGTTCAAACGTTAAAATAAATTTGTCTAGATACTCGAGTCATGCCTTGCCATACCTTGACCTAGCGATACACGTACCTTGAGTTAGTAAGTCACCAAATTGTTCAAGAACTGTATGAATACTATGTCTTCAAGAACAATGAAGATATCCTTTCACACGATGGACATGAAACAGACACTCGTGTAATCTATGGCTAACGGTCTCATTAGACGTGAAAAATCAGGGTCACTCAAGCCACAGCTCGCCTCTCACGCGATAAGCTACACAAATTTGATTTTCAAATCCAATTCCATCTCTATTCATAAAGGATTTGACGGCTCCCCTAAAGTAAACAATTTTCCAATCTCGAATGACTTGTAGCCACCGAATAAATAAGAATAGTAAATATGTATTCACCAGCATACCACTTTCCCATTATTCCTGCCACCACGTCTTCGGACATTCACCAATCGGTTGAAATCAGCGACAAAAAAAGAATTATTTAAGTCATTGGTTTTGATATTCACGATTGAAGATAGACCGCCAATGTGGACGTAATTCCAAAAGCGGCCGAAAGGCGAAGCAGAAGTGGCGCGATCGAACTGGCCGTCAAGAGTAGCCGTCTCACGGCGGATCCTAAAGCTTTCAGGATTTGAATTGCACGAAGTGCGGTAAACATTTGACGCCACAATCAACCTCAACATGTAAACAGCAGATGGATCTCAATTTCCCATGAGTGAAGATTGTTTAACTTTGTTAAAAATGGATGTCATTATTCTGTGCAATCATCTTCTAAATACATTTTGTTGATGCTTTTTTATGCATACTCATGTTTTGACATTAAAAATGAACAACAGATGAGCCAAGGTATATGTATGTATACATGCATAGGCAGAAAAGGCACGGCACCTCGCACGGATTATTGTTTTTAGGTTCCCTAGAAAAACTAAATTAACCAATAAAATATACTCAAAAGATATTTATCACACTTCAAACAGGGAATATACTACTATATGGGCTATCCCATGAAACACATTAATTCTTGTGCATACTTCCAGGGTCAATAAACCACAACACAAACTGGGAACCATTAAGAAATGTTTTCTGTTACTATAAACCATCTCAGCAACTTCGGGCGACAAAATTATTGAAGACAATTTTATGATCAACTTTCAAAATAAAATGCTAATAAATAATTGCTTTTTGCCAAACACATAAAGGAGTTTTATAAATCTTGCATAAGTAATTTCCTCTGACAAGTTTTAAAGGCTCTAATTATTCTTAAAATATATGTCCTGATTCCCATCCTGTAAAAACAATCATCACTTTCATGGATCAAGTCTGACATCAGTTTGCAACATAGCAATACCCACTAGTGGTCTCCTAGAATACAGGTACTTACTACAGTCCCTTCATGGGGTAGTTCCAAGTACCAAAGCATCATCATCTACAGGTCATCCTGTACTTCCCACTTGAATCAGACAATTCATATGTTTCGTTTTCCTTCATGCATCAAGTTCTTTTCTGTTATTTTATTTTTTATGAAAAGTATTGTACCATTTAATATAGGTTTTGGATGGATGCAGACAATATGACAATACAATATTTGTATTTATTTAACTGCCAACAAAATAAAACGTGACACTAGGCACAACAATAAACCCTTCTACAAATTTGCATTCTCTAGTCCTTCATTCCATTTAAACTGCCTCTACTTTTCCTTCCCGCTTAGTTTTCTAATATTTTCCCCTCTCCCGCAGACTTCAACATCTGATTGCCAATCAAAATGCTCCATTCCTACCTCCTTTCCATTTCTCCCCACCATGCTCAGTATTTGCTCAGCTTTCCTGGGTCCATTTCATCTTTCCCACCCTCCTCCACGTCCACCATGCCCCTACATACACCCATCATCTTGCACCAAATACCATTTTCACTCATTATATTAAACCACATTCCATACTGTTTTCATTTATCTTTTCTAAAAATCAATCCCTCAGCATTCATATCATCAACTCCTTTGCAAAAACTTCTTTCCTTAATGAAATTCTTCTTCCACTCTTTATGTCCCTGCTACTGGGACCATTTTGGTCCAAAACATTTCAAATAAATGTACAATTCCACCTGCTCTAGTTTAGCAACTCCCATTTTAACATTAAAGTTAGCTCTCATTTTTTTTACTCCTCATATTTCAACATTCAGTTAAGTTTTTTAACTAATAATGAGCCCCATTAATGTTCTAGGTTGCCCTTTTTATCAAGTGCTTTTGAATTAATTATTCTTTCCTCATATCCATTATATTTCAATCCGAGTAGCACCAGGATAATCAGTGTAATCCATCAGTTTCCTTGCTGCTGAGACAACAGTCCTAATATTGTGCACTGTCCATTTCCCCAAGGGTACCAGGTACAAAACCTATAGAACAAAGTTTCTCCTATAAAAAAAGCCATGTCCATTATACCATGATGAATGATAATCCTAAATAGCACATATCGCCAAAATAAATCAGTACGCACGACTTCTAAGTTACCCTTAATTTTTTTAAGCTCTACCCCCCATACTTAGCATCACAAATAGAGGAACCAATGAAATATCGCCTGCTAGCAGTGGCTCAAAAAACAATTGGAATACATCCACAACAGTAAGTACAAATACCGGATGATTTACTTATCCTCCAAACATGTTTTACAAGCATGTAACATTGGCAACTTCCTTTTCTGATTCAGAATTGTTAGTGGATTACATTTCTTGGCCATCCCTTACAATCTTCTCATATTGTCATTAAAAAGGATCCCTAATTTTGGCTGAAGAGGCTAAGTATCTTTGGGAATATTTCACTGAACATTCAATGTTACATAAGACCCGGTGACTGCCACTGAATAATTTTCAACTAATTCAATATACATTTTACATAATCCAATTACATATTAAACAAAAGATTATATTTCCCCACTTCCACCGACCCGTCATCACATACTTGCTGCTAAACACTCAAGAATGAACTGCACAATTTTCTTTCTTGTCCACTCAAGTTTCCTTTCAATCTCTCAACAACACATTGTTCTCAGCTCCGCCCACAAGCATCTCCTGCACCTCATTGCTTTTCTCCTGGTGTAATCATCTTTGAACCGCTGTTTCTTTCTCCATTCCCCTAAATTTGACCCTTACCCCATTAAATTCCCTGGCTACCTCATAATTTCTTTCTTCTAGCTACATTAAGTTTCCAACATTAACACCTAAGAATAAATTTCCTCCACATTAATTTTTCTCCATGGGTTACACCTTATGAAGCTTACAATTTTAAAAACTTAACACTAGAATCATACTATCACACTTCTCATCCCATGAGCAATGGTGACTATAGTTAATTCTGGTACTTAAATTACAGATACAGACACATCCAATGATACTTTATCACAAAATAATAGGAAATGAAATTCAAATGCAATAAATTAATGAAAAATAAAATCCCACTTGGTACCAAACTATTAACAATTATCACAAGTGACACTGAGTCTTGCCATTCCTCAATCCAAAAACTGATTCGCATCAGATAAATATGAGAAACCAACTCAATTATTCTTCCCAAAAATATACAAGTAATACACTTGTAATGATGGACACTATAAAGAATACAAGTCCTGGCAACTACGGGACTCGGCCCAATCGGCCGTGTGTCGTGCACGGCAGCAGGGGAGGCAAGGCTTCCGCGGTCGTCATCCCACGAAACCCTTGCAAGGGAAAACCAGCAGCGGCAGGATAGAAGACGCAGAAGAAGGAGACAATTAGTTAGAATAGGAACTAGGGACGGTAGGACAATGATGAGGACAGAAAAATTAGAATATTAAGCGAGAGATGGAAAGGGAAAAATAGATATTTTAGGTCTATGCGAGGTGAGATGGAAAGAAAGTGGGGATTACTGGAGTGATAAGTATAGAATAATATACAGCGGCGGGGACGAGAGCCAACGTGGGGTTGCCAGTATTGAATAAAAAGTAGGAAGAAGCGTAGTCAACACAGAGCAGGAAACGGATAGATTATTACTAGTAGAGATAAAAGTGAACCGACGAACTTGGTTATTATTCAGGTATACATGACATGGAGCAACCATAAGGAAGATGAGGTCAATAGGATATACAATCAGTTAGAAGACATAATCACGTGTGTTCCTGCAGGGAAACATTTGATAGTGATGGGGGATTGGAATGTGACGGTAGGCGAGGGAGAGATGGTGATGAGGCGGGGAACTATGGTTTAGGCACGAGGAATGACCACGGGGAGAAAGCAGTTGAGTTCTGCAGGAGACAGGGGTTAGTCATCACCAACACTTGGTTTAGAAACCACAAAAGACACAGGTATACATGGAAAATGCCAGGTGACTCAGAAAGGTATCAGGTAGATTATATTCTGGTTAGGCCTAGGTTTCGGAACAGTGTTATTAATTCGCACAGCTTCCTGGAAGCGGATACGGACCCTGACCACAATTTAGTTGTTATGAAATGTAGCGTCCGTTTCAAAAAGATAAGGCAGGTGAGGAAATGGCATGTACAAGCATTGCATGGATTGACAAGGAAGGAGTGCCAGCAGGCAGTACAGAAAATAATGGAAGGTAAAAAGCTGAGTATTATCGAAGAAAAATGGGGATGTAACTATGGGAATCATTAATGGGAAAAAGACAATTAAAACATGGATCATGGATAAGATGACTACTAAGATACATGATACAGGGTGCAGCAACATAACTTCCTTTTTTCAAATGGTACATTGGAGGTTTTTAAAATGTGAGTGAGGAGAAGGATGAAGAAGGTGAAATGGACTGAGAAGTAAATCAAATAAGGAAATGCTGGATATCCGGGGGGAGGAGATGACATGGTTGGGAGAAATCCTATGGAGGCAGGAAAAATGGATGAAGGGCATATTGATCAGCAGTAGGATGCTGAAGACTGTAATAGAGGGGAGGATGTTGGGCAAACAAGGAAAGGGCAGGAACAGGATAGGGATGTTGGCCGGGATGAAGGAAGTACTCAGAGATGAAGAAGGACCTGATGTAGAGTACGATGCTGGATTTTGTGTTTTGCTAGGAGTCACAAAATATTTATTTGGTAGCTGTGTCCATCCAAAAACCTACCTTAACCGGTAGATTACCTTATAATAACAATCAGATAAGTGGCAATGCAACCAATACACATATACGAGCATCAAAGGTGTACCTACAACATCTACGAGATTCACAGTATGCAGTTTCAGAAACATTAAAAGTAGTGGCACTAAGGATACACAAGGGAAACACTATTGACCAGAAAATACAGCACTCTTTGTATAGATATTTCATTGACACCATATAATGAGTGCCACAATAAAATAAACCAAGTTCTGTCATTGCCATGGATAGCTAGCCAAAGAGTTGAAATCGATCAGAGAAGTTGCTATTGAATACGGGAAACACTTTTCCATATTTAGCAACACTATATCTCATAATGTGTCCTCTTCAATTATTCTTTAGGAAAGCCAGTAGATAGCAATCGAAGACTTGGAAAAGGTTCGCTTTTAGCAAGCCTCATCTCTCATTAGACTACTGTTTAATTTTCAGCTATATTTGCAACATGGATTCATTTTCATAGTCTTATAGAAGCAACAAACTTGTTAATTTAGATAAGAGAAAAAAATGAGTTTCCACAGTGAATTACACACTTCCATTTAAATGGCTTGATACCCAGAGACTTAAGTTGTATTGGGTGGAGTTCATAACACACACTCAAGTGTTTGTGACTTACCAATTGTACGAGAGGAGGAGAACGTGGCAGAACATCCACAAATTACGAACATCGTTTATACATACGTGCAGTGGAAGTGACTTCCTCCAAATGATTGACTAAATCCACAATTATGGTTTGACTGATAGAAAAAATGAAGTCCTTAAAACAGTCCTGGAGGCCACAGGCATTTCACATCGTTTTTAATTTTGCACAAAAAATTGGGCACGAAAAAACTTCCACAGGATGCGTGCAGTGTGTCCTCTTAGTTGAGAATAAACACAACCATGAGGTCACCTTGGAAGGCTTGTCTTGGGCTTTTGCCACAATCGAGACAGATTCTGCATTGATACACAACAGTAGATAGACACTCCAGGGACGAAGGATCAGAAAAGGCAGCAGGTTTCTGAAAGGTGAACCAGCTCCAAAGAAGGTGAAGACAGTGAAATCAGCTTACAAGGTGATGGCCAGTTTTTTGGATAATGGCAAAATAATCCATCAGTTACTAGCAAAAAGGACAAACAATAAGTGGAGAGTTTCATTGTAGCACCTTGAGCAAAGAAATCTTCATTGTCAAATAAGTCCTCATTTGGCAAAGAAAAATCTTCTCCAACAAGACAAGGAAAAGGTGTACACTTGCGCAGTTCTGATGGCAAATATTATAGAATATACCATACTCACCAGATTTGGCACTAATTTTCTCTTTTCAATTTCCAAACTTAAAAAATGGCTTGGCGGAAAAAAGTTCATGACAAACGATAAGGTCATTGCCAGCATGAATGCCATTCTGAGGAAATTCCAAAATCCTACGTTACCGATGGCCTTTTCAAAGATGGAGAAATACTACCAAAAGTTGATTTAACTAGCAGATCACATCAAACAAGCACCCATTATAATTTTTTTTTTAACAGAGAACTTGTTGAACAACATAAGGGGTACAGCCAAACAAAATTCAAGAAATGTACATAATTGTTCTTCTGAAAGCAAGACGCTAAGTAGAAGATGTTCATTCATTAAAAGGAGTGCACCGTTAAGACACTTGACATCATCCAACAGTCGGCTCATTGTGAAAGATCCAGGACAATCGATTCAAAAATTGCCAGCGCGTGTAAGGATTGCATTGAATCATCGAACCAGTCCTCTACTACAACTTCCCCACCATTAAATTAAGACATGCAAATGCGTCCAAGCAATAACATGCCTTCCAAAGCTGCCAGGACTAAGGGAGTGCTGCAAGACAAATCTAATTTATCTCTGACAAAATTCTTTCACTTTGGATGCTTAAACTTATATATAACCTTCGCGTCCTGATGATTATGTAATACATCAAAACCCGGCCGTAAAATAAAAATTTTATCAAGCACAAAAGTGCTGCGATCAGTTATTCATCATGTTCAACTTCCACCACAACACACTTGAAGCTTCTCAATTTGATATTAGAAACATCTCCATGAAACCTCACAATGCTCCAGCTAGGCCTATTTTCCATGAATTAAATTAGCTACCACTCCCATGCATCTACATTATGTTTTTGATTCCATATATAAAAAAATAACATTGGCAACTATTCTCTGAACTCTGCCTATCATCATCATTACACCAGAGGAAGGAATGACATCCATTGTGGGAATATAAGAACTAAAGCATTGAAATTAGGACCCAATGGAATGGGCATCAAATTATTTAACAAACTACCCAAAAGTATCAAGGATACAAAGGGAACTGCTGCATTCAGGCACAAATTAAAAAGATATCTACAGCGCAATATGTTCTACTCGGTTGATGAATATCTCAACAATATTCCCAACCAATTAGTTCATACTTTTAGTTTCTAGCAATGGTCATGGTCTGATTCATGTTGGTGATCACTGATTTTTCTGAGTTTGATATTACATGTCCGTGTTACAGCCAATGTTCATGGATTTGTGCCAAACATTATGCAACTATGAGCGCATCATTTCTTTCTCCATGTATCTTAATTGAGCATGTGTCTTTGCTCCTTTTCGACGTGCCTTATATCCTGTATGTACACCACCCACCTGGTATTTTTGTTTTGCGATCTCTGGGCAAATAAAAAGTAATAATAATAACTGCTAGGAACGACCACATGGCTCTCCCATGACCTTGAAGATGTCCCCGTGGTTTCCAGAACATAATTTGCGGCAAACGTTCATTTGCTAGCTGTCTTCTGCGAGGGTGATGCCATGACGCACATCTTTCACACAGGAAAATATTGACAAAGAAATTTATTTGCATGTTCTTACAAATGCAGAAGCCGTGGATGGAAATCGTCATCTGAAAGACTGCACATTTGCCAGCGAGAGTGAGCCAGCTTAAGAGTCATTTGTCACAAAACTGGTTGTCTGACGTCAATACATTTTGGTCCAAAGAATTCTGGCCTTCCAACAGCGCAGATTTACCTCCGTTGGCCTGCTGTGCGTGGAGTGTGATTGAAAGGGTTACCATGGAAATGTTTGGTCATTGAGAGCCATTATTAAAATGATTTCCACCAATATGGACAGGTCCACATTAAAACGGGCCCGAGAACGTTTCAGACTGAGAACGGAGGTCATCATTTTAGCAAGTGGGGGACGCATGAAATATATTTGATAATATAGTACATAAGGATTTGTAAACATTTTCATTTTTGTAAACAAAATTTTTTGGAAAAATTGTTTAATTTGTCTGGATTTTTGCACCGCACTCAGTGTAAGGCCTATAATACCACATGGCCTATGAATGAAAGGCAAAATACCACTGCAGTTTTCTTTTATTAACATCGAGTAGGACAAAAAATGGACAAGGATGTTAGCCTGCTTTCTGGGCCAACTCCTTAGCCTTGGCCTTCTCCAACTTGCTGATTCTGGCGGCAGATTTTGAACCAAGGAGACCACCTCCCCAGTGCCTCTTTATCTCCTCATAACGGTCATTGTAGTTGGTCTTGATGGCCTCAACCACCTTTGCTAGGGATGCTCGGTCTCCCGCATCCACCTGGGACACAAAGCACACCACTGAGTCAAAAACATTAACTAGATCGCGAAGAATATTATTCCATATAATTTAACGCTCAGTAAGATTATATGTTCATATCACAGCCTTCATTGGATTGGCTCTGTTTTTTACATCATTGCACGGAAATACATAATACACACATTGATACACTGATTTAAAATGTCTGCCTGACAAGATAGTATAAACGAAAAATGGAAAAGCATGCCTTCACATTTTATAGACAAGAAACCATGTCAGCTTCAACAAACAATATGAAATAGTTGCCTATTGTGTGGCAAGGACCTTTGGTATCGTTCAAACTATTGCCTATTGTATGGTATTTTGAAAAACACTCCTTCATAACAACAAAAACCATAACACTAATTAACCCTAGGGACAGTTTAGCAGGTGATGAACTGAGTTCACCCATTAATATAAGCCCTATTTACGGCATTTTGTCAAATCCACACATTAGCAGGGTAAAGGGGGGTGGGGGGGGTCAGTTCCTTTCCCTGTGCCCGTTGTAGTTTCTCAGGAATTTCTGGGACCAATATAATTACAGAGCTTAGGTGGAGCTGCAGAAGCCCAGAGAGGCTTGCTCAGGAATCGAACCCAGGCCCTCCGCTCGGTAGTCCAAACGCTCTACCCCCTGGCCTACCCCGACCCACTTTCATACCTTTAAGTTCTTTTCAATATTGGTAATTGAAAACAACCAATTCTGAATGGGTAAGTTCTTTTCAATATTGGTAATTGAAAACAACCAATTCTGAATGGGTTCGAAGAGAGATGATAAAAGACTATTATTTCAACCAAAATGCCAATTCTACCATACTTGCATACAATATAGTGACACTTAAGGGAGAATTACTACGAGGGTCATCCGGAAAGTAGTACCCGTTCGTGCCGCATGAAGTGCTGACGACGCGAGTAGCCGCTGGACGAGGTCAGATAGCTTCAGTGGCTTGTCTGCCTTCTCTGAGCCAAGTTGCGTGACGCTAGCATTGCCTGTGTTGTTTCTGTGATTGTTTACAATGTTTAAAAAAATTGAGAACGCCGCCAGTTGTGAAGTGAGGGCAGTGATTAAATTCCTCAATGCAAGAAACGTTCGCCCATGTGATATTCATCGCCAATTAAAGGAGGTGTATGGAGACAATGTAATGGACGAGTCGTCTGTTCGGCGGTGGTGTCGCAACTTCAACATGGGGAGGGGGAACACACACGACGATGAGCGTTCGGAGAGACCGTCTGTCATTACAGACCAACTGGTGAGCTCAGTTGACGAATTCGTGAGGAACGATCGGCGCGTCACAATTGATGACATCTGTGAGCATTTTCCCAATGTTTCTCGAACAATTGTTCATGAAATTGTTAAACACCATCTGCATTATGCAAAAATTTGTGCAAGATGGGTCCCTCGCGTATCTCAATGAGCTGGCGGCGAAGGACTATGCAGCAGGAATACAGAAACTTGTCACACGTTATGACAAATGCCTTAATTTGCTTGGAGATTATGTTGAGAAGTAGTTTAAAGTATCCTCTTTCAAATAAAATTTTTTATGTTTGTTAATATTTACTTTTGTGTCTTTATTTCACGAACGGGTACTACTTTCCGGATGACCCTCGTAGTATGTATGTATGTACGCTAACTGCATCACCAATTTGATTAATGAAATATAACACAAATATGGTCAGAATTTATAAATATTGTATTAGTGCAAATCTAGTGGAACTGCCAACCCTGCTTTTATCTCCAAAATGTTAGCAAACAAACTTGCTTATTGTGACAATACAAAAATGAATAATTTCATAAATATCATCACTATTAATTCAATACAGTTAAAACAGGCATGTTGAAGTTTGATAACTGTGGTGTTTCCCCCAGAATATATTTAATTAATAAATCATTAAAAACTTACTTTCATGAAAATGTATTCCTAATCCTAAATAGTCTACAACATTAAATAGAAATTGCATTCTAAACAATATTAAGAAGTTAGATTGAATGAATTCCCCATGGCTACGTTGATGAAACTTGCATTGCAATTGCTATGTCTTTAAAATTCAATGATGCATTCGTTCCAATGAGTAAAATTTTAGAATCTCCAATTGCACCGAAGAGAAAGCATATTTTTGAAATCATGTCTTTATGAATCAAATTTATGGATTAAAGACTGAATGATGATGGATGAACAACCTCAAGCAAATGGCTCGTTCCATTACTTGACTTACGTGTTACCCTCAAGGTGGCTCATTACGTTCATGAAATGAAAACTTTTCATGAATGGCTTGAGAACTTTTCATGAATGGCTTAAACACTTTTCAGAGAGAGGACCGAATATATTGCACTTTTAAAGACATGTTTATTAATCAAAGCCAATAAATTTAAGCATGCTAACAAAAAAGATAATTATTTTGTCCCTGCACTAAAAGCACATTCATTGTATTTTTGTTCTTAAATAGAACCTAATATGACTCCCACTGTCACATATCAGTGTAATTCGTTCAAGAATTAATATCTTAAAGTACTCGTCCAAAATTTGAAGTTGGGCCAAAGTTTCCAAATCAAAAAAATAGGTTATATTTTGGCACTTGGCTACAAAGCAACTCCATGCAAGCAAGCACATTAGCAGTCTTAACTGACCTGGGTCAATGCAACACACGTGCAAGTCTTCCTTCGTACCAATCGCCCCAGTCGTGCCTTGCCCTTCACAATGCAGTAGGGCACACCCATCTTCCTGCACAGAGCTGGCAGGAAAAGGACAAGCTGCAAAGAATTTCCGATTTATAAATATTATACACATCAGGAAACGTGACACTGCCAACAAAATTTATTCGTAGGATTATACTCAGAAGTCACTTTCATCCTTTGATCACATGATGAGCGATATCAGGTGAAGAAATTCAAGCATCATTGTACATAACACTTATTACAAGAACAACAAGCTAACAAATATTCCAGTTTCATCTCCACTGAATTAATCAGTTAACGATATTGTAACATGAGCAACGCATCTCTCAAACTAAACCAAGTCAATTCCCATGCAACCAGCTTCATCCACTGCCAAGTGAGAAACTATTGCCAGGGGTCATGCATAAACCAAAGGAATGGGCTGGAATGAAGTAGATGGAGAAAAAAACATGGTCCAACTACTAAGAACTGCCTGTCTGACGCAAGTGAAAATTACCTCCCAACTAAAAAGTCCCGTATTTCCCTGCCATTTCACCAAAATGCTATTATACAAACCAATAATATAAATAGTAGGTAATCATAACTTAACAAACACTTAGGAAGTGATGCACGTTAACAAGCAAAAGTATGGTTTCCATAGATAGCACCAAAAGTAACTAACCCAATAATCTAGTCATCAAAGTACCTAACATTTCCCCTAGGGCTTTCAAATGAAAAATACATACTCGCATTACATCAATGCAAGAAAGTAAATACAGCGGACTCTTGCCAGCGAGTGTTTGAATATTCCTTGACTTCTATACATACCAAATAAGAAACTTCCCAACCAGGTCCTTCCATGACAAGTCACAATTGGGTAGCAAAACTTATAGGTGCATAATTTATGCAACGATGCCTTAATACCTAACGTTTCATGTCTTGTTGGCGATTAAGAGGCAAACTGTTTCATTTTGCAGGAGGGTAAACGCACAATAGCCAGTTTAACCCTTTCGCTGCAGCTCACTCCCCAGAAATGTGCTCCTCACGTGTGGCAAAAGCAGAAGATTTGTGTCTTCGTGCCTTTATTGATCCCGAAATAACAAAATAACCTTAAGAAATATGGAAATTATGAAAATAATCTAGATTCAGTTTATTTAATAGTAAATTTTTACTGATTTATTTCGACTGATATAATTTTAATAAAATTTCTAAGTGGGATAGCACACCACAGGAAAGTGTTTTCAAAGGTATTTTCACAGCAGTGAAAGGTTTGATCTAGATCCTCGCCTATTCTAGAAAAGAGTCCAGCTATGTAGTGCAGGTGCTTTCTAATGGGTCAAAAATGGCCATTTTGTAATTTCTTGCCAAAAATGATTTACTTGCAAGTTTCTCTGGACTTGACAGAAAACCATATTTCAACAATTAATTTTTCCACAAGTACCATTAATTATAAATAACCAGTACTAGAGCGTATCTGACTTGAAAACAAAATAAGGATAAATCAATATATTAGCAAACAATTTTGATACTGAAGCCCAGAATATCACCAGAAGCATCAGAGAGTACTAAGGTAGGTGACAAAAAATAAAAGGCCAGAAGAAGACACCCTTCGTTACTATTGACAACTGTTATCAAGTGGGGTAAGAAAATTTGTGACAAATTCAAGATCCACCACAAAAACTTGCCAAAAATGAAATGTCATGAATTCCATTGCAAGTAATGGTTGGTTATGGTAGTTAATGAGAATTTTTTAATTAACGATGCACCTGGTGAAGATAAGGTTATGATAGTGACAGTTGAACCATTTAGGATAAAATTGTATGCACTGGTAGCTGAATATGATAAACAAATTGTATAATGCAGATGAAGCAGGATTGCCCTGGTGGGCTTGGCTAGAAAACATCTTAACAAAAGATCTAAGGTTCCTGGACGAAAAGTCAGTGAGGAAAGTGCCCCTCTATACCTGTGTGTGCTAATGCAGATGGTAGCCAGAAGTGGAAGGGTGTAGTTGGATTATTTGCACAACCCAGACAACCAAAGAAAATAATGATCACTGTAATCTGCACCAAGTATGCATTCCGAAAATGTTTGGCTTACCAGATGGTTCGACAATCAATTTGTTCCCAAAGGTGTGAAACACTTAGTTCGGGGTTCTGGGTCACTAGGTTCTGGGCATTCCAGAGCGAGTACATACTTTGGTATGCCTCATTATGAATAATGCCGACCCCCCAATCCTGACAACGGCAATTGCACTGCGGGGATGTTGAGACTAGGTGCCTTGTTTCACCCTCAATTTTACTGTATCAGCCAATGAATCAGAGTAAACATAGCTTGCAAGATGTTGTACACGGGAGTTCTGAATGAAATTATAAGTATTTTAGAGTCAAGTTATCATGAGAGTGAAAACAGCCGGTGACATTCAATTGAGAATTTTTTCTAAATAATACCAGGAATTCATTAATACTGGGCTGATTTATACGAGTGTCTCAAATATTTGAGAATTGAAATGTTATCTTTATTTTATGAGCTTGTTTAACAATTTTGGGATGTAAAAAAACTGTGACCCCTCTGCACGTTATACTTGCTACTGATTAAAATCTTGTCACCTTCTCATGGAAAGTGTACTAAATGTCTATAGGTCCTAGAGTTTAAACAACATTTGATTAACACTAACTTCTGAGAAAACTTTAGGCATAACTTTTTAAGGACTTAAAAAAAATGGTTAAGGGCAGCGAAGACTCATTTACACAAAATTTAGTCCTAACAAATTTCACCTATTCAATAAGACAAAACAGACATACCGAAATCAAATAAGATGGTGGGGATAGAAAAGAAAGCCACAAAACTATACATGGGTCTAAGGAAAGGTGGAAGGAACGAGTTTTTATGGACTTATTTACTGCAATTGTGATGAAATCTGCCCGAAAGATTCCTCAGATCAGTGTTAGTTGCTATCCCTAACATGGGAAAACCACCCAAAATAAGATGACTAGAGAACATGCTTGAGTTTGCATGCAGCATTAGTAGTACTAAGGGTCATCAATAAGAGGACAGAGAAGAGGGCTAATGATTACTTAGCGGATGGTCCGTTGGAGTCCGAGAAGAGTGATAACATTTCAGTAAAAGAGGACACTGATAAATATGAACATAGAACACTTATCAGAATGTAATTGTGTGCTTTATTAGGAAAAGGGATAAGGCAAGGACACAAGCACGAGCTATTAATTTTATGTCGAAGGAATGGTTAAAGAGGCAAAGGAAAAACTGGAGACGTGGAGCCAGAGACGAATTCATAACAATGATCAAGCTTTTAAGTGCCAGCCAACAAAGGGATGAGAGTCATTGCTGATTGCATCATAAAATCAGTGGATAGTTATGGGATGAGAATCAATGCAAACAAAGCAAAGGCCCTGAAGTTTCCGAGAAGGTTAAAAGAGACAAGCTAATCGTCATAAGAGGGGGGAAATTTACAGCACGTCAGTTGACCCATCAGAGGAAAATAATTACTTCAGCAACTAAAAAGGGCACCTAACTTGTGAATTCTGATCTATTAAGTGGGTATTAACATCATTTCAAATAATGTTTAGTACTACAGTTGTTCACCTGATTCATGGTATTGTGACATTAACTCTAAATTGCTAGCAACAAGCAGTACTCTAGATATAAAATACGTCTTTCCAGCGAATGCTCACCTCGATGGGATCCACATCATGCGCTATCACCACCACCTGAGCCTTCTTCTGCTCCACAAGTTTCACCACTGTGTTGGTTCCCATGCGCACAGTGTTTGGCCGTTTCGTGGGGGCTACAGGAGGGGCGGGCCCCTTCTTCTTCTCTGCCGCTATCCTTTCCTCTGCCTTGGCACGGAGGCGAGCCTTTTTCACAATAGCCGTTTCAGGACGATACTTCTCCAGGATACGGAAAAGTTGTTTGGCTGAAACAAAACGTGGGCCCAGTCACAGAACATTACCTTACTAACTTTGTATATTGTGGTGAGGCTAATCCTAAACTTAAAATACTAACAAACTTTCCTTTGGCGCACTCAAATCCGAAGACAGTCTCCCACAGAGTTAAGTTACCCTATTCAACCACACACAATGCATACAGGCACAGCTCAGAGCAGTGTTTTGCATGCGTTCCCCGCATTGAAATGTTTTACCATTTTAATAGAGTCATGTTAAATATCTATGGCATTCATACAATCATCATTGAAGGTATTTTAGATCAAGGTGCAAGTCAGAACTTTCTTCAAATTTTAGAGAAGACCTTCAGAGGGTTTTTTTTCTATGCCAAAGATTGGATAGGAATGCCATTTTCATGCAATTTTGGCAATATTCTTGGAGAAATTATTAGGATGATTCCATATCAATTTATCTAATTTTTTTTAAATAAGCCGCATGGCAATCTTATAAAACCATTACATATTTTACATGGGTTCCTGAATTGTTGGGCAAATCAGAACCTATTTATTTTCCATTCTTAGTTCTACAGGTCCAACAACTGCTCTCTAACATTGCAAATCACTTCAGCTTACACTGCTGTTTGCAGTACCATTCATGAGCTAATAGAAACCCTATTCCAAAGCACAAGCTAGAGACCTGAATCAGCAGATAATAAATTAGGGAACAGAAACAACATATTTCAGCAAGGGCAAAAACATTTTCACCTTTGCTATTTTAATAAATTTAAAATCAAATATCTTATTTGGTGCTCACAAATTAACTCCAGAATATAAACTAACTAGTTAAGTCAGTCAGAGGTATTGCATGAAGTTAATAATTTGATCATATTTCAATGTAATAATGCAGTTCGGATATCCATTTTATCTAAATTTTAGAATACAATAAAATTACAGCCAATTACAGCAATCTACTGGAGGCAAAGTTATCATAATTTAGGAAAATATATTATACATGAATTTTTGGTGCCCCCATATGGAGATCTAATATTATTTAGATGAAAAAATCAACAGAGTTACTTCAAATGTAAATAAAACAAATACAGGATGCGGCAACGTAACTTTCTTTTTTGAAAGCATTTTGGGCTCCAAAACAGGCGGTTATGTCACTTCACCCTGAACATTGCACCGATTCTTGATTTTGAAATTATTATTTTTCTCCAGTGAGACCAACTTTCTGGATTCCATTACCCAACTTGACCCCAATAAAACTTTTCTTCCTTTCCCCAACATGTTGGGCATCAGAATATTTTTGGTTGACCATCACCGCAACAAAAGCAAGAACATTTTTTCATCAAGAATTACGGATTCTCATACCACATTCTCTCATACCAATTTCCATTTTGTTGCATAATGTAGCTACTATCAACATTTCTCAGGAATTTTTGAAGAAACAAATTCCAGAGCCAGTTGCCACCCTGTTAACAAATGGAGCTTTGCCTAACCTATCAGTTAACGATTTTCTGCAGGATGCTTGACTTAGTCTACCATTTTGGGAAAAGTGACAGCATTCTATACCAGATGTCTTTTACATCACAAATATCAATTTCAGACTAGAGAGTTTGCCAGATTTTCTGGCAAACAAGAGGGAATCCAGGATTTTGGCAGACAGAAAAATAATTTCAGGTGTAGAAGTGGCACCTTGGTAAGTGACAAGATAATGGTATACATGGATCTAACGGCCAATGTGCAAATACCACTCAAATATTACTTTAAGTTTAACGTCTTTCTATTTTAAGTTTTGTTGTTAACCTCTCAAATGTTACTGGATGAATATTAATTAATATAATCTGAATTGCATGACCAGGACTTAATAACTGGTGAGTAAACCTTAAATCTAATCATCACAATTTCCCTTTGCTTCCATCTCTAAGAAAGGTGGCCCAGATACATCCCACAATGTATACGATGCCTAAAAAAAAATTCAAATGGATACAGACGATAACAATTCTGTTCCTGATGCATTTCAAAACTGAAAGGATTGATAAAAGAAAGCGAAATACAGAATAAAAAAACAAAACTTCTGTGCTCTCAATAGTATTTCCACCATGCAGGGAGTTCAAAGGAAACTTGTTTGTTTTCAGGAGGCAATTGAATGGCATAAAAAGAATACAAGACAAATCTTTTAGTGGAGGAATGCAATACCTTAATCAAAATGTTGGGAGAAAAATTTCAGAATCATCAGATGCCTACCTCTTGGTCAAAAATAAGGCATATGATGTACTGGCCAATTCTGAGTTGGCAAGTCACTAAGTCTTACACAAGGAAGTGTCAATCAATATTTATGAGGCTAAGAAAATCAAGGCAAAAACATATGAATTTATGTCACCCTAATGAGTGGTACTCCTAGTTCAGGACAATAATACTTTTAAAATGGTCCTTCCAAATTTCCCTCTCTCTCTATTGAGTGGTAAATCTTCACTGGTCCTATCGTGCTCAGTGCTCAAGTTCATCATCAAAATATAAAATCAACAAGAGGGGAGGGAGGACTGTAATCTTACAATTAGTACCGATATAAATATAAAACCTTTGAATGATAGAATTTATTGACTACTAAGGTGTGACGATACCAACTCTGCAAGAAGACCTCATCAAGTGTTTACTTAGCAACACTTAAAGAAGTAATTCCATTTGATGCCCAAAAGAGATTTAATTAATTCAATTTACCTAACACAATAAATTACCAATGTATTTGCAATCAAATTGATATATTTAGCTTAAATTCTTTAATTTGGATTGGCATTTAAGTAACATTTTATCCTACCAGCTTAGCAATTGAATAAATAGGTCATAATGGCTTCTAATTTCAAAATTTCATGATTAGAATCACCTTATCCAAGCTTTAACCCAGTATTTTGGCTACCTCATTATCCTGATCAAATACAACACACCATGTTAAAATTTCATCCTGAAGTATTTCAGCAATTTTTCTTTAGCATAGACATTTATGGATGGATTAAGAACTAATAAAATTGAATTAAAAATGTCACCAAACGCTAAAATAAAACTCTCCACTAACAGTGGAGATTACCTCAATCTGAGTCTTTCACTTAATTTTTTTACTTCTTTAAGCATTGAAATGAATGTCAACCCTGTTATTCATAATACTAGCATTCATGAAATAAAACTTGGTGAACTACTATTGATGCAAGGTCAACAACACTGCCTATGAAGTCACTCTGGCCCAGACAGGACTAGGTATTCGGGGATGAATTTCACTAAAGCAGGTTGAGGTTTAAATGCTTTTACGTTATTAATAATAACACATGCTTATTTGTCCAGCAGCCATGCACCACAGCATTGACAGTGCACGACAGATGCACAGGACAAGTCAATTATTAATCAGGAATATACCATATCCACTTTAAGATAAAATATTTTCAGCAGAAAACAAATCCTATTATTATATTGCATTTATTTAATGTGGTGTTCTCAACAAAAGTAGGTACTCAGAGGTAGTGCAGCAGTAAGTAGCCATTTATTACGTACTACAATGTGGTTGTCCTTAATTAACTGCATGAATCTCCCTATACACGCCGTTGTGAAATTTAATTCTTTAACACCTGGCAGAAATACATCCATCGAAAGCTACAGGTTTCCACTACTGTCTGGATTAGTCATTGTTCTCATCTTTATCACAGTCTTCAACATCCCATTGCCAATCAGAAAGCTCCAAATCCATCTTTCCAGCCTTCTTTCAATTTTTCCCAACAATCCCCTCTCCTCCCACACCATGCCCAGAACTTGTTCGGTTTCCTCTCTGTATATTTCACCCTTTCCAGCCTTCGTCCTACTGTTAAGGGCACACAGCCCTTCAACATCATGCTCCATATATAAGTTTAGAACAGCCTTTCCTCAACATCCTTACTTGAAATCCCTGTCATCATTTTCCCTTCTCACGAGAGCTCCTTCGACAAATTCTTACTCTACACTGCACATATATGTAAGGAAAAAAGGGAACACCAGAAGAAATATTAACTGAAAATAAAAATCCCCACAGAATGGCACCATCAAATTTGGGAACAGGGGGCAGAAACCGTATCACTACAAAACTTGAGATGATTCTGGTCAAGCACACATGAAAGATTAACCGTTCCATCTGCTTCTATTTATCAACTCTCATCCGTCTCAAAAATCTGTTTCCTTTCATTAAATTCAAATTAACGACTTTCCCCCAATACCCTTCGGAATTAATAATATCATATAAAACCGCTTCTGCCGGTTTCACGATTTCGTGATTTTTTCACTCCCGCGTTTAACCGCAGACTTACCACCCTTAAGCATGGCTTCTGTCATTAAAAATTTCAGATTTTTTCATTAAAGTCCCATTCAGATATTTAAGGCCTTGAGGTTTCCATCAGCTCGAACAGCAAACCATTTCCCATGTCAAAGTGATAACTGCACCAAAACAACTTATCACAGGAAAAAAATTTCAATGGTTCCGATCTGCTGACATCAATGAACCGAAGTATCAATAACTTCTCCACAATTATCATGCACCAAACTGATATATTCGATCCTTTTACATCATATAATTGACAAATTCGATCATTTCACAGAGCATGACTAATCAAATTCACGATTGTAACTCCTTTGCAACACTTCATATGAAAATGAACAAATGTCAATTTTTCAAATTAAATGAAATCCTGGAATGCTACGTATCAGTTAAACATTTCTTTGGTGGTAGAGAAGTTTTCTTCATGCTTTGCTAAGATAGCAAATACATCATCAAATACGTATTACATACCAGGTTATAATTACTAACTTACTACTTAAACCACGTTAGTGCTATTCCATTATTCTTACCAGTTTGTTTGTCTAGTGTTTGACTGAACTGGTTGATGGATGGGGGAACTTTCAGCCTTTTCTGAAGCACTGCTTTCTGTCTCTGAATACGGATATACTTCGGCCATCGCACGAAACGACTAAGATCTCGCTTTGGCTGAATATCCTGACCTGCAATTCATCATTACCTTAAGATTAAATATGAAGACAAATCGTAGGCTCTATAAACGCGTGCGTCAGATACAAATCATGGTGGTAGAGAAACTTTCGTCAAAGAGTTTTAAGATAGCAAATACGGTCATCATTTAACACAACTATACCACAAAAGCGTGATGGCCAATACGTACCGATAGCAAAATTTCTAGGTCTTTTCTCAAAAAGTGGATTAACAATTTTCTTGTGTTCCGTTTTCTTAACAGCCAGGGGTGCTGCTGCTACCTTCTTCCCCTTCTTCTTGGGCTAAAAAACTATATATTAGCTTCCGCTGCCAATTGACCACACATGTTGCTTGATATACACGAAGGTTATGGTATCAATGCACCTGACTGGTAGAACCACCAATATCATTAGGAATCAAAAATTTAATTTATTTACCTTTTTCTGGACCATTTTTGTATTTGACGACCCTCAAGATGCCTATAATAACCAACGGATTATTAACAACGCGTGTCCAACTTCTGCGCCACTCACAACGTGGCTACCGGAAGGACATGAAGCGACTAAAATACCTATCGAGTAAATTGATAATCGATACTTTCGCTAGTGGCAATGATTCGATACATCGCAGATCGCTAGTTGAAACAGTTTGATGAAACAGCTGAACAACGTTGTCCGAGGTACGTCATAAAATCTTAGGTCGACGATTGTTTACATCTACGACTGTAATAAATTTGCTGTAGGCATACTATTTTTTGATAAACTGATTTCAATAGGCAATTCATGGCTCACCAAAGAACTCTCCCTCAGAGTAAGGAGGCCCTCCTTAAATCTTACACGACCAGACTGAAAGATGACGTGAAGTCGATGTTAGAGAATTTTGAAGGTAATTACGCAGCGGATGTTGATTAAATTCGCTAAAATACTGAATTAATTATCGTAAAAATGCGGTAAAATAAAATTTAAATGCGATAAGGTGAATTATGTTGTTCGTAACCGGAGTAGTCTTAAAACTTATTGCTGATAAGCATATAATTACTTGGTATTCTGCTTAAACTGTGAAATCATTCCTTCGGTTACCATTAAATATTCTATGAAGTTCTATTTCGTCTTGTGAATAATATCATTGCGCTGACCAATCACCAGTGGATTAGGTTATGTTCTCTAATGGCCCCTGTCTGCCAGCAGATTTCACCTCATTTTATATTGTCATTTTGAGAAAAAAGCTCAAGTGTTACCGAAATGGTAAGAGCAGTTTCCTCTTAGAGTTATCGGCGTATTATCGATCGGAGGCAGGCAATTTAAAGGGTGCCCCCCACTTATTTTTATGTACATACAGGTTCCCACGTTCGAGGGAACCTGAGAGTGTTTGCAGACTACAGTGTGCTAGAGAGATATATGTATATATATATATATGTATATATATATAGATAACTCTAATTCCTTACACTACAGCAATTACTGGTTTACATCTCAGAGTACCCCGCTATCTACCCGTGTCAATATTTCTCTATAGCACACTGTCGTCTGCAAATACTCCCAGGTTCACTCGAACGTGGGAACCTGTATGTACATAAATTATATATATATATATATTGAAGAAAATAGGAATAGATTGGAGGGAAAGGAGGCTAATACGCAACCTGTACATGTCTCAGACTGCACAGGTGGGGAACGGGGAGTCCGGATGGGCAGTGTTAGCAAGAGGTGTAAGGCAGGGTTACCCATTATCATCGTTGCTGTTCAACCTGTATGCAGACGAAATGATTAAAGAGGCATGGGAAGAACTGGAGGTAGGAATGAAAGTGGGCGGGGAATTCGTGAAATCAGTTAGGTTCGTCGATGACCAAGCTTTAGTTTGTACGTCAGCCAAGGGGTTGCAAGCATTGCTTGGTGAATTGGAAATTCAGTGTGACAGGTATGGGATGAGAATCAATACTAATAAAACAAAGGTTATGCGATTTTCTAGAAAGAAAAAGGCTGAGCTAAACATTAAAATAGGAGGGCAAAAACTAGAGCAGGTAGAAGAGTTTACGTATCTCGGAAGTATTTTTGGCCAGCACGGTCAAAGTAGTAGGGATGTAAGGAGAAGACTTGCGCTAGGTAAAGAGGCTTTTACAAGGAAGAGGGAGTTGATGACAGGGACTTTGAGTAAGGATGTTAAGAAAAGACTCGTAAAAACTTTGAAATGGAGCGTAGCTATGTACGGTGGGAAACGTGGTCATTGAAGCAGGAGGATAGACGTAGATTGGAGGCTTTTGAAATGTGGGTGTGGAGAAGAATGGAGAAGGTGAAATGGACAGAGAAGAAAACAAATGAGGAAGTACTTGGTATGGTGGGCGAAGAGAGGGGTTTGTTGGGAGCAATCCTATAGAGGCAGGGATTTTGAAGACTGTAATTGAGGGAGAATGTTAGGCAAACGAGGAAAGGGAAGGAACAGGGTAGGGATGTTGGACAGGATGAAGGGAGGAAGGAAGTACCCAGAGATGAAGAGGGACCTGATGTAGAGTAGGATATTGTGTTTTGCTAGGGGTCACAAATTATTTAGTTGGTAATTGTGTCCATCCAAAAACCTACCTTAACCGGTAGATTACCTAATAATAATATATATATATATATGTATTGAACCAAGCTATGTGATTTTTTGGGTACCAGGTCTTCGTGGGGAACCATAACCGGCACAGGGAAAGGAACTGGCCTCCCTACCCTGATGTGTGAATGTCACTCGCGGTCGGGCTTAGTACTGGGTGAACTCTACCATCACCTACCAAACCGACCTTTGGGTTGATTACTGTATTCATAGTTTTTATATATGTATTGATCATGTATCATGCATGTATAGATTTATCAGAAAACGTGCAGTGCTCAATCTTTGGAATAAAATTAGAATAAATTATAAAAAGCATGGGAACGAATTAAGCATATACGGGCAGGGTCAATACTTACACTGACATCCGACGTTTCAAGGGGCACATGCATCAGAGGAATACATTGATAAGCCTTTATGAAGCTAGGTGTTATTAAACAAGTGGTAGGAGAAACCCAATTATATTAGTACCCCCGACCACGAGATAAAGAAAAGGCATTGACATCTTCAAGTACCCATTATTAATTCCTTCGCTTGATTCGAAGATCTAACAAAATCGAACCCAAGCACCTTATTTATTTACTTCCTGGCAGACAATAATGATGTATTTGGTTATTGAATGAAGTATGTAAAGTGTTTTTGTGAATTTTTATGTATGTATATGCACACACATACTTGAGTGCGTGAGTGAACTGTTGTAGTGCATGAATGACCAGTGTCCTGCCACATGCCTCCCTGGGCCATCGCTGCCTCATTTTAATGCATGGTGTTCATCCCAGAAAAATTGGTAAAACTTCCTCCTAATTCCTAATCAATTCAAAACTCTCTCTCTTTATTTACAGAAATAGTGAAATTAGCCAAGGGAGACACTGACACACAGCTAACCAGGGTAACTCAGTGTGAGAAGGACCATTTTGAGATGCATGTCCGAGCGGCCAACATTGTAAGCAGTTGATTCTTCAAAATATTTACATGTCCTAGATTTCTTTCCTCAGGAATGCTCAATCTTTACAATTTCCAAATTTTCAGGTGAGAGCCGGGGAATCTCTCATGAAACTCGTCTCAGATATCAAACAGTATTTGATATTGAATGATTTTCCCTCAGTTAATGAGGCTATTGCTCAGAACTCAAAACTTTTTAGGACAAAGCAACAGGAATGTGACCAAAAGCTGATGAGTTTGCGAGATGACATGGCAGCAGATCTGTATGACTTGGAAGAGGAGTACTATACATCCATTTATAAGTAAATGTGAAGTCTCTTGAAAATTTGTGACTATTTGATGTTTTTATCGTGTGTTTTATTGGTAATTATGTCTTCTGTGAAGATATGTGAATAGGAATTAATCGTATGTGTACATACTTTAATGATATTTAGTGTTTAAGCTTCAATAATATTAAAGCACTTCAAAATTGAAACTTTTCATTTGGTCTCAAGTTTTCCCAGCAGTACAAACTCCACTTATTGTATTGATTTTGGTGCTAAATATTCATTAGTGCCGATAAACTTACAGTTAAAACTAAATTTTTATAGTGTGTTTCTTGATTAAATATACTATGGTAAGTTTAGTGCATATTTTTGGTTGCAAAGGGAACAAAATAGAATAGTCTCTGAAACAGGAGAGAGTAATCATGAAGTAAGGCGAGAATCATTATTATTATAACTTTTTATTTGCCCAGAGATCGCAAAACAAAAATACCAGGTGGGTGGTGTATGTACATGATATAAGGCACGTCGAAAAGGATCAAAGACACAGGCTCAATTAAGATACATGGAGAAAGAAATGATGCGCTCATAGTTGCATAATGTTTGGCACAAATCCATGAACATTGGCTGTAACACGGACATGTAATATCAAATTCAGAAAAATCAGTGATCACCAACATGAATCAGACCTTGTCCATTGCTTGAAACTAAAAGTAAGTATGAACTGACTGGTCGGGAATATTGTTGAGACGTTCGTCAACAGAGTAGAGCATATTGCGCTGTAGATATCTTTTCAATTTGTGCCTGAATGCAGCAGTTCCCTTTGTATCCTTGATACTTTTGGGTAGTTAGTTATATCAGCTGATGCCCATTCCATTGGGTCCTAATTTCAATGCTTTAGTTCTTATGTTCCCACAATGGATGTCATTCCTTCCTTGGGTGTAATGATGATGATAGGCAGAGTTCAGAGAATAGTTGCCAATGTTATTTTTTATATACAGGATTAAAAACATAATGTAGATGCAAGGGAGTGGTAGCAAATTTAATTCATGGAAAATAGGCCTAGCTGGAGCATTGTGAGGTTTCATGGAGATGTTTCTAATAGCTTTCTTTTGTATTTTAAAGATGTGGTCGAGAAATAGCAGCTGATCCCCATAATATTATACTGTAGGTTATATTTGAATAAATTTCACCATAGTATAAATTGAGTAGTACAGTTTTACTTGTAGTTTCATACAGGTGTCTTAATAAGTAGCTGGTTGAACTGAGCTTGTGTTGAAGGACTTGAACATGCGTATCCCAAGAAATATTTGCACGCAGGGAAATGCCTAGAAATTTGCATTCTATCACATGCTCAATTGATTGGTCATTAATTTTTATCTGCAGATCATCTGACACCTTCTTATTGAATGTAAAGTATAATATTTTATTTTTATTTACATTTAAGTTTAGTAGGTTGTCTGTACACCACTTGTTAATTGCAAGTGTGACAGACTTAGATTTTTCCACAAGGCTGGCACATGTTTTTGTTGATATTATTACTTTTGTGTCATCAGCATACAACACTGGTATTATTCCTTCATTATTCTGTAAGCAGTTAGGAAGGTAATATCAGAAAAAGGAGTGGCCCAAAGGTTGAGCCTTGTGGAACGCCTTTGTTAACTTGGAATGCTTCAGATGAATGACCCATCAACTGATAACACTACTTTCTGAGTGCAATTGTGAATATAGGACTTCATCCAATTCTAAGACAAATTCATCCTAGACAAGAGGAATTCCTATTCTATTGAGTTTAATTAGTAGTCTATTGTGGTTTACATTATCAAAAGCCTTTTACAAGTCAAAAAACATTCCAAGAGGTTTGCATTAAGCATCTAATGAATTAAGTATGCTGACAATTGCCTGGAAAATGGCAGTTGTGGTAGACCTTTCCGATCTAAATCCATGCTGAGAATTTGAAGGTAGAAAGTTATTTTCGAGAGATAAGATGCTATATGCATATACATGGCTTTTTCGAATATTTTAGCAAATGTATTTTGGATGGCTATTGGTCTGTAGTTGTTCAAATCATTAACACAGTCGTGGTTTTTATATATGGGCACTACTTTTGATTCTTTTAATTGGGATGAGAAAATCCCTTGTATCAAAGTTTCATTAATTAGAAATAAAAGGGGTGCTTTTATGGCTTCATAACAATGAATAACAACTTTGCCGACCCCGGTGGCGGCGGGGTAACGTCCTCGTCTGCTATTCCAAGGGTCGCGGGTTCGATTCCCGCCTGGGTGAGTTTTCCTCCACCTAGGGCTTGGGTGTTTGTGAATGTGACCATTGTTATCGTTGTTAATAGTTCGATGTAAAGGCCAAAATGTGCTGTTTTCGGACTTATACTGAATAAATAAAATAAATAAATAAATAAAACTTTACCAAGAATTTCATCTGGGCCAGTACTGGATTTGTTTCTGAGTGAGGAGATAATAGTTTTTAGATTGGTTTCAGAACAGGGCTTGGCTAACATTGAGGATGGTGCATTTGCAAAAAGCACATTTGCTGGAGAAATAGTTGGGCAAGGAGCTAACATGTACTATTTGTTAAATTTATTAGCTAAAGATGAATAGCTAATGGCAGTGTTATTTTTAGTGTTACAAAGTTTTGGGAGAGTGAGTTGTGGATTTTTCTTACCTCTACAGTCATTAATTATTTCCCATGCAGTTTTGGACTCATTATTGGAATTAAGTAACTTTTTATCATTATAAGTTCTTTTCGTGGTATAAATCAGTTCACGGTAATACTTTTGAAATTCCTTATAGAGTAACCTTTGCTCATGATTGTTTGAACTTTTACTGGATATAGCAAGTTTTTTAAGGATAGTTGAGTAGTAACGGATCTCATCAGTTAGCCATGGCTTACATTTAGTTCTATGAAATATTTTATGATGTGTTACTGGGAAATTCATTTCAAAATTGTGTTTGAAAATTGAATAAAAGTAATTGAAACCTTCGTCTACTGACTTAAGGTCATAGACGTTGTTCCAGTATTGGGAGTTTAGAAGGAGCAGAAAATGCTGCATATTTCCAAGAGTAAGAGACCAACTTAGGTAAGTTTTATCATTTAGGCTCTCCATTGGTTGGTTAGTATCAATACTTATTTTGACCATGCAATGGTCTGTTATACCTAGGTCACTAAGAGTTTTTACTACTTTTTCTTGGTTAAGGTTGGTCACAGTGTAATTGATTAGGGTGGTGGATGTGGGAGTGACCCTGTTAAGATTATTAATAAAACATTCCATGCCGTAAGTTTTGAACAGATTCAGCAATTCGGATCTGTGAGGAGAGTCAACTAAGAGATTACAATTGAGATCGCCATTCAGCACGAGTATCCGGTTGTTTGCATATAAGGAGCAAAAGAGTTGGTCCAGTTTTTTAAAAAATGTATGAAAATCGCCAGTTGGTGATCTATAGATGAAGATGAGCACGAGCAATTCCAATGGAGTTTCATGGAAACACACTGCACATTCAAAAGTTTATTCTTCCTTCACAAGCACGTCAATTGAGTCAACAGTACCCTTTATTCTACAATGCACAAATATGCCCACACCTCCATTTTTATACGTGGTCCGGCAGAATGAGGGCACTAGGGAGTAATTTCAGAGTTAGATAACCTTCAGTTCTTCATTTTTTGACCAATGCTCGGTAATACACAAAACGTCTGGTCCACGCTCATTTATAGCCACTTCCAGCAGGTTCACTTTGTTCCTGAGGCACTGAATATTCACTTGCGCAACTTTTAAAGGCTGCATAATTTTGCCTAACCCTTCAAGGAGGTCAGGCGAGCCTTCAGAAAAAAATACCTAATGACACGGACATGTTTTGGCCAAAAGTCGGGACTTTCCACGACTTCTTTTAAGTCTTCACCAACAGATACACGAAAAGAGAGGTAGGTGCCCCTAGATACCTTCAGCTGCTCGATCTCAAATTACTTGCCAGGCATTTTGCTTGATTGCCAAGGGTGTACGTGGACCATTCTCGGCAGCCCGACTAAATAGCTGTTAAAGTTTAACATCCCCACAATCGGCTTCGGCCGAGGTTTCCGCTTATTTGGGACCATGGTGTAGCCATCATCATCTTCTTCCCTCATGTTGCTTGTAGTGGTATGCGGTGGCTGCAAATTTCCATTGCGAGCAACGGAAGAGTATGGCAGTGTCTCCATACGAGCACGCTCTTTATTATCAAAATACTATTGGTAGCTACGACTTGAGAATAATTAAAACGTTCTATGTTACTTTTCTACTCTTTCACAAGTTTTTGGGATGTTGCAACCGCTCACTTTCCAATGAGTTAGTGATCGATATTTTAACGTCACCCGGTATTTCCCTCAGTTTCTCGTTCGTTTTCAGTGGACACATTTTTAGAATGGCGATTTCTTTAGACCGCTTATTTATTAACTTCAAACCGTCCATTAGCTTGACCTGTAGATCTGTCACTATCTGCAGGACTTCGTCTTGTTTACACTTGATATTTTAATTGCGTTACATGGACCAAACAAACACTTTATACATTGATAGAGTCATTTAGAGTTATTGGATATGGAATTCACCACTGATTCCGTCAAATTCTCGTCAACTAATGGCTTTGTTCTCTTGTTATTTGCTAACATGAACATATAAACCAGCCTGCACTTCATTGGAAAAAATGGAGAATGCAATTATTAGGAAACTATCAGGGGTGCCCAGGTTCATAAGGAATGAAAATATCCTGAATGACTTGAGCCTCAAACCCATCCTTCACTCAGTAATAGAATCGCTGAGCAACTTTGCAGAAAGTATACCATAAACGAGCAAGCCACTAGTCAAAGCCTATGGGAAAATTACCACAAGGTACCAAGCAAATACTCATGAAAGACCAAAAATTGCCCATATCCCCCAATCACATAAGCCACAAATATGTCCAATGATAGATACTGCTATCATCAATTGCACAACAGTCGGATATAGTCAAAAGGGGAAATTTACCCAACCGACATATATGACACCATGATAAATAGGCATGGCTAACAGTTCATTCTCATTAGAGCTCTATTATCTAGCATTTTGAGTTGACGACTACGATAATGTGATGGTGTAGGTGCAAAATATTGGTTCCTACAAAATAATCAATCAATCCATTTATTTTTGTCCAAGGATTTGTTGCATAAATATAGGACACGCCAAAAACAATATGCAGCTGCAATTTAATTATAGTTGCAGATGTTCATCGAGGGAGCCTGATCTCTATTATTACGACAGAGCTTGAACAGATATTTGCCAAGTTTTTTTTTTAATAGTGGCATTTAATTGAGATTCCTCACATTGTCAGGTAACTTATTAAAAAGAATGAGGCCCATATTTTCAGGCTCCAGTGCTGCATTTTTAGTTCTTACTAATGATTGGTCAGGTTTTTAGAGGTTCTGGTATTATAAGTGTGATAATCTTCATTGCTGTTGTAGAATTGGGTGTTGCACTTACACTAATGATTGTTGTATATAAATATATACTCTCTCAAGGAAGAGTTCCTTCCTTGAGAAAGGAGGCTTGTACCACCAAAGTTTTGAAAGCGTGTGAAATTCTTTCTTTTGTGCTTCTGTGTTTTTGTCTTTGTTTGCTAGGGCTAACTTCATCTTCATTCTACCTGATGATGCCGCAAGTCGGTGAAACGCGTTGTACCGTATAATAAAATCTGTGGAAAAGTACGAGTCTTTCTTTCTATTTCAATAATGGATATCAATTACTTCCACGAAGTGAAGCCTGAAACAATAGAATATATTAGTACATATTGATTCTACGCATATTTAGTTTCTTTCCTCGATCAGTTGAGGAAGACAATGGGAAACCACCTCAAATCTTAACACTAGAGAACTATTTGTACAGCAGACGAGTGATAGAATATTTTTTAGAAGGTAATACCACAGCTATGGAACTTGCGTTTTATTCCGGTTTACATTCCAACAAGCAACCATAAGGGAGGATGAAGTATACAGTTTGACAGATCATATTCCAAGAAGTGTTTTTTGGAGTTCTTGGAAAGATTTACTTGGTTGTGTTGGGAGATATGTGGTGGTGGGTAAAGGGAGGGGTCGCAATGAGGTAGAATAACTGATAGCGGAATACAATAAGAGTTTTGCGGGATAAATGGCTTAATTATATTTAATGGCTGATTTAAAAACCAGAATGTGTTGTTTCATGCATCAACTACCAAAATATATCCATTTTATTATAAATAGGCATACATTTAAGAACTGCATCTCCAATTTGCACAATTTTCCAGGATCTAGCATTAACACAATCCATAATTTGGAGATCTTTGTGACATCCAATTGAAGAGAGGAAAAAAGTATTAGGAAATGGAATATAACCTTCGGGATGAAGAGGAATACTAGGAAGCAGTTGATTTTATATTCAGAAAAAGGTGGATAAGATGCAAGATTGCCACTCACTCAGGGATATTGAGGAAAGTCTGTAATTAATAGTGGTCTTCAAAAGCTCAGTAACATGTGGAAAATGAAATTTTTTGAGGAATTTTATTTGAGATATCTCCACATTTTACAGCTTGTGTTGGCTACATAAACATCGATTACTATTTTTAGGTAATCTCTTGGTTAAGGTAGGTTTTGGATGGACACAACTGCCAAATAAATATAATATTTTGTCTCTCTTAACAAAACACAACCCAACATCCTACTCAAAACAAGCCCCACTTCATTTTCGTATACTTCCTTTGTCCCTTCGTTCCATCCAACTTCCTGCCATCCAACAAATTCCTGCCCTTTCCTCAATTGCCTAATATTCTCCCCCCTATCACAATTTCCAGCATCCCACTGCCCATCAATCATCCATTTGTCCTGCCTCCTCAGGATTTCTCCCAACCATCCCCTACCATCTCAACCACTTTCTCATTTGTTTTCATTTCGGTCCATTTCACCTTCTCCACACCCACATCTCAAAAGCCTCCTATCTATGCTTATCATCCTGCTCCAATGGCCATATTTCTGTGCCATACAAAAGTATGCTCCATATCAAAGTTTTTGCGAGCCTTTCTTAATTTCCTTACGCAACGTCCCAGTCATCAATTCCCTCCTCTTTGCGAAAGTCTCTTTCCCCAGAGCAATTCTTCTCCTTATGGTCCTACTACTTTCACAATTTTGGTCCAAAACACTTCAAACGCAATGGTAAGCTGTTCCACCTGCTCTAATCTTCACCCTCTTATTTCAGCGTTTAGCTTAGTCTTTCTCTTCCTGGAAAACTGCATAACATTTGCTTTATTAATATTGATTCTCATCCCATATCTATCCAACTGAATGTCCAATGAACTCAGCAATGCTTGCAACCCCTTGACGGTCTGACAAATTAACGCTTAATCATCAGCAAACCTGATTTCATGATTTCCTCGCTGACTTTCATTCATATCTCTAATTCTTCCCATACCTCTCTCTTCCTCATATATGTTAAAGAACAAAGGTGATAAGAGAAAATTTCACATAGTTAAGCCCAAGACAGTGCTGACACTTAGTAAATGTTATAACTTTTCAACAATATGGTACAAACTAAATTCCCTGGATGTAGATGATTGCAGATTTGAAATTGGCCTGAGAAATGTGGGAAAAAGTGATTTTGAGATACCCAGTAATTTCAGTTAGCAGGAGTATTTTGCACCTTGAGGAATAGTTCATTGTAGGGATGTTCAATGCCAGCTGTTTATTCATGCATCATGATTGCACAGCTCACGTGGGTCAACCTTGTAATAACATAAGTGCCAGTCAAATATATTTCAGTGTGGAATGCAGCAGTATTTTATCCCATCAAAGAATACTGTCGGCTGGGTGGAAGACGGGGTTAAGGCATGTCGCAACTTGGTTGTATATTAATCGAAATGTGCAAAAATGAGATGTAATCCACAACAGCACCCGATATTCCATCCTTCCAGGAAAGATACACATGCCTCCAAGTACAGATGGTCCAGCCCCTCCATTCAAGAGCATTTTGGAATGAGCAGTATTTAAGGTTCAAACTCATCATATGGTTCACATTCCCTTGCTGCTCCACTTGATGTGAATAAACAAGTATTAAGGGACAGTCATATAGATATAGACATAGGTGAACCATGGATTTTAGTGCTTCAAATTCCAAATAGTATTAATAAATTTTTCAGCCAAGCATAGTCATGAAGTGGCATCTGGATGTTTAGCAAAGCTGGTTTTTGTGGCAAGTGAGATAGGTAATCAGCCAAGACTCTAAAGCAATTTTTGTGGTGCATTGGAGAGCCACTATCCAGCTGCACTTCCCAGCAATATTTGGAGTAAATTGGAGAAAACAATCTGGTAGATTTCAAAATAGATACAACCAATGTATATGTTTGCCAGGTGAACATGGCAATGAGGCAAGACAAAAAGGATAGAATGATTGAATGATCCTGAGGAATATGAAGGGTATATCAGAAAGGTTCACTGAATGCCTTAAAGCAGGTTGTCTGTTTCTTCCCTGCAATACTTCCCTCGAGCCCGGCAATAGGCTTTCAGTCATGATCACCAGTCAAAAGCAGCACTCTTGCCCATGACCCCCCACCAACATCTTGCCTACAGGCTGGTTTTGACTTGGGACTTGACTTTTGGAGGCTCAGAGACTTTAATCAATATTCTTTTTTGATGACAGATTAGATAAAAACCAAAATTTGGATTAGCCATTAAAAAAGAATGTTCTAACAAAGCATTCATTGAGAAACAGGAGCCATACCCAAAAGTAGAGGATATTGTACATCATTGTGACTTATGAATGAGGGAGGCTCTTGGAAAAGAGAAAATATTTCCATCGGTTTGGATGCCAAAAGAATGCAGATTTTTGCAAACACTGCATTCTATGAAAATCATGGTTGACACCTCCCACGAGATTGAGAATAAACTTTTGGTGATGAAAGTTAGAGCACAATTAGAGTATCCAAATATTGAGGCAGTTTCAATAGGTCAACAATGGTGAATAACTGATCGTAGCGCTTATCTAATTGATATCAAGTGGAAAAGTGCTTCGATCAGCTATTCATTATGTTAGACTTCCACCACATCACGCCTGAAGCTACTCAATTTGTCAACAGTGGTATTTACTTATCTCTTGTCAGTGGCTGCTCCCCCTCAGTAAGTTGCCATAAGTCAATCCAATAAACAATTAAGAAGCAGCAGGTATGCCATTATCAAAGTAAATGAAGCTGAAAGCATTTTAGGAGTTATTAGGTTTATTCAAACTATAAAAATATCTTTGTTGAAACAAACATTAAACCCGCTTGATATTAAAATAGACCACGATTACCCTTCACTACCAGTCAAAAGGAATTGATACGTAATCGTGACAGCCAGAAAGTTTGTAAATAGATAATTACACATACTACAGTGAAATCCTTGCAGGTTTTTCACCAGACCAGGGTTTCACTTGCTTATCCCAAAAAAACTTCACCATGACTGTGCAACAGGGAAATGTCAAATCTTTCAATTAAACACATTACAAATATTATTAGCTTGTAGATGAGAAAAAACAACTACGCAACACTGTGTTTCATTTCAAAACGGGAAGTACAAGTTCCAAAAGATCTCTGACCAAGATGTACACAAGATAGTGCAGATGTATTTTATGAACATACATAGAGGTAAATATGTGATTGAAGTGATGTTCATTATGGCCACAGAGACATTCAATGGGACTTCTACCAGATGGTGAGTTGGCTCTTCCCAAGAAAAGCAACGTTTTTACCTCTAAAATCATGAAATATTTCGGAGAAATCTTACCATTTCTATTATAAAAAGGACATTTCCATCACAAAATACAAGAAATTGGCCATTAATCACTCCAAAGAGAATCTTCGTAAAATTAAATGAGGAAAATAAAATTTTTATTGAAATACTAAACAGATCTTGAATGCTCCATATTTTTTGATTCGGATTATAACCTCAATATGAAAAGAAGGTAACTATGTTTTATTATTGTCGTTTTGAGCTGAGTACATAGAGGAGACCATAATAATCGAACATCCATGTGCTTACTATGCATACCTTCTTCAACTACCCAAATAAATGAAAAACAATGTAACAACTATATTTTTTCAATGTTAATAGTACATGGATCTTGGAAAAAATGACATTATACAAGATAAGGCAATATTAAAGAACACCCAAATATGACCAATTAATTTGCACCTTCATAAAAAAGTTATAAAAATCTACCTATAGTACTACTTGGAATAACACATGTACTCAGGGGCATGGTATTCTCATATTTATCCATCTTGTTAAATTTAGAATTTGTTCTTTCGTCAATTCGTGTGTGACACGATTTGAAACTGTCATGGTTCCTTCAATTCCAAAATTTTGCATGCATGTTAATGTCTCAGTACCCCATTCCATGGGTACTAATTCATCACTATCTCCGTGCATCATGTACAATGGTGGTAGATGTTCCTCAATATTTGACTTTAAACTCTGAAATAAGCGAAAGATATAGGCAGTTAATGTGCACCCACGTGTATCCTAAAGGAACTAAAGTCAGTTGCGTACAAAACAAAAGTTCACCTCATATACAACTGAAGAATCGTTGAGAAATGAAGAAATAGCAAAACATCCAGCAGTATCACGAAACATCCGATATGTTTGATGAATTGCCATAGCTCCACCCATAGAGAATCCACCTAAAAATAAAGTTTCTTTATGCGCAATGCTACTCACCCTTAAGACCATGTTAAGAAAACTAACTTACCTATAATGATCCGTTCTAGAGGTATTCCCAAATCAACTTCCTGATTAACTATTTTTTTCAATACATCCATAGATGAATTGATGCTATCCAAGCATTCTGGTACACTGGGAGATATGCTCTGTCGGTCAAACCAAACGTTGCTTGCCTGAAACACCAAATAAAAACTTCATTTCGGTGTCACCTCAAAAAATTTGAGAATCTAATGCACTCAGCAAATCAAAGACATTGTACGTAATGACAACAGTAAAATTAAAATGTTATGATATTCAATCCATCACTCTCATACAAGTAGGAAAGGACGAGGTACTCACAACCCCTCCCATTGGTGTGTAGTTTAATATTGGTGCTGTAGGGAAGAGTATTCGTAAATGAGGAAACTGCCATTCTTTAGCCAGCAGTTCTTTGATCCACAATCTAATTCCATTGCCTGTATCTCCTGGTCATCAAATTTGGTCACAGAAGTAAGGAATTATTCATAAATAGCTATTAGCCCATTTTAATGTCAGAAAATACTCAATAAATAAATAAAACGAACCTGAACCATGGAGAAATAATACGGAACCAGTTGGCTGTGGACGTAATTGAGGATTTGTAATTAGCCGAGGTACGCTCATTGTCCACTTTCCAATAATAATATAATGGGCATTAAATATTCCCTTCTATTCCTGTCGTCCCGGTGTATGCACAAAAAATCAATAGAATAAAAGCATATCCGCTGAAATACCAAATGAGTTATTATAGCGTGTCCATTTCACAACATCCAATGTGCTTCTCCCGATGGAACCCTAATCTTTTCACAGATAAAATGCCTATTTGTCTTTATCTGTAACTCAGCTGCAAAAAATCTGTTTATATACAAGTTTTTTTTTATATTTCCCAACAAATACCTTATTAGGAACTTGTATTTACTTTTTTGCTCAAATATAATTTGAAACCCGCCTTTTCTCACTTGTTTAGAAAATTTGATTCTCAAAATTAACAACTGTGGCGCCATTAATGCCAATAGCAGCGCGCGTTTAACCTGCATAAAGATGATTTTGAAGTGCGGAGAAGAATAATATTTGAGGATCATGACTGCTCAAATTCCAGCTCAGGAAAATTTCTCTTTTATCATCATTGAAAAAGACAGCCGAATAACCAGGATGAATGATGCTTGAGCACGTGAAGAAATCTGTCATCATTCTTAAGAAAGGTCATCAGGACTTTATCTTCTGGCACAGAACACAGCAGATCATAATTTATTGTCTGGCTGCGTATAGCATGTTCATTTATAAAAATTGATTTATGTAAAAGAAAATTTACATTTGCTTCCCGCAATACGTGAAGTACATGATTGCAACATCAGAATAAAAAAATCAACCTTGTGTGACTGCAGATTAACTAAATCAGAGTACTATATAAATACATTTACTGTAAAATTATTTAACCAGTTTCCGCAGCCTGCTAGAAAAACTAACTCGGCCAAATTTAAAGAAACCTTGTATTCATAGCTAGCGTCTGAAGCTCAGTACTCAGCGAATGGTTTTATTGTTAATAAAAACGTACATAATATTCCGATGTGTTATATGCCTGATGTACTGCTTTGCACTCTATGTCCGACGTGCTCATATGCCCCGTGTATTCATTTTTTTGGGGTCTATTGTATGACCAACAAAATTATTATTATTTTGGAAAATATACTGAAATAATTACCCTACATAACTCAGAAGCTATTTAAAAAGGAAGAAATAATATCTAATCATGCATTTAAAATTAAGGTTTATAAAAGAAAAGGAGCTGCTGAAAATACTACCTATGTATTTAGCATTGCTCATGCACAGGATGCTTGGCCATTTTGTAGTGGACCAAGCACAAAAATTGGTTGGGTCATTGTATTCCCTATTAAAAAATGTTTTTCTAACTTCATTCAATGGGAAACCCTGAACTAATTTTGGGAACCTCCACAAGAAACCATCATTTAAGCACATTTTGAAGCGGAATGTGCAGCTGTTTTACTAAAAGACAAAAAAGTTTTTTTTTAAGGGAGTTAGTTACACAATACTTTGTATTCTCCCTCTTCCTTGTGTGTATATGCTAAGTGCTATTGTTTATGCTAAACGCCATATCTCATTATATACCACTAACAATAGCATTCACAATCATTATACCAGGACCTGCAGTCATCTACATGTGAACTTCATCAGAACTTGCAAATCTACTTTTTCCCCCCATAACATGGGACTCTTATTATATAATAACCTTCCTCTGGTTATCAAGAGCATAGAAAAAATGTCCACCTTTAAATTCAAAGTGAGGGACTTTTTCATGCGACACTTATTCTACACTATTGATGAGTTTCTGAATATGTAACAATGTATTGTATTTTATGTTAAGATCTTTGACGTGCCGTATATCTTGGAACATGAATGTACCCAGATCCTCAGGCAAATAAATAAATGCTACTCTAAAAAAATTGCTTTCAATACATATAATTCCATATGTTTTAAAAACTAGCACTGCTCCTCAGCATTTCAAGAACTTGTCTCCTGAGTTATGACACCAGTAAAATAAATGTTACAATACTGTGAATAAAATCTTCCTCATAAATCAATATTGGCAGATAATAAACTATATAGAAGGCTGATGTCTGTTCATTTCTATTTCTTCTTCTTTTAATTTAATTTATTGAAAAGCAGTTCATATTCATTAGTAATATTATGTCACTGAACACTTATGAACAGGATTATTCCCATTCACAAAAACATGGGAAATAATGTAGACATGGATTTCTACCAAGCAATATCTTCGATCAAACATTTCAACAAAATGTTGAATAAGTTTATTACAATAGGTTTATCTGGAAAGACCCAAATTATGTCCTCTCATCTTCTCAAAATTGTTCCAAAAAGGGCAGATATATTCCAAATGTTTGATACATTCTTACGGCACTTTACTTGATTGAAGAGGGGCTACAGTTTTACTTCTTTTAAAGCATTTGATTGTGTAATTCATCAGATACTCCCATCAAAGCTTAAAAATGTCTGAATCGGAGGCAATATATATGTATGGCTGGTTAGAATCATACACTTATAACTGCAAACCGTTTTCAATTATGGAGCCACATAGCCATCTCCTTAGAGTGTCTTCATTAGAAGTTCTTCAGAATTATTCTCAGACCATTTCTTTTCCTAGTGTATGTGTGTGTGTGTGTGTGTATATATATATATATATATATATATATATATATGGATGATCTAACTGATGAGATTAGCTCTATTTCCAACTCAAAACCTATTTTGTACAAGGACGATGCAATGATAATACTTTCAGCTCCCTCAATAGAAGATTTAATGACTCATAGTAATCTGTAGCTCAGCAATTATTTATTATGTGCCAGGACATCCGAAACCTAAATACTCAAAAGTCACAACTAATGTACTTAGCAAATAAGAATGAAAGAAAAGTTGACATTCGTATTGAACCAGGAGGAAAATGGATCCATCAAACATTCTCAACTAAGCTCTTTGAAAAGTTATTTAACTACTTTTACATTACTAGAACATGTCAAAATGCTGGGCAAATGCCTAGACTCAATTTATTATCTTAGAGGGAATGTTCATTGTCATCAATCAACTGCATCTCTGAATGTCCTCCTTTCCACATAGGTACTTGGGCGAATTCTCTTTTGCTCTCATATCAGGTGCATATTTTGCTTTGGAGTACATCTTCCCATCCTAATGAGTATTTTTACAACTCAAAAAAGGACTATGTGGCTGATTGCAAATGACCACATATTACAAATTTTCGATTGCCATTCAATAATCTCAATCTGCTTCCGGTACCATGTTTAAATATTCTTGTATGCTTAATGCTTGTAAAAACCAACTTGTCTCGCAGCATAACTAGCTCAAATGTTCATAGACATGAGACCAGAAACAGAAATAATTGAGATGACATTGATGCACACTTGGGCAGCAATTGGACCGAATCCCAAGTGATTTGTGCTCCTCAAATATTTGAGTGATGAAATCAAAAGTAAATGACAAGCTGCCACCAATAAAAACAGTAAAACTATTTTGACATACCCCACTCTTTAATTCAGTCCATGTGTTCGTGCGGGGCTATAATTTCTTCTAATTGGATACAAGAATTGTTTTTTTAATAAGTGCAAGCAGGAAGTAGATTTTCTCACGTCCTCTATGGAATATCAATATGGCTCTATATTTCAATTCAGGATAGAGGTTGCAATAAATGATACCAGATGAAGAGTGGTAATAACAAAGCATTTCAATGCAAAGCAATTCTAAAATGCAAAAGCATTCAAAGTAAAGTGCTACAAGAAAGAAAAGCCTATCCACAAGGCCCTCCCACTTAATATAAAAAGTATTGGTCCCAGGAGTTAACAAAGTAAAATATAGGACTAGTCAAAGAGCAAACAATCTGCAATAAATTGTGTGGAATTACAAAGTCAATTATTTCATTAAATTTCAATATGTTATGCAAATTCCATAAAGTTATGCCTGAGACAACAAATTTCAAAAAAACAATCTGCTGTTTCAGTGTCCTGGAGACTAGAGAAACTCTTCCATTCTGTAATAGCATTTATCTATCACAAAATTCTTGAGATATTTCTTAAATGTACCCCTAGAAGAGGCAGATTCTATGACTGGTGGTAGATAGTTGAAAATTTTGATAGCCACATGAAAGGGGCTCTTATCATACATAGCAGAAGAGTGGATAGATTAAATGTACACCAACACACTGTTGAGTATTATGCCCATGTACTTGAGCATTGGTGATTTGTTATTCCATGTTATCCTTAATATACATACATAAGTAATAAATATACCTACAAGGTTAAGTTAGAATTTTCAATTCTTAAAAATAAGGTTTGCAGGTTTGCCATGGGGGTATTTTTGCCTAATACTGCATTATAAAAACTCTGCAGAAGCCAGGTGATGCTCCCCAGAAAATAATTCAGCAGCTCATATGTGACTGAAAGTTGTCATAGTAAAACATTTTTAGAATATTTAAATCTACAATTTTTGCAAGATTTCTCAAAATAAATCACTTTTTGCCAAGGCGGAGCATAGGTCATTGGTGTAGATACCCCAGAGTAAGGATTTCATCAATACACAGACCTAAAAACTTTGTGCTGTGTACCCTTCCTATGGATTGGCCTTTTAAGTAGAGGTCTAACTAAGGCATTTCCCTTCCTTTTTTAAATTGAATATAATTTGTATTTTGTAGATTTACAGACAGTTTGTCAATGTCAAACCATTTTTCCAAGAGCAATAATGAGCTATCAAGCTTGGCTTGCAACAAGTTGGGGTCCTTCTGGCTCATTGCCAGAGTTGAATCATCTGCATACAGAACTATGCTGTTATACTCAACATATATAGATAAATCATTGATATGAAGTAGAAATAATAAAGGCCCAAGAATGCTACCTTGAGGAGCCCTGACACTGATTGTTTCTATGGATGATAAGTGCTTTATCATAATGTTTTTGACCCCAATGCCAGAAACCTCCACCATCTGTTTTCTGTCATTTAAATATGAAGTAAGTCATTTATGGGCAATTCCCCAGATCAATTCGCGCACATATATAACATGCAGCAAATTATAAGCTTGAAGCAATTATTAGTATCAAACATTGCAAAACGTTATGGTTTTCTGAATAGGAACCACAATAATTTTCCTAAAATTTGATTTCATAGTAGGCTTATAACCTTAAATTATTATTACCTTTCATCCTTGCTCATGCACTTTCAAAAAAATATTATGGATGCTCTTTAACACACTTAATGTCAAAACGTTCTACATACTTGTTAAATGATAAACACTGACCTAAAGAACTGACATCTTGAGCACATTAAGTTCAGATGAACAGACAAGATGGATGGATTAAATTTTAGTACTTGACATTTTTTTAAAAACCATTTTTCTATGTGAATATAAATGACAAATTTATATAGTCAATCATAAAACAGAAGTTTCATAGCCCCATACTGATCATTGCTGTGATTATGTAAACACCAAACAATTTTGTATTTCATCATAAACAGAAGTATGTATTTTTGAAGTTTTGTTTTTTTCTTGAAATGTTTGGCATGGCCAAAAAGATGATCAATCATTTATTTACATACTAACCAAACTCTTTGAATCCCAATTCATTGAGTAAGCAATATGAAATAAATTTGATAACTTTCTTCCAGGGGTTTGCTATTTGCTCTACATTTTATAAGTAAATAATAAGGCTCATTTTGTGAAATAAACTAAAAACATTGTCAGGTGTTGCAAGATGGGAAAGTGCCAAATGGGCGTCATAGCAGGAACTCATAAACTTAGAGTTACATAAACATGTAGAGAAAATAACTTTTAATTTTTTTCTAAAAGGGATAGTCTAGGAAAATATAGCATGGGTTTTTCCTGGGGTACAAGAGATATTTGTAGGACACGGTAACAAAATATGGGGAAACCCAAAACAAAACATTCAAACCATATATTATTTGTAGAGAAAACCTGGCCATTAAATTCTTCTGCAGCACTCTTTCAACGGTGTTCCTCTGACTGGATGGCCCATCGACCAAACAAAAGTCATGTATAAATGAAGCCATTTGGGAATATGGATGGCCATCAAGGTGGTGAATAATCAAAAAATAATGCAGCTTCTTACTTCACAAAGGAACATTGTAAGGACAAGGAGTTAGATATTGAACACTAGTAATGAAGCTGCCATTGACAACACAAGCATAAATGATCAACTTACCCAGCAGAAACAGGCATAAGATTATAAAGACATAACTATGCAACATGCAAACATCAATCTGATCAAATAAGAGAGACTAATTTATATCTCATCAATGAATCTCTACTAATTCAGGTTCCTGTCACTCACAGCACACATCCATTGTACATACAATGTGTATTCACCATGGATATCCACTAAATCCACTGGACATACAGATTACTTACAATGGATATCCAAATGTCCTCCAATATCCAATAGTTCATATTACCTTACGGATAGGATGAATCCAATAAAATGTTATATCCACTGTACATACAGTACAATGGCTTCAGATTTATTATACAGGCTCTATATTTATTTGATAATGACAAATATGTAATTCTTAGGAATTCACCATATTACTGAATCTTATAGTGAAATTCATGTCATTTTAACAATGGTCTGGTGCTGGATGTCTAATGTATGCATATGCATTAAAAATCCAGGGATGTGTGTTGATGGATGCCGCGAGTATACAATGCAAATCTATTCGGTGTAACCTAATGAATTGGACATGTGGCATAAATTGTGGATTAAACACTGAAAATTTTGTACTATGCAGGTGTGAGTTCAGTCCAGAGAAAGAGGGAAACCAGACAATAGAAAATAATGAGCTGTGAGAGGAAAAAAATCATTTATAAAATGAATTGGCCTTGAAGGAAACTTGTCTTGCATGTAGATAAAACAGAGATCAACTGTCAGCCAAAATAAAATATTACAAATGAAAATAAATTAGTATTTTTGAATGTCATTTTATTAGGTTAACAGTACAGTAGGCCACAATGGAAGTTGAGAAAATTTCTTATTCATCTTCTGTTCTTTGCCTGATTTTTTGTTTATTAACACATATGAGTTAAATCATTTTGCACCATGACACTTCTCACAATAATGGATGTCTACTGTACAATATTTAACACAATACAATTTCTGTACTCATGGGGATCACAGCAGAGCACACCAAAAACTCCATCAGATTAAAAATAGGAAAATCAATTGTGTGGTGTATAATAATCATTATTAATATGTACACGATTTACAAAAATTGGAAATTTACATTAAAATTTGCCAACTCATTCAACACAATATTTTCCAAAAGAAAAATGCGACAACACACTCTTAAATATCAATCAACGCCCATCCAAGGCTAATGACCATAAAACTCGCAGCTAACAACCAACATATGCTAATTTCTTGAATTAATAATGACCACTCTCAATTCAGAGAACCAATTAAAATTTGCCATTGGCATATTTGAAGTACATCATATTTCTCAACAAAATAGAAAGCAAGTCCAACTTAAAATTTGCAGGTGATTGTAATAACATGGACAGTAAAGAATAATATCACACAATTTGTTGACCAACCTGTCTGACAGAAATTTTCTTTAATATGGAATATATTCACACAGACATCAACTACTTTTATGGAATGAGGAATGCACAAAATGCGCCATCAAGATCCTCAAAATTACAAGGGTGCAATCTGCAGCAAGAGCACACATCTTCTTTTGTGCAAATGCTACAGACCTCATCACTTCAACAATAACACACACCTTGGAAGAAACTAACATGTAAATGGTAAAAATCACACTTTAAAAAAGTGGTAAATAGCAATTTAGTATTAATAATGTATATATAATTGGTCACCATAATAACAATTATACATGTATAGCATTGGTATGTCTATTGCATAAATGCCATTATTACAAAAATGTAAGAAAAATGCTAAATGATACCCAATGAATGGGTTACATTTACTTTCATGCTCTACTTAATCGCTATTTTCATATTTAGATATGACTATGCTTACGTTTGAATGGGCAATTTCCTTATCACAATGTACTTGGTAAAACATTCAAGACATTCACATGACTGTTCCCACAATTGGAATGGTTTGATATGAACAACTATGCAAAAGTATCAGTATACTTTCAGTCATACCGTACTTAACTCATTTCAATCCTTTCACATCATTTCTTAGCATGAAGGGATTCATCATATCAATGCTAAGCTCACTTACTTACTGCCTCCAAAAAAAGACAAACCACATGTTTTTTTAAAGGTAAAAATGCAATGGAAATTGTACACTATAAATATTTTGTTTATCTGAATCAACATCACATGATTAATTTTGATAATAACTCAATCATATTTTCATAACATTTGCAACCAGTTTCAATAAAACAAAGAAAGGTTAAAACAATCAATGCTGGAATGTTTGAAAATCAATAATCCCTTTAAATTTAGTTACATACTCCTTGCCCAGAAACTTACACACGTAGATACCACATTTAGGAAATTTGACTGAGTGAATAAAACCTCATCTACACAAAAACTAGGAAATTTAAAAAAAAATAATTAAGCAGCTTATTTTTGCATCACAACTCCTAGAAATGTACAGAAAATTAATTTACACTGGCATATTTGATTCATTTAAAACAATGATTTCTTGGAGACCAACAGAAAATAGAAAAACAAGGGGGCCCCCTCTCTCTCCTATGCCGTTTAATGCCAAAGTTAATCTCCAGGATAATTGTATGATTCAGAGAGCTGTAATTCATTATATTGTTTCATTTAAAAAGCAAATCAGTGTAGCTATGGAAAACATTTTAACCAGGAACACATTTTAATAAGTTATAGCATACATCCTCATAAATTAAATAATATGTTCCAAACTTGTCCTTCAATGACAACCAATTTTGTTAAGCCATTATTTCAGTCAAGCCCATATTTCAAACCAGTAGAAATATCAAGTATTATGTTCTATGCCTTCAGTATTAGTTAGGCCTCTTTTCACTTGCATAATTTTCAACCCAATCAAACGTCAAATCAGTATGAAATATTTAGTTCGTGAGCTTTCCTCTCCAAGAGTTCAAGTATTTCTCAATCTTTTCCTCTTAAATGCAAAGGGAAAGACATATGAAAACTTTTGAAAGTGGAAGCTCAGTAAAAAAAAGGCTTTTGGTTCATAGCATTTGAACACAGACTTTGCTTCCATTGGTGCAACCAAGTTGGGTCCTAAAAGAGGATGTCCGAAGCCGTCTCTGCACTCCAGGTGACGCCCTCTTCCGTCGGCTTCAAATAATCCTGTTCATCAGTGGCTGGCTTGCTTTCATTCGAAGGCATCTCACTAGGGCTTGCAACACTACTACTGCTAGGCTGGGGAATTGTCCGAGTGATCCCAAGCTGGAAGTCCCCTCCTATCTGGATCTTACTAGGGGTGTAGCTGGATAGGGAGCCGCCTATGGGGAAGCCAAGCATGGGGAAATTAGGCTAAATTGACTTGATAAGGAATTCTAAAATGAGCACTTTCCAGTGCCCAGATAACTAAGAAAATGTTTCCATCAATGACATTCTCTCTGAAAAAATAAAGAATGAACATATTGAAATGTAATGAAATAATTGACTTTGTAATTCCACACACTTTATTTAAAAACACACGACCCAGGTTTCGACGTTGAACGTCATCATCAGGTCTCAACGTCGAAACCTGGGTCGTGTGTTTTTAAATAAAGTGTGTGGAATTACAAAGTCAATTATTTCATTACATTTCAATATGTTATGCAAATTCCACAAAGTTACGCCTGAGACAACTAAAGAATGAACACTTTCTTTTGGCAGTGACAGGGAAATGAAAAAAATCTTATGAACAAAGGGGAGATACTACAATACATGCAATTCACTAAAAGGAAAGGTAAGCACCATTAGAGAACTACGCTTTAAAACTAGCATTTCTTTATTGAACCAAATCACTAATTACACCCAGCCATAAATGTCATAACATATTTCTGACCAGCATTCACTGGAGACTAATGCAGTAATTCCGATGACAGTCGAGAAATGACAGGCAACCTAATAAAATACAAATTGGCATGATTGGTCATAATGCTTTTCAAGCAACAACAGATGCAAGGGGAATAAGCGGAGTCCATTAAAAAACCAACACCAATCCCAGGGAAAAGGAGGTATAAAATAAAATTAATGTTTCATTGATAGACTGCTTAGGGAGAGAGCTTATCAATCACATTATGTAGGCAAGGTAATAAAAGACCTTCACTAGTCACTGGCAGAAACAAGAGAAGCACAGAAAAAACAATGAGTTCAAAACAAATAATTATACCCAAAGGCTGGAAATAATAACATTTCCATTTTACTAGTATAATTGAGCAAATAAGGAGGTCCACTCCAACTTTAATTTGTTTCTCCATAGAGAGAATAAACTAAGGTTTTCCAAAGTGTGGTCTGCAGGAAAAATAAATTCTATTATTTTGTTTGGGCCCATAAACTAGCGACGGTGACAGCTGATGTTGTAGCCAGTGGTTGGTCAGGGTTGTTGGCTAGAAGCCAGATTTAGATCTCTTCATGTTTACCTAGCAGGCAACACTTTAATATTGTTTTACGCATTATTTCCCCACTTCTCCCAACCTCTTGTGTTTTATTTGATGCATTCCTAAGTATTTCCCATCAACACTTTTTATCACATTAAAGGAAATCTACATGTTGTCCCATTTTAAATTTAAATAATATTGACACCCAAATTTGAATGAGCTAATGAAAATATTTCCTATATTTGGTGTGTGTGTGTGAGCTAAGCTGACTTACACATTCAGTCTAGTAATCTCACTTTATTTCAAGATTTCAACAATTTCATGATTATTGCCAGAAATTTAATTTGGAATACCACTGTGATACAAATTAATCCTGCATTTCCTAAAACTCTTTATATTGGCCGACTTTCAACTTTGTTATTTTCTTTTAAATTTTTAGTATTGACCAAAAATTTGTCTATATCTAACAAAAATGCAATTTCCATTCAGTAGATGACAAAAATGTTTTAAACAGGCATATTACATAGCGCTATTGATTATAAATTTCATTCCTAACTAACTCCTTTCTGAAGTCCACCCCGCAAGAGAGGATATTTTCCGCAGGAAACACTGGTTGACTACCTACAGAAAATACTTTTCACTCACTAACATCTCCTTTCATTGTCCAAATATGTAGATTCTCTACTCCTCATACAAGCTGCATAAAAATTAAGCCATCTGACACTGAAAAATTCATTAAACTCAATTGGCTTAATGTCCTCGCATTAACTTGGGAGTTCCTAAAATAAGTTCAAATTTTCCTTGATTTGTCGTGAAATAATGAGGCACTTGCAAACGCACTGAAAAAATGCATCATATTGCTGTTCATTACATTTCTATTAAATCAAAATGTTTAAATGAGTAATTATGTATAAAATTACAAAAATTCCATTGGAGTTAATATTCACTGATGATATGATCTTCTAGTTATCTTCACTAATAACAGTTATCTCATTCAATATATGCATTGTGTTAAGAAGTCAACCCAACCAACAAGCTACATGCAATTCAATGTTATGACATTCAGGTCCTGAAAGAAGTGCAACTTACGGTGTGGGCTCAATATTATGCACTTGTAGATGAAGAGATATCGAAATTAGAAGTCTCACTCCCATAGTGACCTGCTTAGTCGTAATATAGGCGACACAATGTCATTATCCTATCTTGCAGTTCCATCGTAAAATAATACACACAGAGTTTCTTTTATGATTTTGGTATTTTTTGCCATGAATGAAATTTCACCATAAGCAGTGCACGAGTTTTAAGATAATGATAAATATCCAGCACCTTTGCAGTCATCAAGCCTCCCAAAATGAGGGAAATCTATTTCAAATCCACGAGAGTATGGCAGGGGTACATGGAAAAGCAACAAATTCTTAATTCAATTCAATAAACAAATGACCCGTGTTTTTCAAGAGGGGGAAGAAGTCAGTGACGGATGATTCTTGCTCAGTTCAGCCCTCGGCAAAAGCAATGCCCACCAATATTTTGGAGAGAATGAGTCGATGATAATGTAAGATGGTAAATGAAATAGATCTTTACAGTAGCGGTATGCTTGTAACAATTGTGCTCTAGGCATTTCATGACTATCCTGCTAGTCAAAGGTGGTGGTTTTTTATGGACTTTGGTGGACTCCAAAGAACTAGTCGAACACTCAAGAGAAGTGTGAATTAGTAATTTATTACCAATGTGTTTTAATATGAGTCGCAGCAATCAGAAGGCTGTTTTCAAAAAATTTTTTACTGGATTTGAAACATGATGAGAGATAATAAATATGGTTAAGTTCCTAAATTCAGAAAGAGTGATAATAGTTTGATATTAATGTCTAAGGTAATTTTAAAATATCCAAGGTTATGCAGCAGCAATAAAAACAAAATGGTGGCCACTTACTGGGGATTCAGGGGGGATTGCAATGGATTGCAGGGAGAAGGATACTACTTCACAATGAATGCATCTGAGTGAGGAAATTGATGAGGAGGCTCTTTAAGTTTGCCGAGCCACGCAGCACGACTCAAGAAGCAATGTCTTCCCAGTTGAGTTCAAGAGAATTAAGCAACATCCTTAATGCTCATGCTCGACTCCCAACTGATTATAACCAGTGCCCAAATCTAAAGAAATACTGAAGAGAATTTCTTCATCGGATGATAAAGCCCAAAAATCAGCTGTTTACATTAATTTTCCAGGTATGGAGAAAGGAGAGCTTCTTAAACAGAGTGAGTTGCCGAAGAGAATGAACAAACATACAGTGATGCCAAGGGTGAGTACATTTAAAAATAGCATAGATTATAAATTGGCACCATCAACCCTTCATTGCCAGATCACTAATTTTGGACGTTCGCATGTAAGTAGTCAAAAATTAATTTTTATCTTAATTTGCTTCAAATACTATATATTCAATTGTCACTAATTTAAATATTTGTGACCTTTAAATTAAAATTTAAACTTATTTTCCCTTTTAAACAAGTTTAACTAACTCCAATAAATCACTAAATAACCCAGCCTCATGAGTGATTTCTGCTGTCTGATAACAAACCCACACATAATAAAAATAATGCTTACGGGGAATCAATCACTCCTGGATCACTCTCACCTCATCAATCATAGTTTGGTAGATTATTTCCTAAACTTGGGAAATCATCAGGTTGCATTAGTCACCACAATATATATTTTGTTTCCGACAAAATACTGCTTTATTAACTTTTGCACCATGCCATGGAATGGAACAGGGAGGCTTAAAAACTTTCATAAAACTATGCAATTACTACCAAAAGAATTAGAATTGACCTAAAAACCACACCAACAGATTGCATAAGAAAATGAACAACACCTATAATATTCAATTGTTCCCGGCTCAACCTATTGGAAATTCATTTTAATTAAATGAACAATACAATGTCTCAAGTTCTAAAACAGCGTTTATGTTCCTCCGCCCGTGTTTTTTATAATTTATACATAGGACATGGGCTATATATATATATATATATATAGGTCGAACGGGGAGGTCATTAAAAACACGGGCGGAGGAACACAAACGCTGTTTTAGAACTTGTGACCTCAAGCAATCACACTTCGCCAAACATCTATGGGAAGAAAACCATGGGAGTGATTTCAACCCAGAACTCTTACACCAGAGTGAAAAAGGAATGAGGATGGACAAGTGGGAAGAGCTCGAAATCAGAAAGAAGTTAAAAACGGGTCATGTGGTTAATGATTTATTGTTTGAATACCTCTCCCCAATCCTGGAAGTACCCCTTTCCCTCACAGATAGACCCGACAAACCCCCCCACCCCACCCCACTCTAAACCAACCAAGCACCTGTCCTGACACTTAGCACCCCTCTTCCCCCTCCCCATCAATGCCAATCGCAACTCCATTTTCTTTTGCCTCCTCCTCGTCCCCCTCTCTCAACCACCCCTCCTCTCCCTCATGATTGGTATATAAGTGAACTGCGACTGATTTATTTCGTACCTGATGATGATGCTTGAGCGTTGAAACCGGTTGTACGCTAATAAAGGACAGTGGAAAGATACATTGCATTCTTCATTTAATTAACACCTATAATGCTGTGATGGTTGAAAGCAAGAAAAGAAAGAACTCAAACATTGACACATTGGTATTTTGCCGACCAAGAAAATGCAAGTTTTGCTAGGATGGGGTCAAAATCTGAATGATTCACAATTTCCCATAACAATCAGACTGCAAAATAATATGCAAATTTATCACATTAAAAAAAAGAACTTAAATGTAAAGAAAACACTTAAGAAAGAAAGAACCTAACGACCATCTTTCTTCAAGCCCTTAGTTTTCAACCAGCTTTCATCTTCAATGGCATCTCATCTACATTTACATGATAGCCCGCAAGCCGCCGCAAGGGCATGTGGCGGGGGGGGGGGGGTTTACGTCACCACCCGTAAAAATAAGGAATGTTAAGGGCATAAGGAATGAAAATCAGGTTTCCTACCTCTAAATACGCTGCATATGAGCACAGGTAGCTTAAGAAATGATGATAACTACTAGTTTTGGATAACTAACTGGGGTTTTGAGTAATGTGATGCATGCAAGATGACAGTAATGCAAGTTCTAAATGCAGATTTCCGGTGGAAGCTGAATGGTGGTCAAAAGACTACACCACAGAATCTTCATCGCCAGTCCAATGACGCAGTAACACATAAGTGATTTCTGCAAATAAAAAGAAATTTGGAAATGTAGATTTACCCAAGCTTAGAGCTAGCTTCCAAGAGAGGCTTGGATTGGACTGCACCTGCATCTATCAAAAGATGTCTGTCAAATGTAATTATTAAGTGAAGCATATAGAAAATATGTCTGCCCATTTAAAACATGAACCTTGTGAAGTACAAGATGAAAAATGCACCATGATAAGATGAGAACATTAAAATTATGTACGTTTATAAAAAATTGAAATTAGTACAAAACTGTGACACAGCAAATACATTCTTTGGATGGAAGAAATAATTCAAATATTTTAACAGGTCTCGCCTACAACTACAATTCACATGAAATTACAAGTAGAATGAGTATAGTAATCCGCTAAGAATGCCACTGACTGTGTTGTGACTAGTCATGAGTGACTCTATTTGAGTATCATAAGACTGTACAGATTTGTTTGTTAGTCATCATTAGTTGGGGGACATAGTATTTCTTTGGGGAAACTAAACGTGAGCATCAATTTTTCATACCAATGCATAAGATGAGAATAACTTTCATAGCATTATGACAAGTACAATATACCTCTCCAACAAAGCTCTTTACACTCGGACACATACAAATTTTATTCATTTTGACTATAAATCAAACAAATTCTCAAATCCTAAAATTTACAGCACTCGGGTACATTTGCTCATTGAGAAAAAGCCAGAAATTTAAAAGCTAAATATTTATAAGGAGCCATAGAAGTGGAAAAATGAAAGTACTCAGATGCAAATAAAAACATCTGCCTATAAAACCTACCATCATATAGGTTAAAAATAATTTTGAATGAAATTAATAAAAAATTCTACATAACATATGGCATTAATCCATTTGGAAGAGCATATCTTAAGAATTAGAGCATATATTATTAACTTCTGCATGAAATGGTGTCAATAAAATATTCAGCAAGGACAAAATGTTATAAGGTATGCCAAATCTAATTTTCCACCACATCAGCAGATGATTTCAAACAGTCATTGGCAAGTTGTCGGTGAACAATTTGAATATTTATTACTTTGAAAAATCATACTTTCATAAACAGTCAATACGCACGAGGAAATATGATAGAAATGAAGTTTCTTGGAAGAAGCTCAGATAGAATCTGTTATCTCCTCATGTTTTTAGTCATGCAAATATGAAACATAAACCAACTTTGCGGCTTCCAGCAGATATTCAGGGTGGGAAGAATGATGAAAACTGGACAGTGAAATCATTCCAGAGCACAATCATTTATATTCATGACCAAACTTTAAGAGTTATTTCTCCATTAAAACAAAGAGAAAACGTTATATACAGATCTGAGACAAGCATCCATGTCTGGAGGCGCTTACCAGTGGTGGCAAGTGAAGGGGTCATTGAGCTGGGAGGTGGAGTATGCACTAAGGAAGAACCGCTCGATAGTGCCGTTGCCTGGGGCACTGGCAGCGGGGACTCATCCATAAACGAAGACTCTGAAGGATACTCAAATGTTTTTGTTGCTTCATCGTTGAATGTGATGTGTAACTGAAAGGCAAAAGAGAATGCACCAATGAGAAACAATTAAGGAACCAACTTTAAAGAACATCAATGAGAATAATTGATCCACGCTACTAACTATTGGCAATTCATTGAGAAGCTCCGTTAATACAGCTTCCCCTTTAAAATTAAAGTGTACCGCTGAAGGAGAGTTGGCATCTACTCACACTCTATATAACACTCAGTTTACATTCATATTACATTTTACATTCAGACGGCTTCATTAAGAAAATAATAATGGTATTTGCTATTATTCTTGAACTTTTTTCACAGCTAAATTGAAAAATCAAAAACCATTCCTAAATAAATTTAATCACTCCAATCCACCAGGGTTGCACCAATGTACATCATTTTATCAATTCCCTGATGACGAACACACAATCTCACCATTTGATAAACAAATAATTCCTGAATAAATTTAATCCCTCAAATCCACTGAGGTTTGTATATCGATGAATTTAATTAATTACCCATTCGTACAAGAACAATGTCAACACTATAAACATTATATTGCTTTGGATTGAATAACATAACAATTTTTATGAGTTTTCTATGGGAAAAATAATTGAAAACAATGTGACTGATAACTTATAACACAACGTATTTAATTCAACTCAAATGTATGAACATACAAGAAAAGGAGAAATATAGGAATGCTGGAGGGGAGTTTACCTCTTCTTAATCAAGATTTTCATCTATTTATCGGCATATTCCTCGATCCAAACTCATTTAAGGAGGAAAACAATGATGTTTAAAGACAAATCCACAAATTATAAAATCAATCATATAGAGTTATACCAATGTGGATAGTTAAGAGCTCAGCCAAATGACATTGTAACTTAATTTATTCACCTAATAGTCCACTATTATGCTACCTTTGGGAATATATTGCTTAAAAATTCATTTGTGGAAGTCTTCCTGTTGAAAAGAAGTCCTCATCCAATTTCTTTCCTTATCAATTGTCAGCAAATGTTTCTAACAAGAGCTAGATTTCATCCTCGAGTTTTCATTTGGCAGACTCAAAAGTCTAATTTAAAGAATCATCTCTTCCATTAAAATAGACTATTGGCTTTCCATTTTCGTTCAAGAACTCAAATAATATTAAGAGGGCCAATTGACAAACTTTTTACAAAACTCAATCATTTTCATGTAACCACAAGGGTCTTATTTATGAAGTCACATTTCCTCAAGAGAAAATATTTAATGGGAGTTGTGGCGAATCAACATCAAAGCAATCTTACAAGTCAACAAAGCAATAGAGTGCCTCAGTTTTCGAAATTAAGCATCAATTCCAACGAAAACTGAATACAAAATGGTTATAGATAAACTATAGGGACAAAAATTTCGAATATGAACGACACCTTAACCGACTATCTGCCCCAATCCCACCAAAATGCTTAACAGGAAGCATGTAGGAGATAACCAGGAAAAAACGCAAGCATGACTGCTCCTACCATTATAATAATCACGGACACTCAAATTGCAAATCAATTATGCCTCATTTTAAAGGTGGCAAAGCTGACTGTTGACAGAAAAAGACCCCAACATTATACGCGAAGCCAATTATGCATGGATAGCTTTATGTAGCCAGCTAAAAAAAAAGGCAATCCGTTAGATTTTACACGTCGTTGAGATTTTTGTAATTGAAAACAGCAACCACAATGTAAAGCAGAGGAGAATAATAACACACCAGATAAGTCTTACATCGTTTACCTTCTTGGCGTCCGTTTACCAAAGTGGCTCATGTGATGGCACGGCGGGGGAAAGACCGAGGCCTCGAAAGTTTTCTCCCTCCGTCATCGTCTCAATAAGGCCGATTGCTCGCGGGAGATCAGCTGTCTGTCTCCATCCACCACACATTCCATGCATAACTGAACCTCCCCACCCACGCTGCTTCCATTACACAGAGAGAGAGGGAGGGGGAGATCTCTCTCCGCCCGAAGGGCCAATACGCGTAACATCTTCGGCAACGCGGAACGACTAGAAATAAATCGGTGAAATGTTTTTTTCAAAAAGCTAGCCCACGAAAAGATGACTATCTCGGGCCATTTAATGCCGTTGGTTAACGTGGTCGTGCCGAGTGGATCGCGCAGTTAACGATTTCCAGACAACGCCTCGCCCTGGCATACAACCCTGTTTACAGAGAAACCGGAAACAAAGACGGCACAAGGACACATTTTTGAAGACGAGCAGACCAGAGGCGCTCGGATGATAACTTTATTATTAATCGTACATCCCCGGCGCGTGGATTGAGCAGGGGATTTCCCATGCGTAAACTTGCGTTTCTAATCACACTCTATATTTTATTTTAATAATAGCGAATGCATCAAGTTTCCTACAAAGATATACATTTCCACTCCAGATCTCCCAATTAATTCGCACCAAGCTCCACCGCCGAGCCAGCCAACGTTGGCGGTCTTCTATGACAGATTAATGTTTCCCGTCTGTGAATATGAGAATGTGCCGTAGCCCTTCAAAGAGCACCTCATTGGAATGTCTGCATTACGTTCAGGGCTACTCCAGGACGCAGGAGGCCAATGGCCAGGGACTCCTTGTAACCATGCAACGTTCGCGAGCAGCGCACTCTCTAATCGCAATTGCTTCTGTCATTTCAGTTGCACTAACGGTCACGCACTGTTCTCAGAATCACGTCGACATCCATATTCATAAAAAAATATACGCAGCGCACGAGCGCGAATAAAAGTCATCGAAAGAATTTTGGACTAGCGAGTTCCGTAACGACAGCATACGTTCTTCATCGCATGGAGCAACTGAAACGGTGAATTTATACATTGAAATGAGGAAAAAATTAACTCCGATACCAAATTGGAATAGCATCAAGATTGACGCCAATGAGTTCCACGGAGCTTATTCAATAAGGGTTATGTGAAAGTCGACTCAAAAGGGGAAACTGAAATTTTTTCAATGGTTTCCAGCAGTTCCACCAAAATATTTATCCGTCCTCATTCTGACTTTCATAAATTACTTGAAGGTACTTTTAACCCAAACAGTCGTCATGGCGGACTAAGAAAGAGCGTGGGGTAATTCAATGAGCTCTCGTTCTGATTTTCAGTCTGTCATTTTCCGAAAACTGCCCGCTTTTTGCATTCCAGTGCAAGTGTCGGGTCGAACTTATCGCTAGGCCATTACTTTCTCAATCTTTCAAGATGGGTACGAATCATGGACATTGGAACACGCAATGTATTCTTTCCGGTTAATTATTTTATTCGAGGTCTGATCGTTATAATGCAACACAAAGTTGGCCCACTGAACACTTAATTATCCACCTAGCCGAAGTTGATATCACCCAGATTCGCAGGCCAAATGTAATTCTAGAATATGTCAAGAATGAATAAGAGGACGGGTAAGTGGGCAGCTATTGGAAATAAACACAAGCCTTCAATTTAAGGGTGGCGGTCACCGTCTTTCTAGGAGTTCAAGGGTCAAAACTGACCCGCGGCCCATTTCACTTCAATTGTCTCAATTCGCAAGCGCGCCCGTCAGTTTCCTCCGGAATGCGATCAGTATGTGACCACCCGCAAGGTTAACTGCGAATCGGCTGGCAGTTTTGAACTGCTGGGCCCGGCGTCAGTAGTGCCTTGCCCTCGGCACCCGCTGGGGACGCCCGGTGTCGCCCTCTTTCATCACGGGAAGGCGCCGAAGATCTCTCGCGGGAGGATGAGGCCTCTTCCTTCAGTCCACAAAGGCGAATTAGCCGAGGGAACTTAATGAAAACGATACACATTATCATGGGTCTCAGTGGGTCATTCGTCACGTGTGTTGATAACTTATCGAGGTCAAAACAACAGCAATTCGCACTTCATCGTGGTCGAGCGTTACGCTATTCACAACGCTCACCTTCTATGCTCTTCATCTCGGAATGTCAGTCTCAATTCTCGCGCCACAACTTCACCGCCATCCAGAATAAATTGAATTAATACGATTTCCACAAGCTCCACTTAACATTTTAACGCCTATGTGCATGCATTACCTGCAAACGGGGCTAATTTTTCGGATCGGTAGTGCAGCGGTCTTTTGAAAGTATGATACATTTGAAGTATTTGTTTCGAAATACTTCAAAGCATTTTAATGGGCCATTTCCGTTTCCACTTTTCATTTGCATGTCACGACAGAGAGTTTTCATCTCGGCACCTTTACGCAAAATAGTTTGAATGAAGCCAATGATTCTAAAGATTCAACCAATTAAATCATTTCATATCGGAAAGATTGAACTTATCGATTCGCTGCATCTCACGCTTAACATACGAGGAAATGCCATCTATGATAGCTATACATTCCCAGCGTTTATGGTGGGTGACGGCGACAATCAATCAGTTTCCATTCTAAAGTGAAGGACGAGAGGCGGTGGGATGCATTAATTTAGTCATTCCTCCTTCATCCCCATATTAAACTTAGCCCCCTGCCCACACCCTGTAATGCTATGCTAGTCAGTGGAAAAAAGGGTCAAGTGGGCCCCTTCGCTCCCTCACATTTTTCTAATTTGAATTAACAATAAGAAACAAAGTTGAATATCGGTCCTTACACGCACTGAGGTTCGACAATGACTTGCACATTAAATAACGGCAAGTTTTAGAAATGTAAAATTGGAGTTATTTCCTTCAGACATTACATTTACCCCTCCTGCCCAATGCCATACGTTTTCCAGGACGCCTCTGGGTGTGCAGAGCACTTCACCTAACTTTTAGCAGCTTAACCGTCACTCATTTGAGAATGGAGCAAATGAATGAAAGCCGCCTTCCCATAACGTGAACTAAGCAATTAGCATTCCGCGTACGTAAATATAAATATGCCACTCTTAACATTTTACTTCATGCCCGATTCCATTTTTTAGTTTTCGTTTCATGAGATTTCTGGGAAATTTTACAAAAAAAGGGTATTATGCCTTTAAAGTATTTATAATGCCATGCATATTGCTTTTCTCAATATCGCGTGCTAATTTCCAGACTTGATTCAGATCCACGTGCATCTTTGAAGGCACAGACAATCGAAACAAATACTACTTCCACGAAAGGGTATTATGCCTTAAATGACGTCGCTGGGAGTGGGCTCGAGACTCGTCAATTCGCAAGGGAAGAGCAAAGAGTAATTTAGCGAGTACGGGAGGGTCGAGTGGCTCGCGAAAGGCAACATGCACGAGGGAGGTTCCGCGGATGTTGGAGGATATGGGAAAGGGGGTGGTGGTGGGACACTCGCCCCACTTTCCACGCCACGCTGAACGATGAAAGATCGCGTCTTCTTCCCGACGCAACGCTTTCTGACGAATGCGCTTCGGCCTCAACGCGTGCGAGCGAGCGACCGACAACAGGTGGTGTTGTTGGTGCCACGCGTCGGGGATGAAAATAAAAGCGAGGACACTCGAAATCTCCCGAGGAATGGTTCCCAGGCAATGAGGCACGCACGCCAGGCGTACCTTACACGACGATCAAACATGAGCGAGGAAATTTCCCATCGACTCCGCAACAGTTGACCACCTCACTCGCCTTAACTCGAGAAATGATCGCATGTCAGCCATGCATTCGAGTCCGTCGTCGTATTGGTAGATGAGACTCGGGGGAAGGCCCAGGGATCACGGAGGTTCCTTCTCTCGTGTCTTCCCCTTCCGTCCCTTCGTCGAATAATCACAACGACGCTTCCGCCGCTCTCGGTCGCCGATAGATTCGGTAGATGCAAGGAAGCTCTAAAATACACGGTCTTCACGATGTCCAAATCGTTCATAATGTATAATTTACGACTTCGAGGTCGAGTGAGAGGCGTTGCTGAGGGGGCTTCATACTGACTTCCGCGTTCTTTTTCCCGGATACTAACTGCAGGGGTTCATGCGTACTCTTTGAGATTCGATCTACATACAACCTGCAACCTAAAGGACGCTGGGGAATCGGAACTCTGGGAACGAGAGCACACTGAGGCGAATAACAGATTCCTGGAATGAGATTTGAAATTAACTGACAGCTTCAGCCAACGTGATGATATTCATACTTTTACAAAGCTTTTATTTTTGGGAGCACGTTTTTTCCTAGGAAAGATGTTCCTAATCCTGATGCGTTTCGCACATTATTTTCTAATTACCTATATTTATTTATTTATTTAAGAATTACGTTGAATTAGGCGATTTTCCTGGTGGCAACGGTCAAGTTTGGTCAATGATCACTCTTACAACGAAAAATACATACATACACGCACTAGAAAAATAGATAGGAGACAAAATATACTTACATAAAATGACACTTCCACATCACATACAAACAAACTTCCACATTCCAAACAAAATGCCGTCCACATCACATGCAAACAATATTTTAATAACTAAATTGAAGTTTATCACCCAGTGCCTGCTTTACATTTATTTTTTAAACTCCTAAAATTGGATAGAAAGGACTCAAACAAACCTCCAGGCAGCTGGTTCCAATCAATAATAGTTCTATGTAAAAAAGAGTATTTTTTCATATTTGCTTTTTGCATTCTTATTTTTATTTTGAAACTATGGTCGTTTTTTCCCTTAAAGTTAGGCTTTTCTATCCCTTACCATAATAAATCTTCCCACGCTTCGTCCTTTTTGACAATTCTATACATCGCGCCTAACCTACTCCTTTTTCTTCTATTTTGCAAACTCTCCAATTTCAGCATATCTAACATTTCTGTGACACCATCTGTTCTTTTGTACCTTCCGAGTACATATCTTGCTGCCTTTCTTTGAACTTTTTCTATCTTTTTAATACGTCCCACCTCATATGGATCCCACACTATGGACGAGTATTCTAGGATAGGGTTAACCATTACCTTATATGCTTTTCCTTTTGTGGCTATGCTACTTCCTTTTAAATTTCTCATTACCAAATGCAATACTTTAAATGCCTTCCGTGTCAAATTATCTACTTGGACTCCCCACCTAAGATCCCTAGTTAAGTAAATACCTAAATATTTGCATTGACTGCTACATGGGATTCTTTCTCCAAAGAGGGTGTAAATTTCCTTTTCTGCATTCTTTTTATTTAAAAAATGTATATGCTTACTCTTACTTATATAAATGCCCGTATTAATATTTGTAACCCAGTCACCAAGGCGATCCATGTAATTTTGTAATATTACGTGGTCATTTACACGCTCTACCCGTCTGTATATAATGCAGTCATCAGCAAAGAGTCTTATTTGGGAATGTAAATTGTTTGGTAGATCGTTTACGTAAATTACGAAGAGTAATGGCCCTAGAACACTGCCTTGTGGAACTCCTGCTAAAACGCTCGCCTCATTTGAAAATGTATCCCCTAATTTTACTTTTTGAATTCTGCCTCAAAGAAAATTTATATATGATTGTGGTGAGGTCGGAAAAATTAAATTAGACTGCTAAGTTTAAATGACTAGACCTCCAGGAGTCAGCCGACCTAAGCAAGCGAAGCTCCCGGGAGTGAGTCCACTCTCGGTCGGGGAAAGCGATTGCAGGAAATATGTAGCAGAATCGCCAACAGCAGTCATCACCAACACAGCAACAGAAGTATCAGAGGAAGAAAGAGATAGCACCCGTGATCGCCAAAAATAAGCGTACCTCCGGATAAATGACCGCACTTGGAATGTGAACTTCTCCACTACTTTCTTTTGAACACGTTTTCGATAGAATTTCGATAGATATTGTAAATTTTCTTTCCTCGAACGCAGGAGGAGGATTTATCTGGTGAGATTTGACAATTGAGTGATGTCTGCCGAATTGTAAACCAAATATTTCTAAGATAACGAAGCTAGATGTCGCCATACGATCGTTAGCAATGAATTGAATTGTATTACTATTGACAACGGAGATTAGTTCATACGCTTCCCAATACTTAATAATAGTGAGGCCAGCATCAATGTATTCGGGACCAATCGAGCTTACTCGCTTGAATTATCCTTGGCTTGTAGCTCTGGTTCTTCATCAGGTCTATTAATAGCAGAATAGTGAAATACGGCATTTCCTCCTTTTCCAAATAAATTGTATATATTTCATATCTGGCCGTAATCCTGGGGCTCAATTAACAGCGCCGATATTATCGATCAACACACAGTGATATGAAATTTTATCACAACACTTGAGTTGAAATAATGCAATTTAGATTGATTATTTGAAGATGGCTCAAACGATATCCGTCCAAGGGACGGGGGGGGGGGGGTAAACGATTGCAATAACCGTGAAGAATTGAATTCTCTCGGGAATTAAGATATCGCGCCCTCAGCCACTCCTTAACTCATGCCATCGCCCGCCCGCTCCTCAAGCACACAAACCGGCAAAAACAAAGTTTTTGCTGGTTTCAACACCAAAACAAAGTTCACCTAAGGTTGACCAATTTAAACACAATGTAATTTTCAATTCGGCCATTCTTTGTGAGCGCGGTTATTGGTTTATCTCCGAATATCCTACAATCTATGATGATGATTTGCAATGAGACTCGCTAAAAATATGCAGCGTCTCATACGGGGACCGAACCGCCGATGGCATCTCCAAGAAACATGAAATCCAAATGGGAATCATTTCAAGATGACGGGCGAAGGCACGACCGGCATCAGCCGGTGACAGAACGGTGGATCGGGTGGAACGGGCAGGAAAGCCAGTAATCCGGGATTTATCTCATGAGAGAGAGATAAGAATGAGACGCACGGGAGATAGCGCGAGTGGACAACTTCCTCCAGAATGAAACCAAAAGCTAAAAATTTACACAATATTCCTCGTCCGTACTTACGCAATTTTTATGACAGCTTAATCTTTTCCGATCTAAATGCTGATCCCAGAGAAAAACTGATCCGCAAAAAGCGGAGAGACTTCACTTGCGTAATGAATGGTAAAGGCTAGAGGATTTTTATGCCATGATGGTGCCGTATTGTCGCTCCGTTTAAAAGTGAAAAGTATTGAAGTATTTCGAAGAACGTCATAACTTGACCTAAAGAGATCTATCATTGGAAGTACAGCTGTGTAATAAGTATTGATGACATGCGATTCCCTAAATCTTGAATGAAATCGGATAGAAATACCAGCAAGGCTTATCTAAAATTCACACATTATTTTTATTGGGAAACTATGGATTACGTTAAAAACCATTCATTCTTAACGTCAACGAAATCACATTGTAGATAATACAAATTGAGTTTCCTCCATCTTTCTCTAACCTTCCAGAGTTCCTTTTAAACTAAGCCTCTGCCAGCCATCTATTCCTGCTCTGAATTACATCAACGACGTACGTGTAAGACTCGCAACCGATGAACTAAAAAAATTATACACATGGTACCATAGAGAAGAAGGGAGAGTGTGCACAAACGGAAAATACGCTGGAGAGCCTCCAACTGCAGAATCTTGAAATTTGAGATCGGGTAATCCAAGACCTGACCTCGCAAGCACATTTCCGGACGTGCTGCTACTGGTAACGTTCTTTGACCGACATTTTTGCCAGGAGCCAAACACCAACTCGAACGAGAGAAATTCATATGCAACCAACTGTGACGAGGAACATACGAAAAATCTACGCTCACTGTATTGAGAATTGAATTGCACTCTCAGAACTTAAGTGGATTAAACATGATCCACGAGGGTGTTTCGATCTTGCCTCATTCTCCGCGAAATTCAAATCCACAAAGTGAATTTAGCCTCCATTGGATTTAACGATGGCAACATTGCAAACTGAAAAACGCGCAACCCATTCATCGACAGCTGTATGCAAAAAGTAAATGTTTTGCGCGACATCGAGAAAAATTAACACGACCGAAGAGGAAAAAAAAGTTGCAGAGGGGACGGACCCCTGGTGTGTCTGGTTTTTGTTCTCGGGTGATCTCACTTTTATTTCTCACCGATGCTCATGCCAGCACGATAAGAAATTCGACCGCGTCCTGAAGAAAATCAACCGGAGGGCATCTCCGACGCAGATAATAACGATGGCAACCTGTCAAATGGCCCTTTTCTCAGCCGCAAGTACGACGCACATTTTACCGTTTCCTCTCCCTCCCTCCGCAGGATACGAGACACGTCATGATGGTTGCTGCCTCGCACATCATTCCGCTGCTGCGACCCAATCCTTCCGATGCCATGGCGACGTTCTCGTCATGTCCATAAAATATCATCATTTTCCACATAATGCTCACAATTAGACATCCCAAAACGGCCTCCGTACGGTCTTTTGGCAACAGGCGCACCTTCACCCTATCGCCTGCCCTGTTGACGGTACACAGGCACTGGCACCGGAAGGGCAGAGGGACCGAGACCCCCGTGCTCGGGCCGAGCGGGGAGGTAATTAACGGCGCAGACGGCGAAGCCCCATACACACGCCTCGAGGGAGAGTCGACGCTTATAACATGCTTACGTGGCCGGATCTCCCTTGGCGGGAAACCCTCATGTGACCCGCTCCCATCACGCTCCTCCAAGTGTCCACTCACTCGCCCCGTCGTCGAGGTCTCGCGCGGGCGATCGCTATGAGAGAGGCGGCGCCAAAGCGGTCGGTCCCCGACCCGCCGCTGCGACCACAACACGCCCGAAGCGTAGTGGTCCGGTGGCCACGGAGGGGCCTCACTAACAACACGCAAAAATCAGGCCGTTATCCCGCTCATCCATGAATTGCTGGAAATGTCATTTCCCGCTCCCAGAAGGGCGCTCGAGCACGTGAGGTTAATGCCAGGGGGACGGACGCGAGGGAATTTCAACACGGGAAATCGTTAAATACTTGATAGCAGCACACACTTGACCAAGTTACCGCGGGAATCTTGCTTTCAAGCACATTATTTGGCACACCGAAATTTAACCTGGTCGTTTCGCAAATGATTTTACTTGCGGTGTAGCCATAATTCACTCGACCCAATTCTCTACACAATGGCGGATAGTTGAAGCGGCGTGCACCCGTGAACAAATCGAATATAACTTCGAGCAGCTTTTGCATTAGAGTTTCTGTTTCGCGCTCCACTCGATAGGTTCTCAATTGCAATGGAGGTGCGCACCAATTGATCGGGTTCGAGAATACAAAGAACACACTCCCTTCACAGCATATACAATTCTCGAACCGACACCATGAGTCACGCATTACTGAAGCAAAGTGAACAAACGAACTTGGCCAAATCAAATTCATCACGCACAGACAGGTGATCAAATTAGATTTAGCACAGAGGAAATTTAAATGAAGTCATTTCACGGCTCTCGGGAATCTTGCAGGCGATACTTACTTGATTAAAAGATGAGAACATTGCATCAGTAATTAATGCATGCAAGGTGCTACACCCATGGAAAGATAGGATTTGGGCGGTTCTGGAAAAAAATGTTACATGAAGGTATCCGGGTTGATTTTTGAGGGGCGGAGGGGATGCCAACGCTTGGGTGGCATTACAACCTCGAGATTCGCAACGGTGCCAGAATCCATACACCAACATTATACCTGTGGTGAAAAGCAATGACTCGCCCTTGGTTTGATTTTATTCAGCCAGACCTGTTCCTCCTCTATTTAAATATCTGCCCGCACTGAAAAATAGCTCTGACATATAAGGGTATATGAAGTACATTTATTCGATTTCAAAGCTGTTCATCAAATGAAATCCTTTCGGTGGCTGGGGAGGTAGATCCCAAATTCTTCTTCCCTTCCTTAATCAAGATTCGAGACTAGCAAACATGATTTGTGGAATTTAACCCAAATTTAGAGGAAATTTTCAGCATAACTGGATTTTAAAACTGTGATGTGCGGACTGAAATCCAACCGCTGAATATTACGGTGATATGCGGCACGATATGTTTGTAAACCGCGATCATTTTCTGACCTACTATTTCCCAAGAGGAGGCAATTCATCTTCACCAGCATTGGAAAGCTGATTACGCAACAAAATAGTCATTTGGAGATGAAGCAGAACATCTCGGTGGACTCGCATCTAATTTGCCGTCAGAACTGCAACTCCGTCCTCATTAATAGATTAGTCGATTTTTATCAGAGCATCGGATTTTTTTCCCCTGGAGTTAAGGCCGGCTCATAAAGAAATAGCTACTTAATTAAATAAACGCGATATTTTAACGACAACGGCGATGTTGAACGTCAAAAATTATCATAAGGCATACGTTTGCATGCGATAGTTGAGTTTGAACATGGAGTGGTTTCAATAACATTATCCAGAAATGTCTTCCTTCTCTATATTAATTATTCGCTCGCTAACTGGAGTCGTGCGCAAAATGGAGAGTCCGAGCCGAAAGCGATTTGAGAGCAGGGATCTCCCATGCTCAACCAAATGTATCCCATCGTGTCGTCAGTCACCTCGATTTCCACCGGCAGTTTCGAAATTTGCAGAGAATTTTCAATTTAAAATGAATACGATGGCTTTAATCAACACTGGACTTTTAACATAAAAACTCTTCATGAAATGCCCATTTCAATTTAAGTTTCGAGCAAACTTTTCCTCCATCGCCTTTTAAATTTTCGGAATTATTGTTGGATTTAAAAGCCAGCAGCATGGAATGAATCGCGGGTGATGTCGAGGCGCGACACTTCCGCTCAGGGCTCGAGGTATGACATACTCGCAGCAATGATCAAGCGCAAGATCTTCTAAACATTTCCCCGCCTACCTCACCGAGACATCGAACCGTGGGGCCTCCCGTGTCTCGAGTGCTTGGAGCCACTCGCACGCGCGAGAAGGGAGCGGGAGAGGAGACCGAACCGTTGGCTCACTCTCTCATCGAATGGCCGTCCTTTCCGCCCTGATTACACGGCCACGGGGGCAGGGGGGGGGGGGGACGAACATCAGCCACTGCTCCCCGAACAATCCCCCCCTCTCCCCAACCCGCTCCTTATCAAGAGCCGAGCATCGCAGGAATCGGTCGCCGGGAACCGGGGAAAACGCGCATTCGAATCTCCCCCCTTCCCCTCGCGTTCCACCCGCGCACACGCCAAGAGTTTTCTCTCCTCCCTCCCACGGATCGCCTCTCTTCCTCGGACGCGCGCCGCCCGGGTTCGGGGACCTCGTCGGATTGGGGGGGGGGGCGAATTCGCCGATCGAGAGTGTGGGGGAAGGGGGGGTTTGGTGGTAGCGCCGCGTGTGGGCCAACGTCGATTGCGGGGTTGGACTGGTCAGAGATAGCGAGCGGGAGCCGTCACTCGTATTTCGGTTACTCCCAGCTCATATCGTACTCCGCCGACAATTCCACAGGCAACACGGCAAAGCAAGGGTCATTCCCAAAGTTCGACTTTCCATCTCATGAACTTCGGTTAACCCGGCGAGTCATTGGCCTACTCGGAGAACGGGGGCGCCGTGGGATTGGGTCACCAATGGAAGATCACCTCCATCACTGGAAAACACAATCAATTTAGAGACGCATACGATCAAAATGAATCACACGAAAACGAGAGACTTTTACAAGGAGGCAAGGATGTGTACTTGTACGGAATTTATTGTTATGATAACATATTGTGGCATGACAAATTTTCATGGTATGGTTACGGTTGGGGTCATTTCCCTTACTCCTCTGGGTGGTTCACGAACGTACACTCTTACTTCTTCTATTGCCTCGATCAGGGATTTTCAGACTTATCGCGAACGTCAACGTACACTGGTTTATTCAGCCAGTCAATGGGAAGTGGCAACCTTTACACGTCTCAGACTGCTCAGGTGCGAGTGGGGAACGGGGAGTCCGGATGGGCAGTGTTAGGAAGAGGTGTAGGACAGGGTTGTCCACTATCACCGTTGCTGTTCAACCTGTATGCAGAGGAAATGATTAAAGAGACATGGGAAGAACTGGAGGTAGGAATGAAATTGAGCGGGGAATTTGCAAAATCAGTTCGGTTTGCTGATGACCAAGCTCTAGTTCGTCAGTCAGCCAGAATGAGAAAGACTAATTTAAACATTAAAATAGGAGGGAGTGCGGACGATGGAAAATTGGAAAGAAAGGAAAATAAACGAGGAAGTACTAAATATGGAGGGCAAGGAAAGGAGTTTTTGTTGGGAGAAATCCTAAGGAGGCAGGAAAAATGGACGAAGGGCGTATTGATCGGCAGTGGGATTTTGAAGAGTGTAATAGAGGGGAGAATGTAAGGCAAGCGAGGAAAGAGCAGGAACAGGATAGGGACGCAGGACGGGACGAAGGGAGGAAGGAAGTTGAAGAGGGGTTTATTGGTGGGTTGGTTGGGTGCCAGGTGGTTTCGTTAGGAGAGGCAAAGGAATTTCAGTTGTATCGTTCGGTAGCATGAAAGCTTGTGTCCATCCGAAACCTACCTTTACCAACAATTTTTATAATGTCCGTGGCTAATCGATGTTAAGTGTTGAAAAATTCACTGGAGTAAAACAAGTTCTGGGCCATGCGCGAGGAAGGTCGAATTTCACGCTCAACTTCCCCCAGTTTTGGTAATCGGGATTCAAGACCTCCGACGGATGATTTGACATCGCAACGTCAGCAAAATTCAAGATATTAATATATCCATTACGCACGCACATTGCAGTGAAGCATTTATTCTGATATTGGAACTCATACCTCTCGCATGAGTGGAACAACGTCAACGCCACCAAATGAACTCAATGAATCGGTTCCATCGATCCACCAAAATAATGTTCATTAATAATTAATGCCACTTTAAGTTAATCCCTTATTTCAAAACCTAATCCCACGCATTGCAAATGTGTACGGAACAGCACGCAAATTTGAAATCATTTACGTCTTCACTGTTACAACATAATGAGGGCGACATTCATGTCATCGGAGTTGTCCAAATCTGTCGAGAACATAACGCTTTGCACCACACTTGCCACAACTCTGCACGCCGGTTCGTACTTGGGCAAGGCCGTTTCTTGAAGGGCCAATCCAAGGGGTTCTCGGGGTGGATCCGCCTTCGGAGGGCAGGGATGGATGGCGGAGTGATGGGGGAAGACGGCGCCGAGTGTTGCGAGACGCCAATCGGGCTGCGTACTTGTAGGATACGCGATTACACCTGCACATACTTCGGCGAGGGAAAGGTCGCACTGAGCAAACTAAGGTTTTCGCAGGAGTTACTAGGGGAGGCGACCGACAATTGAGGTCATTGGCCAATAAAAGCATTATGATTCACTGGTCACGATGGCTGTCAACTCCTTGGGCTGTATTTTGCGTGCCAAGAGAAGTGCCACTCAGAAAGTGATTTCAAAACATTTCTCTCCCAGACGAAACCTATCAACTTACCAAAATATTATCTAAATATAGAGCGTGAAATGGCCAATGCAGTCATTTGCCCATGGGGTTCTAGGGAGTTGATCTTGACAGCACAATCTAATGCCTCGAAACATGAGCCGACCGACAAGGTCCGTGCCAAAAATAAGTAGGATAAATCTGGGGAAACAATTTATTGCAGATCAAAGTACAAAATACTAAAAATCTTCATTAGAGCACCCTTATGTATTTACACATTCCTGAACGCTGACATGAAGTGTACAAGGGATGAATTAACCTGAACCCTGAATTTTCAGAGGTATCTCGATCCCTACTTGAGGTGCTTTGTGGAGGGCACTTTGAGTGAGTACGGCGTCCGTCGGATGGGACGTTAAGCTGCGGACCCCTTGGCGCCTTTCGTAAAGAGTAGGCTAATGCCGACGCCGGGTTTCTCTCCACCCTTCATCCTTTCCTGTCCATCCCCTATGGCGCAAATGACCTTAGCTGTCGGTCGCCTCCCCTAAAAACTACTACTACTGAATCCTGAATACGTGGGAAGGCCCAGAAGTACCCGGCCTGACTTAGAGATGGCGGTAGTTGTTTGAAAAATATCATTCTATTAGATATTACGCAATCTGTAAAGCATATGTTTCAAGTTTGAAGACGCCACCTTGTTTGGTACTTGTTTAGCAGCCATCGATAGCGTACGTTTTCTGTGAATTTGTGAAAATGGAGAAAATTGGTCATCGTCATGTGGAACAATACTTTCATTTGAAAGGCCTTAGCCCAACCAATATAAAAGCTGAACAGGATTCTACTCTGCGTGAGTCTGCTCCTTCGTTTACAACAGTAAAATACTGGGTAGCAGAGTTTTAAACGAGGCCGTACAAGCTGTCAAGACGACTATCGTATTGGTCGACCAAATGAGCTGACGACTCCAGAAAAGGCGAAGAAAATCCACGAAAAGATACAAGATGATCGTCGACTGAAAGTGCGCGAGCTAGCAGACGTAGCAGGAATTTCAAAAAGTGCGGTACTCTGCACATTTGCTGAAAATTTGGACATGAGAAAGCTGTGGGCAAGATGGATGCCGCGTTTGCTCACACTCTAGCAAAACCAGTGCCCTGAAGATGTTTCAATTGAGTGCGTAGCAAAGTTTCACAGCAATAAAGCAGAATTTTTGCACAGTTTTACAACCATGGAGGAAACATTGGTCCATGATTTCACACCCGAGACAAAAGAACAATCAAAACAATGGATTCAAAAGGGAGAACAGCCTCTAAAGAAGGCGAAGACCGTTTCAACTGCAGCTAAGGTCATCGCGTCGGTTTATTGGGATGCGCGTGGGATAATTGACTATCATGAAAAAGGAATAACTCTCAATGGTGAGTATTATGCTAACCTATTGCAATGTTGAGCGAAGAAATCAAGCACAAGTGGTCAACCTATTTGCCAGATTTAGCCCCTACGAACTATTTTCTGTTTGAAAACTTGAAAAAATGGCTCCTCGGTGGTCAAAGATTTTTCAACCGTGAAGAAGTGATGTAGACAGTAAATGGCTATTTTGGGGAGCAAGACAGTTCTTATCATAAAAAGGGCATCGAACTTATTGAACATGGCTGGGAAAAGTGTATCGAGCTGAATGGAGGTTATGTTGACAAATAAATAGATCTTTGTTGGGTCGGGTACGTTTGGGACCACCCTCGTAGTATGAAAAAATTGGGTTTTTACTACACGTATAGTAAAAAGATTCGACTTGGTTGAGGTACGTTGCTACGTTGTTTCTGTCGGACTTCATTTACGATAAGCGTCCAGTAAATACGAGTACGCCGAGAAAAGCACCATTCTACTAATCGAGAGGATTCAACTTAGAGGGGCCTGATTTGTTGGAAAGGGCTATGACAAGATGAAAGGTGCCACTACAAGGTTTCCATACTCGTGCTGAGAATCATCATAATGGAGAACTGAAGCCCTTAAAAAAATAATGGTGTCGGTACACTCCTTTAGTTCAAACGATTATTCATCCCTAGCCTAAATTATAAGTGTTTTTCGAAAATAGCATGTATGTATCATAGAATTATAAACGTTAAACGGGAGAGTTAATTTCGCATGCGGAAAAGGTGGACATTACTACGAATCATCAACTAAAGGATTGAGAAGAGAGCGAATGGGTACTTGGGTCGGGTTGGATTTAGAAAGGGGGAGGGGCACGTCATAGCAATACGGAGGTCGCACTGCTACCGGTAGAAAGGAGCAGAAAGAGGATGTACGGATTTGCGTGCGCTGTTGGCATTGAGAAGGCGATTGAAGGAGCAAACTGGCCACGATTCATGCAGAAGATAAAGGTAGACTGGAGAGATGGACGACTCATCCGGAACCTGTGCATGTCTCAGACTGCACGGGCACGGATAGCGAATGGAGAGTCAGGATGGACGGTGATAGGCAGGGGAGTAATGCAATGTGATGCCAAACTGTTCTTCCTAATACAAATGCGGAGGAAATCGGTATGCGAGGCACGGGAAGGGCTGGAAGCTGAAGCGAAAGTGCGTGGGCGGGGAAGCCTTCAAATCACTTTAATTATCTGATGATCAAGCGTTATTTGGACAGCCAGACAAAGGCTTACAATAATTACATAGCATATCGCAGAAACAGTGCTATAGGTATGGGATGAGAATTAGTCATTAGAAAACGACGCTCATAAGACTATCAGGAAATGAGATGGCTAAGATATGATATTTGGGTAACATTAAATAGAACAGTTCATGTAATTCGGAATAGTTTCGGGAGAAGGTGAGCACAGCAGCAGTGGGGGCATTCAAAGAAATAATGCGAAACAAAGAAGAAGTCTCTACTAAGAGACAATAACTGGTGGCAGGCACCTCAAGCACAGATAGATGTAAAGGAAATCTAGATAGTACTTTAATGCGGAAGGTAGTTTTACATGTCTCGGAAACTTAGTCGTCGAGGTAAGCAGATAAGCAGAAATAAAGGCGAGCAGAAGAACGGAGAAAATAAAAAGGACGGAAAGGAAAACGAAGGACTGAGTTCTAGGCATGTTATGAAGGGAGCTGTGATGAGGGAGAATGCCGGGAAAGCGGTTTCGGGGGGGGGGGGGGGGGTAAATGATAGACATTTTGGTAGGAATTAAGGAAAGCAGAAGGTATGAAGAGTTAAAGAATGAGTTACTGCAATATTTAGTGTGGGATTTAAGGACCTTCTGCGCCGTGTTAGTTAGGGTTTACGAGAAGAGTACTAGTGTGCATTGCCAGGGTCCATCATAAACTTATTATAGGCCAACAAAACTATTCTCGATTATTGCTATTAATAATCAAGTTGCAGAGGAGATGATTTGGGACTCATTTTTCGGCGAACAATCCATGATGGCGGCAACCCTATTCCCTAGCACAATCTCTTGAAATCCTTCCACATTGTCCATCCCTTTTTCCCTTGGTGCCCCTACCCTCAGCCGTGTACAGTTGGGCTGATATCTTTGGTTCGGTGTTTAGGATCTCATCTCACGTCTCGGCCTCTCAATATTTCGATGGATCATACGTAACCAGAAAACATGGAAAAAAAATTGTTGCGTGCATACAGGGTCGCACCCTAAAGTGGTAGGACTGATTTTTTTTACAAGAATTTTATTGACGATATACTTACATCGACTTAATAATCTTCAGAGTATGCTCCTTGAGCTGCTACACACTTAGTATAACGTTGCTCCCATTCCCCGTACGCCCGCTGGAAATTTTCTTTGGGGATGCCGTTGATGACCCTCGTCGAAGCCTCTTGAACGGCCTTTATCGAGTCAAAACGTCGTCCCTTGAGCTGTCTTTTCATCAGGGGGAAGAAGAAGAAGTCCAGTGGTGCCAGATCGGGAGAATAGGGCGGGTGCGGCAACGTGGCAACGCCGTATTTGGCCAGGAGCTGTCTGACGACGAGCGCGCCATGGCAGAATATTCGGCACCATCTTGGCGCACACCTTGCGCCAGAGAAAATCAGTCCTACCACTTTTGGGTGCGACCCTGTAATTATGCAGATGCACAGAACCATTCAACCAACTTTGGTACCAGAGCTGCAGCAAAGGATGATTGCGCCATTTTTTTATTTCTTTTTTCCGATTCTGCGCATCAACTGCCGCGCCATTAAGTAATCCTCTCCATCATACCATACCTCTTGTGCTCTAAAATCTGATGGGGACATCACTCGATGTCCATTAATACCTCGGCCTGACTTTCTTCCTCATTATGCGTCAGCGGAACGGAAGAGAGATGCGATTTTGTCATTCGGGGATCTCACCATACTGATGACATCACCACGGACGTTTTATGGCCACGATTATTGACGTTTCAGGAAATTGTGCGCCAGCAACTGAGAAATTTAAGGCTCTTTATAATTAAAGCTTTACGGCACCTTTCCTCCATACTTCCAGCCGTTCTGAATAGAAATGGCTACGAGATAAGTTTTTGCACTGCCACGCTAGAGGGCAACTTACGTATGCAAGGAAAGAACTCCAAGGACGTAATTTTAGGCACCTACGGCATTCCATGCCCGCTTAGTCCAGACGGATTCCGCAAAAAAAAACACGCCCTCGAAGCGGTCGAAGGCTGAAGTCAGCCTTCGCGGATGCGCTTTTTAAGTTCATCGCTCGGTCAAGGATTCCTCGGCTATACGCTCGCCTAGCAACAACGGCTCCAAGCAAGAGGACAAGGAGACGACACTGCAGTCCCAACGAAATCAATACATGCCGGACTTGCACCGCGAATCATAACGAAAATTATTAAACGACAGACGAAAGAGAAATGTGAACGGCCGGGATTTTCACCAAAGGTTGAAACAGATTAAAGGAGTATTTCCGATTCACCGGGCACAACGCCGAAGTCGTCGTGCTTCACAGTAGTCAACGCTTGACCTCGTCTAGAGGTCCACGGAATCCCCCGAGCACAATTTCTTACATTCCGGATCCAAGAGCAGTCCTGCGCGTTGGTTGGAAACAATTTGGCTCTCATCTCAAGGGACATTCAGATTATTAGTATTTATTCACGCAATTAGGCATTTTTTCCGTCTAGATTGAATGGCAAACGGATGCAAGATAAAAAATGAAATATTTGCAAACAATAGATCGGCGGATTAAGAGTAAAACACAAATCTCAAAAGAAAAATTACTTGCCAACGCTAACATTATTACATTTTATATTGCATCTAGTTGCACATTTACCTCTTTCACGGCAGCAGTTTGTTTACCTGTGAGACGATGATAATGCGACAGAACTGTATTTATAAACTTTACCCAGCAATATATTTTTGAAATTTGAAAAGTTTTTTCCACAATCCGATCAGGTGTGTTCTCAAGAGGTGGGTTCGCACACTAATGGACAAGCGTAACATTGGCCACGAGCTAGACAAGGTCGTACTGGGGGAAGAGAGTTGACGGAAATGAGTCTACACCCGAAATGTGATAGCTATAACCTTCGCTCGGTCACTTCCCCCCCCCCTTTCAACTACGGTTCGTGACCCTGGGAACACCCGGGCAAAAGCAAGCTGTAAGATATTCTACATATTGAAAAATTCTGGGAATCCTCGATGGGCAAGGGGAGAAGAACCGCTAACCCAATGTACGCGCGCGACTTTCACGAGTGGAGAAGGAGAACTCTACCCTCACCTATCGAACTGGATCTCGGGTTCATCACTTGCACCGAGTGAATAGGTGTGGTGGATATTTTTCCAACGCGCGCATTGCACGAGCTGAAGTCTCTCATTTACTTTCCGTCCCTGGCGAGTGAGAAATGATCGATGGTTTTCAAATTCAATTTCAAACGATAATCACATTAATCTGCGCGTAAACCTAGTCAATCCATTAAGGACTCGGATAACTTGTACCGTGTGTACTTGGTGTAGATTTGACGGTAGATGATCGTTCCCGCGGGGATGTCCGGCGGGAGAGGCGATGGATGAAGGCGGCGACGCCAGCACAGCTGCAGTGCTAAGTAAGCGATTGTCCGAGGCTGATGTAATGGACGGGCGACCACATTCCGACCTCACACACTCCTCACCGTCTGCCCCCGCGCCCCCACTCACTCTCACCGACCAGGAAACCGAAGCCGCCGTCCGGGCGCCTCCGGTCGGCCACAATCAGGCCCCGATTTATAAACACACGTGGATGAAGAGCTCTCGGGGCATTCAATGAGGGTTGAGTCTCGGTGTGAGTGTTGCGCTGACTTGCGGGGATAAAGGTCTGGAACCTGGAAGGTTATTAATCTAAGCCTCTTGTCAATAATTGAGTTACACACAGCTTTCTTAGTCGGAAGCTGCACATGCAAATAAGCAAAACGTCGGACGAGAAGTGTGTTGGACGCGGCGGGTAACAGTGGGGCTCTATATGAAGGAAAGAATTGGTTCGTGAGCGGAATTAGGTCAAGGGGAAGTATTGCACGGGGGATCTGTGATGAGGCCCGAAATTCGCTGCAATCACATTAAGGGCAGCGCAGCCAACATTTCGGAAGAAGATGAATCCGTCATTCTATTGCTCAAAATAGCAGCTTGAAATCATCTCAAAACACCAGCAACACGCTATCCACTATCTTTCATTCTCTACTAGATTTTCATAACACTCGGATGTGATTGAGCTCATTGGGAAAAACAAACTATTCCGGGCGGTTCGAGGAAATCGCGACGGCGTGGGAAGTCAATGCACCTGATTCGTCAAAACCGTTGATATTTTGACAGTAATACACAAAAGGGGGAGGCGGCGGTGGACAAAGGTGAATATTTATGACCACGGGACTAACAGAAATAAACCATGAGAAGTTCTGCTTTGGCTTCCACATTCACCATTCCCTCCTCAATGAAAACAGCGAAGGATACAGCGGAAACCGACGGAATGACTAATCGCAAATAGTCAAACGATCAATTTTAAACGACAATTATGATAAAATAACCATTTCTAATTTATATTAGTTCATTTTTTTCGTGTATTCATTTACTTATACACTATTTCATTCAGCGCTTAAGGCAACATGGTATTCTAACGGCTGGAGCGCTGGACCACAGACAGAAGGGCTTACATTCACTGAGATGCCTGTCGTATGATCTTCAGCTCTACTTGTACATATGTACATACATATTTATACATGCATATATATATATATATTTATTTATTAGGTAATCTACCGGTTAAGGTAGGTTTTTGGATGGACGTAATTACTAATTAAATAATTCGTGGCCCCTAGCAAAACACAACATCATACTCTACATCAGGTCCCTCTTCATCGCTGAGTACTTGCTTCCTCCCTTTATCCCGTCCAACATCCCTATCCTGTTCCTTCCCTTTCCTCGTTTGCCTAACTTTCTCCCCTCAATTACATTCTTCAACATCCCGCTGCCGGTCAATACCCCCTTCAGCCACTTTTCCTGCCTCCATTGGAACTAAAACTGATCTCACAAAGTCTTCCTGCCAGATTCCCTCCTCATAGATACTACGAATCACCCCATACAGCCTCTTCCTCCCACAATTCCCTAACAATTTCAATAGTTCCGCGGGAATGTTATCCACCCCCACGGCCTTATTTAGTTTCATCTCCCTTAATATATATATATATTATATATATATTATATATAATTATATATATGTAATTATATATATATATAATTTATGGTTATGGGTTATATATATAATATATATATATATAATATATATATATATATAATTATTATAATTATATTATTATTATTTATATTATAATTATTATTATATAATTATATATATATGTAATTATATATATAAGTAATTATATATATAAATATAATTTACGGGCATAACCATAAACACAGTATGTTGTGTATTCGTGTGAAAATTCACACATCAGGGTAGGGGGGCCAGTTCCTTTCCCTGTGCCGGTTATGGTTTCCCAGGACCTGGTACCCGAAAAATCACTTTAACTTGGATGGAGCTGCAGGTGCCCAGAGTGCCTTGCCCGGGAATCGAACCCGGGACCCTCTGGTCAGCAGTCCAAAGCTCTACCCAATGCACTACCACGACCCACATATAAATTATACATACATATATATATATATATATATATATATATATATATATATATATATATATATATATATATATATATATATATATATATATATATATATATATATATCCCCTCCCCGGACTACAACCTTGACGTGGTGGAAGGGCTTGTGCGTTCCGATGACCCCTAGGGCTGTACTGGCGGGAGTAATAAAAATTGCTCCTGGTAGGGTCACCCATGCCAGATAGGTCGAAGGTTAGGAGCCAGACGAAAGGTAGTCCACGCAGCGTCTGTTCCTCAGTGAGGCGGCTGCAATGGCGTCTGACCCCAGTGGGGCGGCCAGTAAGTGATGGTGTCACGTTAAAAATACTATTGAGGAAGGCAACGGGAAACCACCTCAATTATCATTCCCAAGAACAATGTGATGGACAATAGAGATATTTTGAGTCCTGGCAACCACGGGGCTCGGCCCAATCGGCCGTGTGTCGTGCCCGGCAGCGGGGGAGGCAAGGCTTCCGCGGTCGTCATCCCACGAAACCCTTGCAAGGAAAAACCAGCAGCAGCAGGACAGAAGACGCAGGAGAAGAAGACCAAATTAGTTAGAATAGGAACGTGGAATGTTAGGACAATGATGAGGACGGGGAAATTGGAGAATGTTAAGCGAGAGATGGAAAGGGGAAATATAGATATTTTAGGTCTATGCGAGGTGAGATGGAAAGATAGCGGGGATTACTGGAGTGATAAGTATAGAATAATATACAGCGGTGGGGACGAGAGCCAACGAGGGGTCGCCATAGTATTAAATGAAGAGGTAGGAAGAAGCGTAGTCAACATAGAGCAGGTAACGGATAGAATACTACTAGTGGAGATAAAAGCAGAACCGACGAACTTAGTTATTATCCAGGTATACATGCCACCGAGCAACCATAAGGAAGAAGAGGTCGATAGGATATACGATCAGTTAGAGGACATGATTGCATGTGTTCCTGCAGGGAAACATTTGATAGTGATGGGGGATTGGAATGCGACAGTAGGCGAAGGAAGAGATGGTGATGAGGTGGGGGACTACGGTTTAGGCACGAGGAATGACCGCGGGGAGAAAGCAGTTGAGTTCTGCAGGAGACAGGGGTTAGTTATCACCAACACTTGGTTCAGACACCACAAAAGACGCAGGTATACATGGAAAATGCCAGGTGACTCGGGAAGATATCAGCTAGATTATATCCTGGTTAGACACAGGTTTAGGAACAGTGTGATAAATTCCCACAGCTTCCCGGGAGCGGATGCGGACTCAGACCACAATTTAGTTGTTATGAAATGTAGCGTACGTTTTAAAAAGATAAGGCAGGGGCGGCGAGTTAGAAAATGGAATGTAGAAACATTAAATGGGTTGAAAAGAAAGGAATACAAACAGGCGGTAGAGAAAATCATGGAGGACGGTAAAGAGCTAAGTACTATTGAAGAAAAATGGGAATGTATCAAAAAAGGGTTGTCTAAAGCGGCAAAAGACACTATTGGAACCGTTAACGCTAAAAGGACTCGTAATCCATGGATCACGGATGAGATGATTACAAAAATGGATGAGCGGCGAAAATGGAAGAATATAAATACAGAATTAGGCAAAATGAAGTACAAAGAATTGAACAATAAATTGAGCCGGGCAACAAATAAAGCAAAGGAAGCATGGTGGAAGACGCAGTGCGAGAATATGGAAAGTCTGCAGAGGAAGGGGGAAATCGGTGCGCTTTACAGCATAGTTAAATCTTTATCGGGAAGTAAGAAAGGGAGATCAACGATAGCAGTTAGAGATAAGGCCGGTAAGGTAATAGTTGACGCAGGAAAGATCCAAGAGAGATGGAAGGAATATGTAGAAGACCTGTATAGTAAAGAGCTTAGACCAACAAAGTTAGACATTTAAAAGGAACATGACGTAGAGGAAGATAGCTTAGGTCCAGGCATACTAGACAATGAGATAGAAAGAGCATTAAGGGAGATGAAACTAAATAAGGCCGTGGGGGTAGATAACATTCCCGTGGAACTTTTGAAATGCTTGGGAAAATGTGGGAGGAAGAGGCAATATGGGCTGATCCGTAGTATTTATGAGGAGGGAATCTGGCCGGAAGACTTTGTGAGATCAGTTTTAGTTCCTATTCCGAAAAAGGTAAAGGCCACGTCATGTGAGGACTATAGGACAATTAGTTTGATATCCCACGCAGCTAAGGTTGTTCTCAGGATCATAAACAAAAGGATAGAGAGTAGGGCAAATGATTACTTAGGGGATGATCAGTTTGGGTTTAGGAAGGGGAGAGGTACGCGTGATGCCATTGCAGTAATGAGATTATTAATCGAGAGGAATATAGAACACAACCAGGAGGTATTTGCCTGTTTCGTAGATTTCGAAAAAGCGTTTGATAGAGTAAATTGGGAAAAACTAATGAGTATATTGCAGAAAATAGGAATAGATTGGAGGGAAAGGACGCTAATCCGCAACCTGTACATGTCTCAGACTGCTCAGGTGAGGGTGGGAAACGGGGAGTCAGGATGGGCAGTGTTAGGAAGGGGTGTAAGGCAGGGTTGCCCATTATCACCGTTGCTGTTCAACCTGTACGCAGAAGAAATGATCAAAGAGGCATGGGAAGAACTCGAGGTAGGAATGAAAGTGGGCGGGGAATTCGTAAAATCAGTTAGGTTTGCTGATGACCAAGCTTTAGTTTGTCAGTCAGCCAAGGGGCTGCAAGCATTGCTTAGTGAATTGGAAATTCAGTGCGACAGGTATGGGATGAGAATCAATATTAATAAAACAAAGGTTATGCGATTTTCTAGAAAGAAAAAGGCCAAGCTTAACATTAAAATAGGAGGGCAAAAGCTAGAGCAGGTAGAACAGTTTACGTATCTCGGTAGTGTTTTGGACCAACACGGTCAAAGTAGTAGGGACGTGGGGAGAGGAGTTGCGCTGGGCAGGGGGGCTTTCACAGGGAGGAGGGAGTTGATGACAGGGACTTTGAGTGGGGATGTTAAGAAAAGACTCGTAAAGGCTTTGATGTGGAGCGTAGCTGTGTACGGGGCGGAGGCGTGGTCGTTGGAGCGGGAGGATGGACGTGGATTGGAGGCTTTTGAAGTGTGGGTGTGGAGAGGAATGGGGAGGGTGAGGTGGACAGAGGGGAGAACAGGTGAGGAAGTGCTTGGTGTGGTGGGCGAGGAGAGGGGTTTGTTGGGAGCAGTCCTATGGAGGCAGGAGGGGTGGATGAGGGGGGTGTTGACCGGCAGTGGGATGTTGAAGACTGTGATGGAGGGTGGAATGTTGGGCGGAGGAGGAGAGGGAGGGAACAGGATGGGGTTGTTGGACGGGATGAGGGGAGGAAGGAGGTGCTCAGGGATGAGGAGGGACCTGATATGGAGTGGGATGATTGATTTTGTGTTTTGTTAGGAGTAATAAAATATTTGTTTGGTAGTTGTGTCAGTCCAAAAACCTACCTTAACCGGTAGATTACTTAAAAAAAAAAAATATATATATATATATATATATATATATATATATATATATATATATATATATATATCACGCCGTATTGGGCTTAGTACCAGGTGATCTCTACCATCACCTACTAAACCGACCTTCGGGTTGATTACTGTGTGTATCTATGTTTATATATATATATATATATATATATATATATATATATATATATATACAATGTATATACTTTGTATATATTATATATATATTATATATATACATACACACATACATAATAATATCACGCTGTCTACGTTTTCAGACTTCAGCACCCACTCACTATATTCAAGAAAAAGAATTAAGTTGATGTTTTTGAAGACACAAAAAATATTTCCAAATCCACGTTTATTCTTAACACTCGCGCTAGGAGAATTGCCATTTGACATCCCTTGGTCATCTCCCTCTCACCAATAATATCAAACCAAGGGCATAAGTGTTCACATGTACAACGCGCTTCCTGAGACACAGAAGCAGCAAGTAGACGCTATTTGCACAGAGTGAGTCATCGAGTGGCCGCCGAGTGAGCGAAGGATTATGACGCCTTAAATGGATCGTATTCACTTGGGTCGCCACTTGATAATGGCCGAGTGGTACCCCTGGCACAGGATTTGGAATTCCGTTTTACGCAACACTTGCCGGCCAACAAGCGGTGGGGACAGGGCATTGAGACGAGGGAGGGGTGCATTGGGGTAGGGGAAAGGGGGGGGGAACTAGGGATAAGGAACTAGAGGCCTTCTTTCCCAAGTGCGTGATGTCATGCGGCGGAGGCAGCGGAAAGCATTACTAATTGCAGCAGTCACATTTGTACGGCGAGCGAGCCAGCGGATTCAATTTCGCTGCTTTAAGCGAAAACGCCCGTTACGTGAGTTTCCGACTGCTTTAACTGGAATTCTATAAAATTCTTCGCGATGGGCTAACAGCTCGCCAGTTTCGCCTTTGTGATGGCAGACGATCGAAAAAAATGCGCTGTTGCCGATGTCACGTGCACCGGGTCTCGTTAAACGGGCGATATGCGAACTTTCATGAAGTGGGGAAGAGCCAAGGGAAACCCACGTCTCCTGTTGAAGTAAGGCGCCGAGTATTTGATTTCCCTGCCATGGCATGGGAATGCTTTGACGCAGTCTTCGATGTCAGTCCACGGGGCTCTAAACTATCATTATTCATAAATCGGCAGTCTAGCCTTTGAGGTAGGTTTTGAATGGGAACAAAACTGAACACACTATACATACGAGGGTCATCCGGAAAGTAGTACCCGTTCGTGCCGCATGAAGTGCTGACGACGCGAGTAGCCGCTGGACGAGGTCAGATAGCTTCAGTGGCTTGTCTGCCTTCTCTGAGCCAAGTTGCGTGAAGCTAGCATTGCCTGTGTTGTTTCTGTGATTGTTTACAATGTTTAAAAAAATTGAGAACGCCGCCAGTTGTGAAGTGAGGGCAGTGATTAAATTCCTCAATGCAAGAAACGTTCGCCCATGTGATATTCATCGCCAATTAAAGGAGGTGTATGGAGACAATGTAATGGACGAGTCGTCTGTTCGGCGGTGGTGTCGCAACTTCAACATGGGGAGGGGGAACACACACGACGATGAGCGTTCGGGGAGACCGTCTGTCATTACAGACCAACTGGTGAGCTCAGTTGACGAATTCGTGAGGAACGATCGGCGCGTCACAATTGATGACATCTGTGAGCATTTTCCCAATGTTTCTCGAACAATTGTTCATGAAATTGTTAAACACCATCTGCATTATGCAAAAATTTGTGCAATATGGGTCCCTCGCGTATCTCAATGAGCTGGCGGCGAAGGACTATGCAGCAGGAATACAGAAACTTGTCACACGTTATGACAAATGCCTTAATTTGCTTGGAGATTATGTTGAGAAGTAGTTTAAAGTATCCTCTTTCAAATAAAATTTTTTATGTTTGTTAATATTTACTTTTGTGTCTTTATTTCACGAACGGGTACTACTTTCCGGATGACCCTCGTATGTCGAACCTCGCCTAACAAAGCAACCCATCACCAACCACTGCAATAAACTGCTCTTCAATCGAACATGAATTATGGATGGCTCCCTTGACTACCGATTTGGAACCAGCAAATCATTTATCTCTTGCGACTGATCCTCGCCAATAAAAAGCGTTCCAACATGGCTCCAACTAACCACGCAAATCCCAAATGCTGTTTTCTATTATGTCTGAAGACTAAGTTGGTGAATTGAGTAATAGGGAATGGGTGAAATATTATAACTGCAGCGATTCACTTAAAATCTCCATAACAAGTAAAGAGAGAAAGTTTGTTTCCATTGGATAAATCTTGTTTGATTTCAAAAGTACACATTCGATGTTTTCCTAAAACATTTTTGGCCTTCAATCGACGACTCTCTGCTCAAGGTCATCCGAGTTTCCGGTGATTTTGATTTCCAGGATATAATAACTGAAGTCACCGGAGATATGTACAGCTTAAATATCCACTAAGAGTAGATGATAACTGGTAGAAGAATATATTTTAATTGGTTAAGAGGCAGAAAATTCACTAACGGTGATTTTCATACTCATTCTCTCGAAGAAAACTTGCGAGATAGATGAAAAACTAATGTTGGAAAATATTTTTATTTCTTAGACCTATTACACTGTTTTAGTCATTACTCGGTGAAATTTGTCCATCGTATAGATAACAGAAACTCAGCATTCTGCAATTGACATTTATTGACAACCAGGGTTTCGCCACTGTGTGAAACACCTGACGATGCCACACATCGGCGAAGCCATGGTCATCCATATTTATTACTTGGGGAATTGTTGTGTTCCGGTTATCTATATTTCCTAGACTATTCACAAAATATCTTCTATGCATAAAGTAATGCTTGCGATTAGCAATTTTATAGAAGTTCAGAATCTCAAAAATTATTTCAGATAAATTTAAATAAACCACAAAATCGTTAAATCAAGGATTTTTAAATTCATACGAGACCGCCTACTGTTGGTACCTGCCAGCGAATTCATGACACGGCCACAATTGGAAAATGATAACTGAAGCATTACACTCGTCTCTCTAATCAGGGTCACGCAATCGCATTAAAAACTATTAATTAGATAAACATCTATAAACTATTATTTCTACATTAGAAATTCGACAAATACTTTATTATCATTTCTGATCTGACTACTGCATGTTTATTCAATCAAACAATAAAACCATTAAAACGAGTACTTTCCTGCAATTTCACGGAAAATTTTTATGGATACCATTTAGTACTCCCCTGAATAATTACGGGAAGCAAACAGTATTTGGGAGAAAATGACTGAAATCAGCCGCCATTGCAGATTGATTATGGAATTATCAATGGTTCTTTCTTATATTAATAATGTGTTTGGCATGGTAATAATAAAATATTGATAGGCTGCTTAACACTATTTTCTAATAGGTGTTAGTTTTTTAAATAGGAGTAGCAAAAGCACGGAGAGATGCACTGGCCACATAAAACATTTACAAATTCAATATAACCATTACTAGGAGACGTCACGTCTCTATCATTTAAGTCATACCAGTTTAGCACCGCGTATTCCGGTTATCTTTTGTTGGGGACTCGTTTTTTAAATCAGGATGGCTTCATCTAGGTCCCCTGTTGCCATGCTCGAAGGCACTGGCGAATGCGCGGCTTTAAGGGCTCGTATCTTCATATTGGAGAAGATGGGGCGGGAGTTTCGACCGGAGATCGCCAGCGGGAGGGCTGCCCTCAGGAAAGATAATGCCCGGGGTGTAAATACGATAACCCGCCACGCCCATAGGGATGCACGGGTTCGCCCGATCGCTACACGTGGCTGGGCGATTAGAGATCCACCTCGTGTCCCATCTCTCAACGAAGGAGTGTCTCAAGTCGGTAGGTTGGATGGGAGGGTCGTCTCTCGGGGCAAGGGGTAACACTGCGGCGAGGATTGGACTCTTCGGAGGCAGATACCATCCCCGTCTCCAACAGGTACCAGGTGTTGTCGGATGACACCACCGTACCTGCAGCCCCTACCCCTACTCCGAGGGCACTGCCTAGAGTAAGGCATCAGCGGTCGGGAAGGGAGCGAACCGGTATATTAGGCAGTTCCAATGTACAGCGTATAATGAATCCGCTACGCCACAGAGTCTAACAAGAGGAGGCGTTGAATTCTTGTTTATACCAGGCGGCGGGGTACCCCAGGCGACCCTGGCGGTGAAGGCGGCCGTCAGTAATACGGGCTGCTCCAAGCTACGCATTGTGGCTCATGTCGGGACAAACGACGCCTCGGAACGATAATACGAAGAAATCCTGCGTTTCTTTAAGGAGATGCACTCGGAGGTGAAACGAGTCGAGGCAGAGTTGAAGGTCCCAATTAAACAAGTATCTGTAGTATTGTGCCGCGTGTAGACCGCGGAAGGCTCGTTTGGAGCCGAATAGAGGGTTTAAACCAGAGATTGCTGGGATATTTCCGGGAAATCGGAGCGGACTTTGTTGATCTGAGGCCTGTCCTCCCATCGTGTCGGGTACCCCTTTATCGCTCCGGGGTCCATTATACTGCCGAGGCATCGCAGTTGGTAGCGCGTAGGTTACACGAACACGTTTCTAGGGTTTAGTATAGTTGGCAGGCAAGAGCGCAGGTCAATTCGGATAAATAAAGTAGAATCAAGCGCTTTTTGTCACCTCCGATCAGGTTACGCCTCTCAGATCTCATAAATAATAGAACTTACGTTAAAACAACATATAACCCACGTAAGATTAATAAAATTGGTGCCTCGAAATACATAAAAGATAGTAATGTGAAGAAATGTAATTAATACTTGCGCGTCTGTTAGCCATAAATCCTCACGAAACAGTTTTGTGAGTATCCATAAAAACGTAAAACAAAAATCGATTGATTAAATAAAATTGTAACATTAAATTGCCGAAGCATTAGACACAAAATATCGTATATTGAACATACTTTTGTTAGTACAAAGGCAGACACAGTAGTTGGAGTGAAGAGTTGGCTCACGGGAGCTATAGCAAACAATGAGGTTTTTCCGATCGGTTTCACAATTTAAAGAATGGACAGGCCCAATAGATTGGGTGGGGAAGTAGGGGGAGTATTCATTGCTGTAACGTCACATCTTAGTAGCCAACGATATGAATGCGACGTAATGACATAGAAAGCGTTTGGTGCAACATGAAGGACTACAATGGCGGAAGCCTACTCGTGTTACCATTTTACAGACCCCCCAGATTCTAACACAGATGTTGTACACAAGCTTGACGAACAAATATCCACTCTCAGAAACAAACATAGAAACATTATTATTATTATCGCTGGGGATAAAAATCTAACATCAATTGATTGGGACACGTTGTGCATTGGAAAATCTGCTGGAACAGAGATTCGTTTCAAGAACTCTTTCATATATTCACAGAAAACTCTTTAGAACAAATTGTTATATCACCGACACGGGGCCACAGCATACTTGACATATTCGCGACTTATACGCCCGAAATCGTAACAAACATTGAAATAATGAACGGAATCAGTGACCATAAGGCTATTTTTGTAGAGCTAAAAACTAAGTTCGTGAAAATAAATAAAGAGAAGCGATTTATATACTTATTCAATAAGGCAAATTTTAACGGACTACGAGAATATTTTTTAAAAGAATTATCAAAATACTAGAAAAGCTAAAACACTGAAAACCGATACAGAGAACACTTGGAAATATTTCTTAAATATTTTACACGAAGGAATGAAGATTTGCAACCCATCTAAACTTAAAGGCGACAGTAAGGAACCTAGATGGTACAACGGGAAGTCAGATAGGCATTAAGGAAGCAAAGAAAACTACAGTGAAATTTTAAAAAGAGTTTAAAAAATGACGATATATTTTATGTGAATACATCCAAACAGCAACTAAAAGAATGCCGTAGTAAGACGAAAAGTATTATGCGCACAGCACTACACTCTTTTAAATCTTAAATGCTACGCGAATATCTTGAGGAAAATCCAAAGTCATTCTGGTCCTATGTTGGGGAAATACAGGGTAAACGTCCAAACGTTCATTCTTTGAAGGCGGAAAACGGAAAAATCATTACAGATAGTGTGAAAAAGGCAAATATTTTAAACCATTTTTTCCAGAGCGTCTACAATAAAAACACAAACGCACCAAACGATCCTCCACACCCACCCGGGGAACACATGAGCGATCTTACTCTGACCAAGCAGGGAATAGTACATCTGCTCCGTAGTATCAAAGCACACAAGGCACCTGGTCCGGAAGAAATACCTGCTAAAATATTAAAGGAATTAGCTGAAGACATTGCCCCATTTTTACATATTGTTTTTCTAAAATCGATAGAAGAAGGCTCAGTGCCTCGCGACTGGAAGCTAGCCCATATCACTCCCATCTATAAAGGCGGCGATAGGGATAAACCAACCAATTATCGTCCCATTTCTTTAACATCGATCTCTTGTAAAATATTGGAACACATTATTGTCACTAACATTATGAGATTTCTTGATAGTAGGAAAATACTAATCCACAACCAGCACGGATTTAGGAAAAGCAGATCTTGCGAAACACAACTTGGTCTCTTCATTCACGATATACTTAGATCGGGAGAAAACAACACACAAGTCGATGCAGTATTCCTTGATTTCAAAAAAGCCTTCGACAAAGTCCCACACAATAAATTGTTACATAAACTTAAATACTATGGGATCAATGAGAAAATAATTAATTGGATTAGAGACTTCTGGTCAAATCGCAAACAAATAGTAGTCATAGATGGGTTGTGCTCAACGATAGAGATGTAACTTCGGGCGTCCCCCAGGGAAGTGCAATAGGGCCTCTTCTGTTCTTAATATACATTGATGACTTAAGCACACACGTTGGTAGCAATCTGAGGTTATTTGCTGACGACACTGTGGTATACAGGGAAATAAGGTGCCAACTAGATCGCGAGCTACTCTCTAGAGGCTTAGACAATATCTCAGAATGGTGCAATAAATGGGGATTAACACTTAATATAGATAAATGCGCAGTTTTGAAATTCTGGAACAAAGGAAATGGCGAACAGGATATAAACTACGAAATAGAGGGTTCAGTACTGACCACGGCCAATCAAGTGAAATATTGGGGGGTTGTTCTAACACCACGCCTTTCATGGAGAGCACATATCAGCTATCACAATATGCGGATCAGCTTTAAAGAAACTCGGCTTCATAAAACGGGTGGTGGGGAAATGTAATGAGAAAGTTAAAGAGAGGTGTTATTTTGCTCTAGTTAGACCTCATTTGGAATATGCCGCAAGTATTTGGGATCCTTGGGAGAAAATTTGGCAAAAAGAATTAGATAAAGTCCAGAGAAAATCCGCCAGATTCTTTAAAAATTGTTATAATAAGAACACAAGTGTGACAGGTCTCTTAGAGGATTTAGGCCGAGACCACTTTAAATACGAAGAGAACAAGCGAGGCTTAGACTTTTGGAAATGTTCAGAACAAACGAAGTTAACAATGACACAAAAGAAATAATTATTGTCACGCACTACTAACGTGAATCAGACTAGAAAAATGAAATAAGAGCGATAGATAGATTCCAGTACAGATAGATACAAATACTCATTCTTTCCCCGAAAATCTGTAAGTAATTATTGTAGTAAGAAACCGAATTCATTTTATAAATATTAAAAACATTTAATTTACAAGTTGGAACAAAATTAAAAATTGCAAAAGCATCAGGCATACATATTTCAAGGTGCATGTGTATGTAAGTTGGTAGGCTTGAGTATATACGCATGTGTGCGGGTTGTAAGGGAATTACATGAAATTGTACCATACTTTGGTTTGTGGATTGTATAAATTTGTGGCTTTTGCATGCGGTCTTTTTCTTAATTACGGCTGGTGGACTAACACCCACCGCCACACGCCCTTGCGGCGGCCTCACGGGGTATTAAGCAGATGTATCATACATTTCACATCTTTTTCCGATGTTCCACGCACGGATTTTCCCAATTTAAGCACTAGTCTAACTACGTAATATAATGCCGGAAGGAAAGGAACAAAAATGAAAAGATGGATTTAAAATTATTTTCTGGGTATCGATATCAATAGCCCGCGTTGCACCAAAAAGGTGTGCGGCAGGGAGTGAAAGCACCACGTGGGATGGGTAAGTAATAAGGGAGGAGGATATGGGTGGGGGAAAAAGGAAAAATATTCAGCAAAAAACTATCAAACAACGTGCAAATTTGTATGGACGCTGGAGGAAGACTTAATCCAAAACAAGGGTTAATTTACCTAATAAGTCACTCATTTGCTTTGCGAAAAAAGAGAATAAAAATGAACCAAAACAATTCATACGACAGGCCCCACCATAACAAGTAAGATATTGCAGAATTGAAGAGTAAGAAAGGGAAATTAAACTATTACATGGGCATGCGATTAACGATCTCCACCCCCAAATTCACAGATAGGGAATGTGAGAGACACCGTTGTAGGCAGTTGTTGCTGGCGTCAACCTCGCCCCCCCCCCTAACGAAGATTGGGGGGGGGGGGGGCGAGGGATGGAAGGAGAAGTTTGAAAACAAAAAAGAAGGGAAGGCAATATTGTACAGAGAACCACATTCATGAAATGGCAGTCCCAAGGGGTCATGCGGGAAGAGTTTTGATATCAAAACACATGGTATTATGTAAAGAGGACATAACAAATAATAAGGAGCGATAGATGAAAGCTGGGACCCGGAGAGTCTGCACATCCGAGTGCAAATTACGAAATCAAGACCTCCCTCCCGGTTGGCAGCCACACGGGTCAGCAGCGACTGGATCGCTCCCGCCGGGCAATATCTCCGTCGAACGATCGGCTCCGAATACCCTTGAATGGGACACTCGAACGCCCCGTGGCCGGACACGGGAGGCGACCTGCGCATCCTGACGAGGAGGAAAGCGTTCCAGCCCGAAGGAGAGCACACCGCTCGCCAATTTCACCTCAATTAGCAGTGCGACGTCCCAAACAGCCCATCCCCTATAACGAACGCCTCGGCTATTTCGTGAACTAATTGCCTCGGCCGTTATTCCAAAAGATATTACCATCGCGAGCGCTGGAACCAACCGCCCACTCAATCCATGCGCAGGAAACGGCGACACATTCGCCCACGAAGACATTCAGGACCATTGAAGGGAAGGAATGAAGGCGAACGGAGATTACCAATTGAACGGAGGGTAGTGGCCCGATGAAGGGAAGCCCTGCGCTCAGGGTTATGAAGGACGACACACGAGGGATGTTTGGGAGATGGTGGAAATGTACGTTCACAAGGATTTGTAACTGCGATGCGTTAACACGGTTAGCATTTTTCCGCTATTCTTTATTTTGGTACTACTAGTTTCAATACTGAGGCATCATCATCAGGTACAAATAAGTCAAGTTGCGGTCCATTGATACACCACTCATGTGTGGGTATGGGGTGGGTGAGGGAGTGGGAAAGGTGACGGGGGGGAAAGAGGAGGGGTTGTGATCGGCGTTGATGGGGAGGAGGAGAGGGGTGTTAAGCGTCAGGAAAGGCGATTAGTGGGGTACACAGTGTGTGTGTGTGTGTGTGGGGGGGGGGGGGTCGAAGGGTAGTTGGGTCTTCTTTAGTGATCTTCAAGTAAACTTATTATCGAATGAGACAGCAATAGCGTTTAATCTCGGGCCCACGATCGCAAATCTTGTAATTCCTTATCAAATATTGGTGCGAAGAAACTCGCTCCATGAAGCAGTACGCAATTCCATCAATGGAAGGAACATATTGGGCCTATTTCCTACGAATACGCAGGAACGTATTATGAGTGCATCAAATGGTGAGGGCTTGAGTGACCATAAATCCGACTTCGAAGTTGAAACAAAAAAGATAGTAAAACCAAAAAGAAAACTTTATAAATGCCATAAGGCAGAATTTGAAACTTTATTCAGTCAAATTAACTCTTCACTACCCGACTTCAAAACGCGCTTAAGTCATTCCACCGTGAAAGATACTTGGACACAAGTTGTCAATATTATGCAAAAAGGCATCACAGATTTCATCCCTCTAATGTACGTCAAAGCAAATCGCGACCCCAAGTGGTACAATGAAGGCGTTGGAAAAGCCCTCCGAAAGTAGAGAATGCTACACTCTAGGATAAAGAAAGCAGGCGTGGACACATCATCCTCGGAGAAGAAACAGTTATTGGACAAGTATAATATATTTGATCCTCTGAAATTGAAACCAAAACACAATTACGTAGCGCCTTACTGGACTTTAAATGAAGTACCATGCGAGTATTTGGGCACAGACCCCAAAGCTTTCTGGCCATATGTTAGGGAAGTAAAAGGGGGTAAGCAAAACGTGGCTTGCTTAAGGGATTGCAACAATACCATTCAGAGCGACAAAGAGGGTAAAGCTAACATTCTAAATATGTTCTTCCTACGCGTTTTCACGTACGATGTTATCACCGCGTACCTCCAAGAGACAATACATTCTCAACACAGGGCAAATATAACAGCGGACGAACATGGAATTGTCAAATTGCTAAAATGATATTAAACCCAATAAATTCCCGGGTCCAAAAAATATACCAGCTGGGGTGATAAAACATTTAACTCCTTACATCGCCCCGAACCTCGAATTTATAATTGACAAATCCCTCATAGAGTTCAATAATCCTAAGAATTGGAAAACCGCGCAATTAACGCCTATTTTTAAAAGTGGTGACAGGGAGGACCCCAGTAATTACAGACCTATATCTCTCATTTCTATAAGTTGCAAAATTTTGGAGCAAATAATTGTCAGGTCCATCATGAGATACCTTGATAACTTTAACTTTTTAAGTAACAATCAACACGGATTCAGAAAAACCCTCTGCGAGACGCAGTTAGAATTATTCACACATGACTTACTTTTATCGGGTGAAAGTGGAGGCCATCTTTTTAGATTTTCAGAAGGCATTTGATAAGGTCCCCCATGGTAACCATATTCATAAATTAAAGTTAACAGGTGTAAACAAGGGAGCAATGAAATGGGTTGAAGATTTTCTCCAGAGCGTGAACGGAGGGTAGTCCTGGACGGCAAAAGTTCCTACAGCGTGCGAGTCACGTCGGGGGTACCTCAGAGAAGTGTAATCAAGGCGCTGCTATTCATGATTTTTGTTAACTGTGTGAACCGCACAGAGATTAGGATGTTCGCGGATGACACGGTGATCTATCGGGAGATATCTGGGGATGAGGATCGTTTTATTCTAGCGCAGGATTTAGATTGCATTACTAAATGAAATTCTAACTGGGGATTGTCATTAAATTATAGTAAATGTTCGGTGGTAAATTTCTTTAAAAGATCAACGGGATTTGCTCACAAATTAACTGGAGTTATATATATATATATATATATATATATATATATATATATATATATATATATATACACTGACTGATTCAGTGTATAAATGACGCGAATCCCGTCCAATTACACACCGTACTGGAATCGAGAAGGCATACTTAATACGCTGTTAATTCCGCCCGATTGGTGAAACGAAACAACGGCAGATCCGTTTGCACATTGCCGTGGTATCTCATTATGGCGACTCTTGCGGAGGTTCAAATTGATTGACATAAAATATTTCGAAATTCGATAGATATATTCGTATTAATACAAACATTTTATAAAACCACAACTTACTTTTTCATTCTTTGTTCTTTACTTTAAAATTAAAAAAACGGGTGAATAATACAATGCATCTCAATTTATATTCTGCACCTTAAAAAAGTCATTTTGATGAATTTATTGCTTACAAAATTAAAAAGACCGCCATTATAATTACATCAATGTCAACCTTCCTCATACTTACTTGAGCGGTGCATACTTGACCGACAGGGACATTAAAGGATAAGTTTTCGGAGTCGGGCTGTGTGCAGTCGTGACTTGGAAAAATCTGAACAAAAGGAATGCAGCCAAAATTTAATGTTCTACTCATTTTAAAGTCGACCTTCGAGGCAGGAAGGCGGTTTCACAAAGAAAGGGACAGAGAGCAGAAGAGGAACACGTGGAGAATAGACGAGCAGCTCAATACTGTAAAATAAATACTAGGCCAAAACATTCGGGTTGCATGCCCTGAACAGGAACCACTAGGGCTTGCAAAGAGAGAGAGGGAGAGAAAGCGTGGGACGTGCGTGTGGTGCAGTGTGATATATGCCCCCCGATGACAAAAACACAATAAATCCCATTATATCTCCTGGCAGGGGGAGTGGGGGGGGGACACTTTCCGAGGGGCAGGAGGAGTGAGTACTGGCGTCGGGGTGAGGCGTGGATGGCAAAGAGGGGGATCGCTTCGAAGCAGGGCCCCCCCAACCGACGCCCGCCGGATCCGGCCCTGCGTTACGTCATCGACTCGGGGGTGCAGTAAACGGGGGCGTCACGATAAGGGGGAATCCCCGAGCGCACTTGGTCACGTGCCGCGCGGGTGGAGGGGACAAGAAGGTGAGGGGCGGGACGACTCCGATTCGATCGATCGATTCACACGGCGTTCAACGCCCCCTCTCGACACTCCGGGAGGAGAAGATCTTCCTCACTCGCTCTACGTCTGGAATGACTCGGGCCATTTTCCCCCCACACACAACAAAGGCCCGATTTTAACGGCCCATTTTCCCCGATCGATTAACCGCTTCAACACAGGCTTCTCTGTGCAGAGGGCGCCCACAAACGCCGAGTGAAAATGGAGCGATCTTTACGACTCAATCTGAATGGGCAGCGATTTATTCCAGGGTTCAATTCTACTCGGAGCCATTTGAATCGATCAGACGTGGATTTCGCAAACATCATTAGAACACCCCCCCCCCATTCTCACATCGATCCATTTAACCTAATTTCTGTGTAATGCTCATCTTCAAGGAAGTTATTTCTCACCTCTTTCTTCCCCTTTCAAAATTCCAACTCCAATACCTTTGAGCATTTGTGTATTACCACGTCCAAACCTTTTTCCTCGCGCCTTACATCCATTATAGCATGTAACTCACACCTCATGTGAGTTTCAAGCAGAAAAGCGGTATTTTTGGCAGAAAAGCAGAAAGATCTCATGAGTGCAATCACTTAAATGAAAAGAAGCATCAAAATTTCAACCAAATTGAAGATATTATTAAATCGTCATTTGCAAAAAAAGAATGAAGATGACAAAGCGAAAATCGCGGCACCAGGGAAAACTGTAAAAAGTTGGAGGCTGTTTTTTTTATATTATCAGTGATGAATAACGCGAGAAAGATAACCAATCGTTGAAAAAATAAATCTGTCCAAAGTCTCCAGCTCTCTTCGAATCTAATTTGAGAACACCACTTGGCATTCAACTAATTCCACCATTCACGGCCAAATCTAATACATCCGTTTTTGACATCGAGTCATTCAATTTCTCAGGACCAAGCATTTCCTAAGGTGTTATTCTGCGCTCAATAGGCAGCATAAAACTAATGAAGCACATTGCTATTAAACTCAAGGTTAACTTCGTACAGAAGGATCTTGCTTCAGAGTTGAAATGATATTATATAAAAGTGCTAAAAAGAGGAAGGATTCAATAAAATATTTCCCACCCATTGATCGCGCCATAATATTACACCCGCATTTATTTGTTTTAAACTTTTACAATTTCGGTCATTTCCGACGATCTCGAAACGCAGGTAGGGATGCAGCAAAATGGTGGAGCAACTCCTTCCGAGCACGGCGGCATCTCTCCCCCCCCCCCCGGGGGGGGGAGGGGGTTTGAGGGGTCAGAGCCGCACCCTTCCCTCCGTAAAAGGGCTCTCGCGAAACAACACGCACGGGGCTACGGACGGGCAGAGCGCAGCAAGACGCTCCCCCGCCTCCCCCTCTTCCCCTGGCTCCGCCCCTCCCCTTCCGATCCCTCACCCGGGCCTTCCGGGGTCTCGGCAACCTGGCTGAAGATACACGAGCCCCCTTCGTTCGCGGAGGAGTCAAAATAAAGAAGACACTCGCAGAAGGTGGCCTAAGGGTTGGGAATCGCCCCCCCTCTCCAAACCCTACTTCGGCTGCGCGCATATACATATATTACATCGGGTGCGTCCCCCCCCCGTTGTATGTTCCTGGGTCATGCAATATTGCGGGCTCCGAGAAATCAACTCCGTACACTGCTGGGCTCCCAACATTTTATGGAGGAGAGAAGAGGAAAAACTTGGGTGCGGAATCAGAAGTCCTTATGAAGAACAGACAGTCGTAAATTTCCATGTATCGATGTAACGACGTCAAACTCTTGCGGGGGTGTGTTGACCCTGCGTGGCGCTCCGGGGGAAAGGAAGGGCCTTCCGTGACATCACGCTCAATTTGCCCCAACTAAGTGCATTCCCGAAGGAGGCCGAGTCAACCGGCGCCGCAGATGCACGCATGTCTTTGTGAAGCGCGCTACAACTAGCTCGTCGCTGCAGCAGGACGTTACGATTCTTATCGGCCAATCTGTTCCGAAAATTCGGCCCAGGGCATTTAGTTGGGCTTTTAATTGAAGTTATGCGAGCCGACGACTCGCAAATGTCTCGCTGGCGCCACCGATTTCCAACCATTTCACCAAGTCAGATATTTCTGCACCATTATGGGAAGCTTAGACCGGGTGCTTGAGAGCAAAGTGACGTCATCTCAGTGGGAGTTGGTCGCAGCGTGATGGAGTGCAAAGATGATGGAAACGGCCGAGAAAAAAAGAAAAGAGTGACCTCATTCACGAACGACGCCCCAACAGATTTTCCCAGATTCGTCCAGATAGGAAAACGGAACGGGAGCATTTCTCTTCGGCATGCGATGGGAATGTGCGCCCGCGTGTTGCCGAGTGCTCGTCGAAATGGGTGGGATCGGGGCCGCGGTTCCCTCCACTGCTGAGCACACCGTGCATTTCGAAGTGCACGGCCCTTATTCATCTTTCAATCAGGATTTGTACGATCATGTCATACACATAGTGTGTCCACAATGATGACTATGGATTCCGCCAAAAGTGATCACTTCTGTTTCAATAACAGAGCGATTGAGTCTGTTTAATCTCCTTTGAATCGAGTAAATTACGAGCTCGACTTCGTACGCCGATTTCCAGAGCTTCTCTGATTACCCCGATCACGGAAATGACAAGCAGGGTCTTGACTCGGAAAGTATGGTAACACTCACCCTCGGGAACTCGAACGACGCGAGCACATAGGACGCATACCTGAAAAGAGCAAAAGTATAAAATCAGTTGCGAATCAAATTCATGCATCCACAATGTCTAACCCTGAACAAGGAACGGCAAAATTGTATTTAAGAAAACACCATCGCCTTTTGGTTCGACTCCTGCGTCACCACGACCGACTGCTGTAAAACCAGGCGGTTTACTTGAAGAAAGTAAATGAACTTAAGAGAAAGAGCACGTAGGTGATTTCCACATTTTTCGGGCTGCGTCCGCGTATGTCGTTTAAATGTACAACAGTTTCGCCAGCTATCCTGCTGGCGTCCTCAGGTCAAGGATGAAAAGAAGCTTGTTGTCCCGTCTTATATAGGAAAAATATATATAGGAAAAGGAAGATTTTTCCTATATAAGACGGGACAACAAGCTTCTTTTCATCCTTGACCTGAGGACGCCAGCAGGATAGCTGGCGAAACTGTTGTACATTTAAACGACATACGCGGACGCAGCCCGAAAAATGTGGAAATCACCTACTCATCGCCGCGGGAACCTTCGAACGAACAAAGAGCACGTAGGTTCGTCCCATAAAAGCTAACCGCGCACACGATTCTTCAAAAAATTTGCATTTAAGCGACAAAATCGGAGCACCGACTCGGATGTCTTTCCTGCTCATGAAACACTCCATTTTCAATCAATAATATTCCATACCACAGTGCTCTACAAAGTAGAACAGTCACACTACTGAAGAACCACACAAAACACACAGCGGCTTCAGCACATGATAACGAGGGCTTATATCTCGACCACTGGCGATTGCAATAATAATTCAAAAAAGCAAATTAATAACTATTTCAATAATAACGCAAAATAAAAAAGGAACGGGTAGTATCCATTTCAAAGCACACGACGAAAGAAATTACGGCCAGGCCGCTGCAGACACCGCATCGCTATACAGGATGCACGTTAACTAAAAGGGGTTGGCTAGTTAGTAATTTTAGAACCCTGCAAGCCGCCGCTGGGGTGTGTGGCAGGGGATGAATACACACCAGACTAATTTTGATCCGAACGTGACCCCTACCACGGTCGGACAATGCTATTCTGACCCCTTATCGTTCGTAGAAAAAAATGGCATCTTAAATCTACCTGTTCTACACTTTATCTCTCTAATTTTACTGACATGATCTCTCCTACCGTAGTACGATTGGGGTATTAATACAATTCCAACATCTTTGCTAAAGAAATATCTTTCTAATTTGAGCAAGAGATTTAATCTGTAATTTAACATTCGCTCCGTGATCGATCCCCAGCCTAGCTGCTTTACTAAAGTTCGACCGTAGTCTCCAAAGCAAACAGAAGATAATGCACACAGCTACGACATTTGAAAAAATCATGTTACGGTTAATTTGCGTCATTGAAACGGACGTTTTGAAACGCTTAGTTCAAGGAAAACGAATTATTTTGGAAAGGTAACGAACTGTAAGGGCTTCATTTGCAAATGGGGACATTCCGATGTTGTTTTTACAAATAGTGAATCGATCACGACTGGCGGCAGAGCGCTCGTTTCCGAAGAAGACCATCGTTCAATGTGGACGGTCAGTGCAAGTCAAGAGTCCACGAATGGCAACACTATTTGTGGTTTGCGAGGCGGGCTTCATTAGCGTTCTCTATCCAAAGATAGGGCAGGGTGAATTGGCGCGCGTGCGCACACACACACGCACGCACGCGCGCCACGCCAGTGGCTAACTTAATTAGCAAGTTTTCCCACTCCGACTTTTGAGGGATGCGACTCTTGGCGTGCTGAGCACCCGTTTCGAGTGGTTCTCAGGGCCCTGAGAGGGAGGGAGGGAGGAAGGGAGGGAGGGAGCACCGCGCCCACATGCGCCCATTGATGCCTCACTACGGAAAAATGCACATGTCGGTTATTCTATGAGAGTCTCTAACCTCCATTTTCACAGTTCTTCCTCTCGCTACCAGCAGGCGGTTTCGCATGCAAAACGAAGCATTTCACATCAGATACAAACATCGCTCATCGTTTTTAAAATACAAACATGGTTCATTCATAGCATTCACTGATACCTTTACCACAGGGCTTGCCATACGACGGGCATAATAGCAACAAAGAGAGTTTTAGCAAATGATGCAAGGTTCCCTTCCTCAGCAAAAAATCCACCAAGAAATTGGACATGGATAACACATCGACGGAGCAGGAATGTTACAGCCCAATGGAAACTCATCGATTGCATCCAATTATGATTTTAAGTGCATTCGTAGCATTAACAGTTTGCAACCGAAAGCATGAATTTCACGAGAAAAATTTTTAGCGAGTTTTTTTTGCTCAAGTGAGTCGCTGATACGACTTGATAACCATCTAAAGAGGAAACAAATCATTTTAAAACAACTGATTTTTTTAATTGCCCATAATGATATAGTGTCTCTTCCAATTACATCACATTTCACGAATAACTGATAAAATCTCCATTTGGAGGAAGCTCATTTCACACGGAAAGAAACAATCGACGGTCCGCATTAAATCATTGATAAAAACCGTCCTAACTGCCTTTTACTGTCTCTTTGGGGGAGAGCGTTTTGCGTTGCACGTTCATGTGGTGGTGGAGTTTCGCCTCCTTGCTTGTTGTGTCCTGGCTTGCGTGTCGTTGGATGGCTTTCGTGCTGCATCCTGGGGTGCAGCTGTCTGTTGGTTTATGGTATATGGGTTTGCATGAGTGCTGAATAAAGGGATTTTTGCATGATTGCGTGCGCTACTGTGGGTGTAGTTTTCCATATTGTTATTTTTGCATGTGGTATTGTTATCTTATTATTAGTGGTGCCACACACCCTTGCGGGGTATTATGTAGATGTAGATGAAATAAATATTGTGACTTCTAACAAAACAACTCAGAGTAGTTCATCTCAGAGTACTTTCTTCCTCCCTTAATCCCATCCAACATCCCTATCCGGTTCCTTCCATTTCCTCGTTTGTCTAACATTCTCCCTCTATTACAGTCTTCAACATCCCACCGCCGGTCAATACCACCTTCATCCACTTTTCCTGCCTCCATAGGATTTCTCCCAACAAACCCCTGTCCTCGCCCACCATACCAAGTACTTCCTCCTTTGTTTTCTTCTCTGTCCATTTCACCTTCTCCATTCTTCTCCAAACCCACATTTCAAAAGCCTCCAGTCCACGTCTATCCTCTTGCTTCAATTACCGCGTTTCCGCGCCGTACATAGCTACGCTCTATATCAAAGTTTTTACGAGTCTTTTCTTAATATACTTACTCGAAGTCCCTCTCATCAAATCCCTCCTCCTTGTGAAAGCCTCTTTGCCTAGCGCAATTCTTCTCCTTACGTCCCTACTGCTTTGACCGTGTTGGTCCAAAACACTTCCGAGATACGTAAACTGTTCTACCTGCTCTAGTTTTTGCCCTCCTATTTTAATGTTTAGCTTAGCCTTTTTCCTTCTAGAAAATCGCATAGCCTTTGTTTTATTAATATTGATTTTCACCCCATACCTGTCGCACTGAATTTCCAATGCACTCAGCTATGATATGCATCGCATATATTTTAAAATTTCAGAAAAATATCTTGTATCTTTGTTAGGTCGGAACTTTTTAGACCACTGCAAATTCTTTTGTTTCAGTTATAATCATTCATTAAGGGTCAAAACATACGTATTTACACAATTTCCACCAGGATTGAAACCTTAGTGAGGACGCTTCTTCGCCTTACACGCGAAGGGGACTCGAGAAAGGGGATTGGGCGATGCATATTTCGCTTCGCTCTCGAAATACATAGTCGGTCAAGATGAAACTCTGCGGAAACTTCAATCATCACAAAAAAAAGGCGAGCCCATGACAGATTGATTTAGGAGCACCGCTGGTCCGTCGTTGGCTTGCCGTCGTCTCTGAAGGAAATCCAGCGGAATGAAAAGGCTCGCTCGTCACAATCGACACAATGGATGTTCCGCGATTGATACGGGCGCGTATAACACGAACCGCAAAAACCAATCGAATCGTATGTCTTCGAATCAAAGCCACGCCTCAATTGCCGAGACGGCTCTCCTCGACGAATTCAGAGCTATAGCGACACAGTGAAAGAGACGGTGTGAATATAACGACGGATTCACCAGGGTGCTAGCCGTCAACTGCGGGAGTGTGCTTCGGGAGGGACGCAATAAGCATGCATTGGTCGTCGGAAAGATGGATTTGGTGCACACAAGCGAACCTAAGGGCGTTCGGACTTCAGGGCAACCAACGCACGCTTCCCAGGCGGCATCCATTCCAACGATCCCAAGCCCACTCTCGGGACGGAAACACTTACACCAATGCACAGCGAATATTAACTATGTTCCGCATACTAATTTCATTTGCAGCTCAATTGGATTTTTGGCAACGGACCACGAAATGCATTGATTTCCCTCGAGTCGACTACCCAATGTCCATCTACAAATATACACGGAGAAAAACGGAGACACCAGAGCGATTCCCAACTGCCATCAAATACACATTTTCACGTTACTCCATGTCTAAATGTCCGCATTACTTCCGTGGGCAGCGTGCACGGAATTCACTCTCGGCACACGTGATTTCAAGAAAAGATGGGCGAGGCAATGGATGAAGAAAGGAAGGCAAACAACCACTATACGAATCAAATTAAATCCCACCGAATTAACTCAATGTGGGCCTCCATTATTGGATATCAGGCAACCACATTCTTTGTCGAAGCAGATGAGTCGGCATAGTTATCTGATACCCCGACAAGAGAGTTATTTCCGGAGTCAAAGAAAAGACCGAATTATAGTCCAGTCAAAGGAAAGCTAGTCGAGAAAGGAGATAAGGTTTGATTGTGTCGCATACGAAGGATACAGTTTGTACCATCTACTGCATCCCCTATTCGACATAGTCGTTTGAACAATCGCTGATTTCATCCTGAGCCATTGCCCCAGCCAGACCTCACTGTTATATTCCAGGGTCCATTTCAATGCAACCGTTCTCCCGCCGCCACGCACGCATGATTAAGGGATCGGCGCGATAGACGAAGTCACCTCCGAGGTGAGTGCTCTGGCAGAGGGAGGCCATCGCTCCCCTTCAGCACACCTCCCCACACAGTGCCCCAAATACCCATTCCCCAGGCTGAGATCCGAGGGGTCCACTTCAACACTGCGAGCGCGTCCCACACCACCGAGAGACGGCGTCGCGTGTGATCGGTACTTGCCCGTCTTCCAAATAAGCCATGGCCCTCGCTCCGGTATTTGGGCGAAGATCACTTCATCATCTTTCTCTTTCCCGTAGGACGCCCGTCACACAACAAGCCCCGAAGTCACAGGAATGGATTTCCGAGAAGAGAGAAAGGAATGAGGTCCGACAGTTCGCTCGTAAGTCTTCTTCTTCAAAGCCCATTGAGCCATTTTACAAAATGTGATTTCCGTAATCTCACTGCTGTGTATATTAAGCGCATTATGAAACATGACAGCAATGGCCCGTAAAACTGCCTTGATAATTCTGAAAAATATAAAGCGGTCGCGGCCATCGGAGGATATACGCCCCCTTCCAAGTAGTATTACATTTAGCAAAAGATTTGTAGTACGAAGATGCAGCACGATATCTGCTCATTCAGAGAGAGCTTTCCGAACTAAGAGACTGCACTTGCATGCTTAAGTATGCCAACAGTGAACTTCTTTGTAAACCACTGTATGAGGCAGAGGTGGGATTAACTGAAAAATAAAGAGGGTTGTTAAATGTGTCGGAATTAGTCTTGAATATGTGACTAGATGGAATACAATGGAATTCATAATTGAAGAGTGCTGATCGAAATGCCAAAGAGCGGAAAAAAATGGGATCGAGACAAGAAGGATGATTCTTCAATACGAAAGGACGAAAATATTATTGTGAAGAATTTAATGGTTAAGAAAATTGGCGAATTAATGGCAAATTCGAAGACGTACTTTGGTCAAATGAAAGCAAGAGAGCAAGCAAGCAACCACCTCATTCATAGCACAGAATCAGATATAATTATAGGAACTGAAAGTTGGCTAACAGATGATATCGCAGACAGCGAAATATTTCCCAAGTCCTTCATAGTGTATAGAAACGACAGACAGAATAGAGCCGGAGGAGGAGTGTTTATCGCGGTTAAAAACTCTACCATCAGTAGAGCTGAGTTATTTCCTGATAACTGTATAGAAAGTGTCTGGTGCTCAGTAAAAATACCCAGTGCGAAAAGAATATAAGTCTGTGCGTATTACAGACCACCCCATGCTGGCGTTAACTGAATACTAGATCTAGAAAGGCAGATAAAAAGCTTCACATCCCACAGCAATGAGCATAGATTAATCATCGGTGGCGATTTTAATGTTCCCACAGTAGATTGGGATTCGTAGTTTTATAAATGGAGGTAAAGACAAGGATTTATGCGAGTCCCTCTTATTGACGTTCACCTCAAATTCCCTGCATCAATTAGTCACTTCACCAACAAGGGGAAAGAACATTCTTGATCTATTAGCTACTAATATACCCGAAAGAGTCTTAAATGTAGGAGTTATTGATGGAATCATTGATCACAGGGCTGTAAACGCTAAATTTTCCCTAAGCGTAGAAAAAGTTAACAAACCTAAGAGAAAAATTTATTTATTCAATAAAGCTGACCATGATGGCCTAAAACGTGAGTTAAACTGTTCCTTTCTTAGATTTGACGAATTAAGCAAAACTAGGAGTGTCGAGGATACCTGGAATAATTTTCTTGCAATAACACGTTCAGCAATACAGAGATTCATACCTAGTAAATATATAAGAGAGAATAAGGAACCCTGTTGGTACAACTCTGAAGTTCGGAAATCACTAAGACAGCAAAGGGCGTGCCATGCCACAATGAAAAACGCGGTTAAAGATTCCTCCCCTGATAAAATCAACGAAACCACACAAAATTACAAAGCATCTAGGTCCACTGCCAAGAAGGCATTCCGGAAGGCGCTAGCGGAATTCAAAAGGAAAAAAATTAGGTGAACATTTAAACGATAACCCAAAGATGTTTTGGTCCTACGTCAGGGAAGTGCAGGGAAAAAAGTCCACCGTAAACTCATTGAACAACGAAAAAGGGGATAAAGTAACAAGTAGTTTAGATTAAGCCAACATATTAAACTCATTCTTCCACAGTGTTTTCAACAAATGTTCCCAGAATATACCAGAGAACCTTCCGAAAACATTTCTACAGCCAATGCATGCAATCGACTTTTCCACCCGCGGAATAGAGTTACTCCTTAAAAACATCGATCCCAACAAATCTCCGGGACCTGATGAGATACCGGCTCGCGTGTATAAAGAACTGTCGTCTGAAATTGCTCCTTATTTTAATATAATATTTAAGAAATCATAAGCAGAACAAAGCGTGCCAAGCGGCTAGAAGATAGCTTCTGTGACACCCATATTTAAAAATGGAGACCTGGAGGACCCCAGTAATTATAGGCCAATATCGCTCACCTCCATCTCCAGTAAGAATCTTGAGCACATCATTGTTAGTTCCATAATGAGGTACCTCGATAGCCAAGATTCATTGATTAATAACCAACACGAGTTCCGTAAAGGTAGATCCTGCGAAACTCAACTCGTACTATTTGTTCATGATATAATGCAGTCCGGTGAAAGTAATATTCCAGTTGATGCGATATTTCTAGATTTTAAAAAAGCTTTTGATAAAGTCCCTCATTGCAAGTTACTCGCGAAGTTGGAAACTTATGGAATACACGGGAGTATTATATGCTGGATTAGACAATTTTTAAAAAGTCGCGTTCAAACAGCCGTCCTGGACGGTGTATCATCCGATACTGTTAAGCTCACGTCGGGTGTACCACAGGGAAGTGTCATCGGCCCCCTCTTGTTTCTTATTTACATAAATGACCTCAGCGCCGTGGTTAATAGCAGGCTCCGTCTTTTTGCTGACGATGCGGTGATTTATGGGGACATTCGAAGTCGCGAAGACAGTGTCGCGTTAGCTAACGACCTAAATGCAATCCAGACTTGGTGCGATACATGGCAATTGGAATTAAATTTGAAAAAATGCGTAGTAATACATTTTTGGGAAAAGAGTAACACCCCCCCATTTAGTTACAAAGTGAAACAAACAGAAATCGCGAGGGTAGATTCCTTGAAATACTTGGGTGTAACAATTACTCACGATCTGTCCTGGGGAAAGCACATACGGGAAATATGCGGTCGCGCTAATAAAAAATTGGGATTTGTAAAAAGAGTGCTGGGTAAATGTGACGAAAAGGTGGAGGAACGATTTTTTCTTGCCCTAGTCAGGCCCCACCTAGAGTATGCTGCCAGCATATGGGATCCGCAAGAGATAAATTTGATTTTAGAATTAGATCGAGTTCAGCGGTGGGGGGGCTGGATGGGTCAAAAATTGTTATGACCGACGCAGTAGCGTAACTACTTTGCTAGAAAATTTAGGCTGGGATTCCCTTACACAGCGGCGTTTACAATATAGATTAAACTTTAAAAACATTTAAAGATGGGTCCTTTTCCGATGACATCAAGAACATAATACGAACCCCAACGTATTACGGGCGGAGGGATCACGAATGTAAGATTAGGGAGATTGACTGCAGGACAGACAGATTTAAATGGTCATTTTTTCCGAGAAAAATAAGAGACCAGAATTCTTGTAATCGATATCCCCCAGGAGCCGGCTCGACATAATAAGTATTAACCTACAAGGTAGCGACTGCGCATGGTTATACGATCATATTTATATATATCTTTTTTTTGCAGGTTCCCCTTACCTAACCCTAACCCCCTCATCCCTTACCCTTTCCTCCTGGTGCTGCACCCCCTGCCACACACCTTTTTGGTGGCTTGCAGGGTATTGATGTAGATGTAGATGAAGGTGAGGAACGAATGATTAACATCTGATACTAACAGAAAACACACGAATAACTACGACTGGAAGATCTTCTTCAGATAAAACGAGTACTACACTACCTCACACTTGGACCTGAAGATACTCGTTGGAACACGGGCGAAACTGTTGTCCGAAAAGACAACCTAAGCGGTGGCATCGCGAGATTGGAGAGTGGAGTCTGAACGCAGTGGAAATCTACTATCTACTAGAGTACCACACTATTTGAAGCACTAAAAACAGATTTTTTAAATTTCAAACCACATATATTATTAATAAATTATTCCAACTCTACATAATGAAGTATTTAACATGTATCAATTAATAATTTAAAGTAGAATAATTATTATCTTAAGTAGTAACATTGCAGATTACATTATCCTGAGCGAGATAATTCAACAGTTTTCGTACACATTCAGAAGATGGATATATCAATCGAGCATCCATGCACTCGGTCGAAAACCATGCAAGTACAAATAACAGCCACGGATGAGCTTCGGGCAACTTTAAATGGGTTTCGTCTTTGAAGGGATTAGAAGTAATAGCGATCATCAGGAATGATATTTATCACCTCTTATAGAGAGACGAGTTTCTGCGTTTATTGAATTATCTTAGTAATCGGACTCGGAATTAGGCAGCGTCACGATTGCCACATTCACGAAGAAAACGGAATGCCATTCTCCGAATGGATTAGTTTCCACAACTGTTCACAAACCAGTCGCCTTACAAAACGTAACGGATACAGAGTATCGAAGCGACCCGACTTAATTATCGTGCCCGCCCTGACCAAGATCGGGACCGATTGGCCACTCGACTCGGTTCACCCTCCCCCCGCCGCGCCACCTGTGGCGGTCACGTCGTACGCCCGAGCGACATCCAACCGGTCACAACCAAAAAAAAACCGGCCAAAACGAAATATTTCAATTCGGTCGGTCCAACTACAGTTCAAAACCTCTCCCTTTTTTAAAGAGTGAAACCGTTTAAAATCAGTTGCCGTTACTTCCAAATTTATGTTTCCCGGTCATCATAAATATTCGACCACCAAAAACCATCTTCGTGGAACGCTACACTCACCAGTCCCATTAATTTCCTACTGACGTCGGATGGAGATTATTCCGGTATTGGGAGTGAGACAATCGAAGAAGGCCTCGATTATGGAATAGTCAAACACAGACTGCGGTGGACTGCTTTCATCGCTTCCGCATTTTGAATGAAAACAACACGAATCCTTTGCACACAGCAGTAGCCATAGAAATTGAAATTCTCTTCGGCCAAGTGTGTAATAGTGCCGGTTACGCATGCAAAGCACCCCGAGGAACCCTGCCTCCCCGGCAGACGAATCACCCGCGTTTGAATGAAGTGAAGAGAGTGGTTGGGACAGACTCGTAAACTTCCATCTCCACCGAGCGAACAGAATCACCCTAGAGAGCACGTCCCTTCCGCCAGAGAGCGCCACTGCAGCAGACGAAGAGAGACGAAAACTTATCATTTATAGCAGACATTTTGTTCGTTGTTATTTCAACCGTTTTCCGGTGGACGCCCGCCACAGCTGAGAGATTATAAAATGAACAATGAGAAGGCCACTTGGATGAGAGCATTGGCGCGAAATTCAAATGCATACGACACCGTGGAAGCAAAACATCCGCCACACCTGACGTGATAAGTAATACATGTAGTATATCTGGCTGATACCAATTCACACTCAAGACACTGAGTGCCTCAATAAAAACCAAAACTGGAAATTGCGTCCGCAATAAATAAATAGAAACAGACCCGACACTCCTTCACAGCATGGAAATATGATTTCAAAATTGAAATGTCTTCCGATAAACAAAAGGTCAACGGCCGATTGAACTAGCCAAGGTTCATTGCGACCCGCAGGTGGACACTCGACTCTTTAATATGAGGATGCCTATAGGAACGCGAGTTGGTTTCATGCGGACTCTATTACGTACACACTCCATCACCAGCCGGAATGAACATAAAAATATTAATGGCACGTGAAAACTTCAACGCCAATCTACCAGATATCATGACGAAAGAGCGTCAATGTATCCGCAAGTCATATACACTACTCGCAAATAGAATGCCAACAGCATCAAATAACCAAAGAGTATTTTACGACGGTATTTTTTTAAAGACAGTTTCTCTCTCCTTGGGTCAACCTATTGATGCAGTAGTATTTAGGGGAGGCGATCGACAGCTGAGGTGATTAGGGGTGGATGGAAAGGGAGGCAGTGTGGAAGGGAAACCCGGCAACATGCTGACGATATGCAAGAGAAAATATGAATCTATCAACTCAAACCGCAGAGAAACTGAACTTGGACAACTAAAGTGAGCGTCGGCAGTTTAAAATTAGATCCGCCATTTGACTAAGCAGGAGGATTGGCTCTAATGACAATCTGTTGACCTTGGTTGTATTGGGGGCAGCCTCAGGCCTCGCCAGGCTGGATCCGGAGGCAGTGGCTTCCATTTCCGCCTAAGATCTCTTCCACACGAGGATTGAATGTCCTCGTTGCTGAAGGCTCAATATAAAAGGCCAAATTGGCCGTTTTTGGATCACCGTTCAAATAAAGAAGGGGGTATGCGATCGAATGCATCGATTTGGCTTCAGGGAATAACATGATCGAGAGTGGCGCATATCGGACTGTAATTGCACCATGAAATATTACTCCATAACTCCAAATCCCTTGTTGGCTGGACCACCTGAATGATAACAGAAATACCGACGACGGAGATCAGCAGCATATGTAAATGTAAATATATCGAGCCAACCGTACGGACCAGTGACGTGGTTTGATGGCACGCACATCCAGTAAAAATGATTCGCTAAGCACGCCTTTGGTCCATCGATCCCAATAAATATTGCTCAATAACTCGTCAAACTCGTGCGGCCTTTTTAGGGAACACTCGGCGTCACGAAATAAACGAGCGTGTCTATTGGAGAGGCACTCATCCACCGCATCATTCAATCATCACGCTTAGTAATCAGGAGGAGTCTTCGTACTACATGAAAGGTTCTAAATCTCCGTTAAGTTGCATGAAATATTTTCCCATCGAATGAGCAACTCAAATAAATAAATGATAGGCGTAATCAGAATGTTCAGGAGATCATTTAAGCAACTTCAGTGAAGATACATTTGAGACTCCGGCGAAGCGAGCCGAACCCGACGTACCTTCCAGGTCACGCCTTCTGGAAATTATACAGGGAGATTGATTAGTAATTCAGAAGAGGCAGCACTTCACTCGGGAAACGAGTTCATTCCGAGAGCTTCCAGCCACGCAATCAATTTAGGCAAAAGAGTGGCGAAGGCTGTCTTTCATTTTGTTCGAAAGTCCGTCATTACATTTGACCAAATCGTACGAATAGCAGGGATTATCCATCGCGAGAATCGAAGAGAATGGAACGTAGGAAGAAAATATTACGTACGAAGGACTAATTAGGCGGAGAGGGGATAACACCATGCTTCCCGAAAGACGAGACCTGCTCCGGGAGTCATCAAATTCGCGCTAGTTCCCCCCCCCCCGGGGGCCACTTCGTCCATCCCCCTCCCCACTACCATGAAAAACACGAAAGCGACCTCCTCCTCCCTCCCTCCCTCCCTCTCCCTCGCAACCTCAACCGAGATTCCTTGAGGACGTAAACACCCGCTAAAGGGGGCCGGCACGATTTCGGCCGACGTCTCGTCGCCGAGTGAATGCAATTGTGCGAACGAGAGGGAATCGCCGAGCAAAGCCGGAGGGCGTGCGTGAGAGAGGAGGCGTGCGTGGGAGTCCGCGACGGGGAAAATTCACCGAGCGTAGCCTCGATTTTCCTGAGCCTTGGTCCAATTAGGCCGAGCACTCCAGTTGCGCTCTTCCATGGTGATGCGCTGCCTTGGGGAATCGGCAATCCTCGTTAACCGGTTCGGTCGCGGCTCCCTCCCGCGTCAAAACCACTCGACGCTCGGAATACACCGATCTGATGATCCAACGAAGTCGGTGTTCAGCATTGTCTTCAACGTAATGCGGAGGGTTTGGGTGGACTACGTGCCCTCACAATCAATCTCGGCCCAAATAAAGAAGGCGTTAATAGTAAGTCCAAAATGTTCAAGGGATGTAGCTCCCTTTATCACTGGCCATCGGAATGTCACTTGCCTCGGAATATCTTCGCTCACCGAAGTTCGAATCACTATTGTGCGAAACACTTGGTTCCCTCTTATAATAATGGCGCCCATTTCTTTATCGCCACTGTTGATGACACAAATTATTAAAGGCCTAATACGTACATTACATGGACATAATTCATTAAATAAAGAGTCCTGTTTATTATTTGAGTGAACACCTTCAAGTAATGACCCATGGAGAGCTGCACTAAAGCGAAAAAGAAGTGCATTCGGATCGAAGCAACGTGCGTGGCAACCATCCAACGGAACGACGAAATATTTGGATATTTTCGCGTCGTCAACTGAGTTCATAGAATTTAAATTTAGAGGTAGACTAATGGAATCATCAATATCATATGATTGATAGGTATACTTCGCAAATTAAAAAAATACATTCCTTGAATATAATGCGAAGTCTGAAGGTAGTGGTGGGTCGGCGGTGACTCTTAAGACATAATATTTTCCCGAGATAATCCAACTTCTTTCTCACCCGATGCAATGAAGATAACCGGGATGCTCGACGCGAGTCAGCTGAGAAAGATGAATCAGCTGAAAGTATCTAAACGCAAGCGAAATGCTTAGTGAATTAAAAACATAGCTCAGACATATGAAAAAATCACAATTCAAAGTTACAAACAGCATTAATGAAATAGGAAGTAAGTCGAAAGAATGAAAAAAGAAGACATATTACGAAAGATTTAAATAGGAAATGATTCTACGAAAGTCTGGACCGACATCGTTCAAAATAAGCACAATCTATCATCGCCGATCATGCGGCATCGATTGCAAAGGCTTATAACGTTCAATATCGATTCTTTGAGGTGCATATTGGGAATGCACTCGGTGAAATAATATATCCCAGCATACCGATTACTTCTGGAGATGAATTTCGTTGACAAAAACGCGAGCAGATAAAAAGTGCGAACGAAGCTAGTCTTCTTCTCAAAGGACAGTCGGAGGAAGTTAAGGATGAGAGTTAATCTCAAAGTTTCCCGCTGCATTGCAGTTGCTTCCAAAGAGTCTTCCGAAGATAATAAACATGGATGCCGCCGCAGTCTGAATTCACACTTCAGCGCGTCGCAATCCCTCCCTCCCTCATCTCGTTTCTGCTCTTGCTAGAAATTAATCACGTCACCATGACGACATTGCATCCTTTGGAATTGCTCGGCATTCATTCGTTGAAAATAATAGATGGGAACAAGTATTACAAAGTAACAAACAATTCGAAAATTCTTTTTCAAAATACTTTGAAACATGTTCGATCTTCCAATCGGAATTTTTAGAGCCAATCTTGCAATCTTGATAGGAAACATACTCCTCAACAACTTGCTCAATAATGGCCTGAGACGCGACAATGGATGTTCACATGACCCCGTATGCTGGACGAAAACTACTGGACATTGAATGTGCATACCCGTCGGCCATCTCCCACTCGATTCCATTTTCTTACAGGTACTCCTACTGTTCGCATTCTATTCTCTACGAGGGTACTGAGTAAGTCTTAAGGGAGAATACGCTGATTCGGGAATTGAGAACCGTTTACAGAAAATCCGCCAGATTTGCGAAAAATTACTGCGAGAATGCAGTAAAGGTGACAGGTATGTTGGAGGAATTAAGTCGGGATTCACTCGATTAACGATCAGACCAGGCAATTATCAAGGTACAGGGCACCTGAGATTTTTTCCCACACCGATGGTATTACTGTGGCACCAAATTACCATTTTGTTGGTATAATGGCATATTCAACCACTGGGTTGAGAGAGATAGAGAGAAACAGCAAGCGACAGATTCAATCCCTCGCACGATAAGAAATTATTACGAAATCGAACACTATCACTCAAACATATTTACTTGATGAGAGAGCATTTATTGACTTAGTCAACTCTTGCATGATGCACCGTACATAGGCAAGTACGTGTGTACGATAATAGTGTTTGTTCATATGATGAGCAATAACACGCATATGCTCAATTGCTGGTGTGAACATATAGTTGAAGTAATGCGTGGCTGGTGCCAGTCCCGCTGCACGGCGGTTGGCGCAGCATAGTGTTCGCTCGTTCGTTGTCTGTCACGGAAGAAACTGCACACCACACCCCTGTCAGTCTCACATGACTCCTGCGATGCATCCAAAACGGATCGTTCGGTTAAATAGAAAGCTTCCCATTTTGAAGAACACATTTCATGAAGATTTCCACGATGAAGAATAATTAATTTTCAAATTCAATCCTCTTGAATCCAACGACCTGTTAAATAGGCGAAAGATAAATAAACTCCATAACGTGGCCCCAGAGGCTATCTCACGCCGAGGAATTCTTCAAAATTCTCCAGATGCCAACCAACGCCTCTTTGTGCTTCCATTCTCCGGAGTGGCGGGCAAACAAAGGAAGCGACGAGACTCTCTCGCGTCCATTCCTGGCCTCGCGCCAAGAATGGACGACGGCGCGGAAGAACGACCGAGTCAGCTGTTGCCGACGAAAACAGCTGCCGAGCGGAGGGCGTCCTTGGCTCCGGAGAGGGGATCGAAGGGATCCGAGCGGAGATGGCGAGGGGACACCGAGGGGATGGGGGAGGTGCGAGAGAGAACGCCCATCACCCCCCCCCCTCCATCAAGTGCGCACGAACCAAGGGTGAGCGGGCGTATCCGTTGTCGCCTCCTCCCCCGCCCCACCCCTCATCCCCAGGATCGGACCCCTGAGTGACAGACACCCTTGTACCCTTTTATGCAGCAGGCCACCAAGACGGGACCCGCCACGTTCCCACGCTCGTCTTCGGGATGGGATGGATGCACAGCCTCCGGGGGCGCCAATATTATTACTACACTCGACTGGGATTTATCAAGCGCACATACAATTAAGATGAGGTCTTGGGACAGGGTCGTGCATGCGTCACGCGAGGGCGGAAAAACACAACTCCTCCTCAAACGAGCGTCCTTGAAACATGGGTCACTGGGCTGTTGCTCGGAGAAGAGGCGACACACCATTTAAGGAGCGAATTTTCTAATATATGCACTTATTGCACCTTCGTCTTTTTAACTGACGGTTTCACTCATTTTAACAGGCATGATAATAACATAGTAAAGATAGGCAAGATAGTAAAGAGGGGGTCACTTATTACTGGGTCATTCTTTAAAGTTCTTGCCTGCTTTTTATATTTGTATTGACTGTAGCAAATTTTCCCGGGGCGTTTATAGAAAATTAAGGCATTTTTATTGCCCATAAACAGAAAAGAAACTACTAGGAGTCAGGCAATTTCAAAAAGATTCTGTCTAACCAAAATTTCTCAGTGACTTTTGATGGCAGCCGCACGATCTGGATATTTGCTCTTCGCAATCGCTACATTATACATAAGTATACCTCCTTCATAGTTGGAGACCAGAGAGTGTTCCTATGGGCTTAAGCAAGAACGGCCAGGATCCTACACCTAAAATTGTATACGGCGTTGCTCTTTAACGCCAAACTGTTAATATAATCTCCAAAAAGCACAGAAAAAGAAGATAATAGTTTAAATCGTGGATGATGGAGTGCATCAGGTGAGGTCATTTCCAATGGGCAGAACGGACGTAAGACTGAAATACCGCAAACACGGAGAAATAAGTATCATTTCAAGATTTTACGGAGGAGAGGACGAGGAAAACCTGGTATTTTTTTAAGCTTAACTGGAAAAAATAAGGCTTTACGAAAAAATAACGCCAGAAACTTAAACTTACGCCCGTGACCTTGTGTCTTAACTTCATTTTTACGCCACAACTTCACATAAAAGCATTGTTAAGGCACAGAAATGTTTAGCGTTGGGTTAAGAGATATAGATATGTGTTTTAACAAAATTGGTGTCCATCTCAAGTAATTCGTTGTTTTGAATTTCGCTACATCGTTTACAGCCATTTACTGATATCGCGCAGGTCACTGTTTAAACGGCACTCTTTGACGAAAGAGAACCATTCCATGCCAACCAAACCGTATTGACTCACGCAATTACTTCGATTTTCACCTCAATACAAAATTACGAACTCAGCCAAAACATGAGAGCAGAAAATCCGGAGACAGGATTTAAAACCAACACCTCTTGAATATTAGATGATAAGGCGTTACGTTTATATCGTCGCTGTGGGTAAACCAAGCTCGTCGCAAATTTTAACGAGCGCATTTAACCAAAATAAAAGGATCGCATTGGTCCACGTAAATGTTCGTGGTGAAATATTTACAAGGTTCGCAATTAATTTTAATTTCAGATTGGAGTTAAATCCTCCCTAATGCCTCCCTCCTTAAAACGATCCCGTGGCTTACTCGGCTGTTTCGTGCCGTGTCACATCCCGCCTCCATTGCCTCCCCAACTCCCATCGCATCCGGGTCCTGCCGTCCCGTCCGTTCCAAACACTGACGCCATCATCCCCAGAGGTGGCTGGACCCAGTACCACTCCTCCTCCCCGAGGAGAGCGCTTCCCCTCCCAGCGAGTCCGCGGCTACGCTCTCCAGGTGCACCCGGGGTGCACAGGGGGACTCCGTCCACGCCAAGGGAGCGGCAATCAGCGGCATCAGTTTGGCTTCCTCATCATAGCACTCCCAGCGGAGATCCAGCCTAATTGATATGCCTCATCAATGGGCATTCACTCACCCACTCGAGGGTTCGTCGCTTTCGGCGATCACGACGCCTTCATCAGGCGAAGAGAAACGATGCTAGCGCCAAGGACCCAACCCCCGGCCCCTCAATCCTCTTCGATTGAAGCGACATGAACGCCATGGGAGTTCCCTCTGTGCGTGTTTTCTCGGCGTAAATACGCACGTTCTTCCGTTGCTACGCGCTTTATATACACACAATATATATACAATTATGCATACTCGCATTTCAAAATTTACACGAAAATGACCATATATTGTCAAAGGCGATGGCACAAAATATATTTATGTTATGTTTTCCTCCGTGAATATTTTTACAAAAAATTGCCTTTTTCTTTGGTTTGAGATATTATCATTCCAGTGAAAAAACCTTAATAAATAATACCGCCTTCATCCACTTTTCCTGCCTCAATAGGATTTTTCCCAACAAACCCCTCTGTTCCCCCACCATACCAAGTACTTCCTCATTTGTTTTCTTCCCTGTCCATTTCTCCTTCTCCTTTCTTCTCCACAACCACATTTCAAAAGCCTCCAGTCTACATCTATCCTTCAATGACCACATTTCCGCGCCGTACACAGCCACGCTCCATATCAAAGTTTTTACGAGTCTTTTCTTAATTTCCTTACTCAACGTCCCTGTCATCAACTCCTTCCTCCTTGTAAAAGCCTCTTTGCCTAGCGCAATTCTTCTCCTTACGTACTACTTTGACCGTGTTGGTCCAAAAGACTACCGAGTTACGTAAACTGCTCTAGTTTTTGCACTCCTATTTTAATGTTAAGCTTAGCCTTTTTCTTTCTAGAAAATCGCATAACCTTTGTTTTATTAATATTGATTTTCATCCCATACCTGTCGCACTGAATTTCCAATTCACTCAGAAATGCTTGCAACCCCTTGGCTGGCTGACAAACTAAACCTTGGTCATCAGCGAACCTAACTGATTTTACGAATTCCCCGCCCACTTTCATTCCTACCTCCAGTTTTTCCCATGTCTCTTAAATCATTTCCTCTACAAACAGGTTGAACAGCAACGGTGATAATGGGCAACCCTGCCTTACACCTCTTCCTAACACTGCCCATCCGGACTGCCCTTTCCAAACTCGCACCTGAGCAGTCTTAGACATGTACAGGTTGCAGATTAGCCTCCTGTCCCTCCAATCTATTCCTATTTTCTTCAATATACTCATTCGTTTTTCCCAATTCACTCTATCAAACTAGCTTAAGTGGCTAAAGCACTCGACCGGATATTGAGGGATCTGGGTTCGAGTCCCAGTCAAGGCGAATTATTTTTACGCTCTGAAATTGTTGCATTAAAATGCACATTAGCGGATGACTCCGATAAAAGTTACTGTTGCGGCATCTCCCGCAGTTTCTTTGGAATTTGTCAAAGGGAAAACACCATACGTGTTTAAAGTTGGCTTTAACCTCGTGGACAGTGGCGCCTCGCGCACGACTACGAATGCATGTGACATTGTATGTACGGTATTTCGTCATAACATCTAGTTCCTTTAAAAGCCCCAAAATTTCAGAGTTTAAGAGGACGCCTCGGTAGCTTAAGTGGCTAAAGCACTCGACCGGATATTGAGGGATCTGGGTTCGAGTCCCAGTCAAGGCGAATGATTTTTACGCTTTTTCGAAATCTACGAAGCATGCAAATACTCCCGGTTGTATTCTATATTCCTCTCGACTAATAATCTCATCACTGCAATGGCAATAACGCGTACCTCTCCCCTTCCTAAACTTAAACTGATCATACCCTAAGTAATCATTTGCCCTACTCTCTATTCTTTTGTTTATGATCCTGAGAACAACTTTAGCTGCGTGGGATATCAAACTAATTGTCCTGTAGTCCTCTCATGACGTAGCCTTGACCTTTTTCGGAATAGGAACTAAAACTGATCTCACAAAGTCTTCCGGCCAGATTCCTTCCTCATAAATACTACGGATCAGCCCATATAGCCTCTTCCTCCCACATTTTCCTAAACATTTCAATAGTTCCGCGGGAATGTTATCCACCCCCACAGCCTTATTTAGTTTCATTTATATATATATATATATATATATATATATATATATATATATATATATATATATGTGTGTGTGTGTGTGTGTGTGTGTGCGTGCGCGTATTTATGTTTGAGTATTTATCTATTTATTTATTGATTCACATTACAAAAGAGCCAAAGCTGTTTGGCAGGTACAAGAAAAAAGTTTCAGAAAACATGCCCCGTCCGTGCAACTTTGTTCTGATCCATTAATATTTAAATATAAGAAAACGGTCCATCTTTCTCTTTCTCTCTCTGTGAGTAAAACCTAGGCCGTGACGGAATATTTTAAAGTCACATCCACTAAATTTGTCATTATTTCATTTAATCTTGGCCTCTTATACCTTTCCATTCTTGTGATTAAAAAATTATCATCAACGCTGGTTGTAACCTGAACAAAATTTCGTTGACAACAATTCCTTTCACGTTGGGTTGTGGAGAAATATTACGCATTCTTCGGAGTGGAGCGGTGCCCGACCCGATCTGTTCACGTTTCAGTTTAGTTTTCTCGCAGAACCTTGGAAAGGTGATTTTTTTATCCAAAATTTCTTACTCTGCACACTTATTCCTACAAATGCTCACAGCAAGGGGACAAGGGGTGGTCTCAATTTCGCCCAAATTAATAGCCTGACTGATGAATATTCTCCCGAAACGTGTCGCATTCCCACAAAAACGAATCCCAATGATGTTCCCAAAGGATGCTGGGAAGGCACGCACCGGGGAGTGGGGGCGGCGGCGGAGTTCGGGGGCCAAGGCGCCCCATGGAAACTGGGTCGCCAATGGGGGCCAGGCACAACAATGGCGACGCACGCGACGGCCGTGGGGGCTCCTCGGGACGAGTACATGAGTACACCCGAATGGTGCACGAGGTAGAGAGACGGGGCGGGGGGAGCGCTCGACGAAGGCAAGCAGCACCACGAGTGTCGAACGGAGGACGGCTACCCCAGCGCCCTTTACTGCGGTTGAGACTCCTGTCTAAGAGCTCAGGGAAATACCGACGGGGAGGACACCAAATTCAGCACACTCCGGCAGTGATTCCATCTTTAGCCATCTACGGCGTCCAAATTGGATTCGAGAATAGCCGGCGGCATCAAGCCTTAGGGTTAACACCTCATACGATAATTAACGCTTTCTTGCGGCGACAGATTGCGTCGGATAACGTATTAAAAAACCCGAATTCAATGAAAGAGAAGGAGATGTCGCCCCAGTAACTTCCAACGGAGTCATTCGCTAATGTGCATGAAAATGCTACAATTGCAAAGCATGAAAATCATTCGCCTTGACCGGGATTCCGAATAATTTTTGCATTTTCAAATTGTTTGCATTATGTAAAAGACCATTTAACTCATATGTACGCTCCTAGATGAGACAACACACTATAAGGGGACCATCACATCAACGTCCATGACTCGCTCATAAAACTTTATCTTGGAGCTCAATTGGTGATTCACAAGACATAAATTCACATTTCTCTCCGGCCAAGTTCAGATCCGTCTTTAAATGTTCTTTCAATGGTAGAGGTATTCCAATGTAAGACATGGAGAGCTTTCAAATCAACAATTCGATGGCATGGGTGGCTTACTCTTTGGGTCTGCGAGAAAACCTTAAAATAGCAGTCGAGACCCTAAAGTTCACTTTCAGCCAACTATTATTCCGACGATTCACACAACCGAAGTCCACGATCGACAGTCCAGTCAACTTTGACGTATCGCATTTTCATCTCGGAATTAAGGCTAACCAAAGTTGCCTATATTAAATAAAATATTCGAATTTTTCCATGTGTTACCACGTATTTTCAGGGTACCACGTATTTCAAGGGATTACCCTGACATTTCACGAAGAGCTGGCAAATACAATTGACGCGGATCTGTGAATGAAAGTCATCTTTTACGGCTTTCACCGCGCCGAATATATATTTAGCATTTCAATTCCCACTCCAGACAAGTCTCACGATGTGGGCACTGCAGGCCGTCTTACAACTGAATCTATGTAAGGTTTCAAACAGTTACTATTCCAACTCTATAATATCAGAGTTTCGACAAAAACTTTCCGCTTCCCGACCTGAACTTCCGAAAATGACTAAGCAAGCACTTACAATTTTCATGCGTCACCGAACTGTCACGTCTCTCAATTCAATTGTTTCACCTCTCAACAATGCCGATAGACACGTAGTTCCTAAAAAGCACACCTCAGAAGTCATCATAAGATAGCATTTCTTCCAAGTGTCTGTTTTCTCCATAGCTAAGTGCGCTCTGTGTCGCCTTCCACTTATGGCGTGAAACTTTGGGAAATGGGCAATTATAGTGATTTCGTTGAGCACTTTGGGCAAGATTACAAAGATAACCTAAGAATGCACTCCAGAACGAAACAATCAGGTAAATTTTTCACACTGACCTATAGTAAAGTTGAGAATAGACAAAGGAAGATAGGATACCATCCCGTCCATGAAAAAGGTGAAAAACGACGTTTTGCTGTTAGCAGCGGGGCCGATCGAACTTGGTTGAAGGCACGTACTCGTCGTTTGCCGTGGCTATGCGCAGGTAAAAGAGCGTGTCTCTTCCGAGAGATGATCGAGTAGATACAATACCACACAACGTATTAACGGTCTGTTTTTTCTAAAATCGAAAACCTTGGAAAGTTTCCGCCACACTGGCGACGTCGCCGAGGAAAGACGAGATGGTCGCAGGCTAACACCACTTCGTCGACACTAAACACACAACCCCCCCTCCCGCCCTCTCCATCGGAGAGATACGTTTACACGTTCAGGCTGCCCCACTTGACCCCCTCCGGGAGCCTTCCACGCGGATCGCTCCTTCGGAGTCTCAAGCGATTGACGCGGAAAAGTAAGGGGAAGGGGGGGGGAAGGGGGGGGGAAGGGGGGGGGGGGAAGGGGGGGGGAAGGGGGGGGGGGAAGGGGTGGGGGGGAAGGGAAATGAAATTAAGAAATGAGACCTCTCGCGCGAAAGAAGTATCCCTTGGAAACGAATCTTCTCAGTCATCTCTATTGCCTTGCACAACTCCCGCGAAGGTGTCCTCCTACACTTAGGATTACTCAGACTTTAAAGACATGACTGGAGGCAGGCAAATGATGACAGGCCAGTTTCTCATGGGATGGCGATAAAACCTCCACGCACATGTACATCCATTTCCTTGAAATCCAGAGTTATCTCACGAACGCCAATACGACGACAACTTATATAAACAGAATTCTTACGAGGTTAAGAGATAAAGCCTTTATGACTCGCCCACACCTCTCTTCATCTGACTCGCACGTAACTCATATTTGCAATACCGAAGTGTCCGAGGTAACCAAACGCATACTGCAATTGATGTTCCTGGCTCCTCACGTCCTCATTCGCAAAAAAGAATTTTCTTCCGCATAATTCAGTCAGCTTGGCCAAACGAAGTCACCTCAATGGTCCCAAATGTTAAAAGTTAAAGAATAAGAGGAGAGTTAGACTGAAGTTTCTGGAGGTAGATTGTGTTCTCATTTATAGAACTCCTCCCTTCGAGATCGACAAAATTCATAAAAGTCTTCGTCATAGTAATTGGTTGCTTCGACCGCCGAAGAAGTCCTCCTCATCGTCTCATGGAGTCATCGGTCGAAAGGCGCACTTCGAAGGAAATATCTTCTCTCTTGAGATTGGTTCAAGGCTGCGTGCACGACAAATACATCAATCGCCATGTCAAAACCGAATCTCATTCAATATCGACACACTTGGCGCCAATAAATTGATACCGGGGACTGCGAATGTATTTATTTACTCCGGCGTGAATATAAACGAAAACTCAACTACTGCAGCGAGCCGGATAAAATGCTAATTTTAACAAACAACGACGCTGATTACCTATCGACCGCCGCAAAACAACTGGCCAATGAACTCTCTCCCCCTCCCTTCCCCCTTCTCTCCGTTCCCTAGCCGCCAACATTTTAAGTCCGTCTTTCCTTCGGTGCAACCTAAGAGAAATAGTGGGATGGATGGATGAATTACTTGTGGGAGACTTTTGGACGGGGAGGCACCGATTTGGTAGCAGTCACTAGCGGTCATCGTCAGTGCCTTCAGGAAGAAGAACAGTAGTCCGAGCACACACACACTGCTTCGCCAATGCCCACCACCGCCTCCACCCGCTCGGGGCCAGGGAGGGTAAAATGGCGGGCCATGAAGAAACGCTATCGACTAAGAACCGCTATCGGCTCCTCCCTCCCCCTGAAATTACATCCTTCCGTTACCAAGGAAACCACCTCTCTCGTGGAATGATTGACTCCGCATTCACGTCGTCCTCACCATGGAATTGAATAAAAACTAAGAGCCTGATTCTCATTAATCTCAAGTGGAAAAGTATGGCAAAACTAAAGGAAAGGCGCTCAACACAAACCTCGAACGAATTGACGACCGCGACGAACGGTTGCTAAAACACAAATACAACTTCCAATTTTCGAATTCGGAATAAATACTAGAATGATTGTTAATTTAAGTTAAAGCGAGCAGTTAAAATGTAATAATTACTACGGGAAAGAATTAAAGCGATCGACACATCCCGCTCTTTGAAGTTCGACGGTATCTAATAATTACAGTATGGTTTTCAATACAATAATTTCCGTAGTAACGTTTACCTTTTACATCACGTAGTCTAGTTAGTAACAACTATATAAACTCATAAAATATCAACTCATCTCGTTTAAAGAGAGTAGAAAGTGAAATTTTTAGATACCATATACACGTGTGTGTTATGTGTTTATACATATATATACACACACACACGCCCTGCGTGGGATATCAGACTAATTGTCCTGTAGTTCTCACATGACGTAGCCTTGACCTTTTTCGGAATAGGAACTAAAACTGATCCTACAAAGTCTTCCGGCCAGATTCCTTCCTCATAAATACTACGAATCAGCCCATGTAGCCTCTTCCTCCCACATTTGCCTATACATTTCAATAGTTCCGCGGGAATGTTATCCACCCCCACGGCCTTATTTAGTTTCATCTCCCTTAATGCCCTTTCTATCTCATTGTATAGTATGCCTGGACCTAAGCTATCTTTCTCTACGTCATGTTCCTTTTCAATGTCTAACTTTGTTGGTCTAAGCTCTTTACTATACAGTTCTTATATATATATATATATATATATATATATATATATACACACATATATATATATATATATATATATATATATACACATATATATACATAAATAAACACACACACACATATATGTATATATACATATATATGTGTGTAAATATATATATATATATATATGTATATATATATATATATATATATATATATATATGTATATATATGTATATATATATATATATATATATATATATATATATATATATATATATATATATATATATAACACTTTTTGAAAGTCACACGGACGTGAATAATAATGTATAACACTTAGCACTAGTGGACACAGACTAAAACACAGAAACACACAAAAAAGAAAGACACTATTTTTCGAATTTTCGGTGGTCGTTGCCACCTTTATCAAGAAAGAGAGGGACAGAACTGAAGGGAATACGAGGGCTGGAGCGATCGCTCGAAACGTGGTCATTGAAGCAGGAGGATAGACGTAGACTGGAGGCTTTTGAAATGTGGGTGTGGAGAAAAATGGAGAAGGTGAAATGGACAGAGAAGAATACAAAGAAATCCTATGGAGGCAGGAAAAGTGGATGAAGGGGGAATTGACCGGCAGTGGGATGTTGAAGACTGTAAAAGAGGGGAGAATGATAGGCAGACGAGGAAAGGGAAGAAACAGGATAGGGATGTTGGACGGGATGAAGGGTGGAAGAAAGTACTCAGAGATGAAGAGGGACCTGATGTAGACTAGGTTACTGGATTTTGTGATTTGTTAGGAGTCACAAAATATTTATTTGGTAGTTGTGTCCATCCAAAAACCTACCTTAACCGGTAGATTATCTTAAAAAAAAAAAATATATATATATATATATATATATATATATATATATATATATATATATATATATATATATCTGTATGGCCTATCAGCATCCGGGCCTCAATGTCGTTCACTGATGGGAGTGGCCTAAAACTGTTACTTCCACCCCTTCCCTCTCCCTTTCCTCTCCCCAACCATTCCTTTCACCCCTCCTTCGCCTCCCGTTCTCCCCTTCCCCTGGCCCCCTTCCCTTTCTCTCGCACCCCTCACCTCAACAATTCCAGCAGTCATTACTTCTACATCTTCAGAGGAAGACGGATTGTTTCCGTCGAAATATCAAGAAAATACGTGTGAGTGTTCTCTTTTTTTGTGTTTCTATATTATGTGTTACTGTGTATTGTACTATTCGGCACTTCCGTGTTACGTCTATGAAAGCATATACTATATATATATATATATATATATATATATATATATATATATATATATATATATATATACACATGCGAGGCAGAATTGCAGGAGTACCGGTGATTATTCATTCGAATGCATTACCCCCTTATCCATCCGAATGAATAATCACCGGTACTCCTGCAATTCTGCCGCACTCTCTTCTCTTCCTATCCCTTCACACGCCAATTCCCACAACCTTTCATTCGACCAGTGTTTTGCTCTCAGCAGCATCCTAGAATCCCTACCTGATTCAGCCAACAATATAGAGGTGAGAACCCGTGAATCCGCCTACATATTAGCTTTCCGTTTTTTCAAAATTCCCACCCTTAACCGCCATCTTTAATTTCCCTCCCAGCATTCCCTTCAACCTCCCCCCCCCACCCATACCCCTTTCCCCTCTCCGGCATATTTTCAGTCTCACTTCAAGAAGGCCTCTGATAGGGCCGAAAGCTTGAATATTTTACCGTGTGAGTGTGATTTCATGACTCTCACACGATAAATTGTATGACACACGGTAAATGTCATGACATTTACCGTGTGTCAGCCCATTACCGTGCCGCTCGTTTGAGTTTTTCCGTACAATCGTTGTGTATGTGTATATATATATATGCTTTCGTAGACGTAACACGGAGGTGCCGAATAGTACATTACACAGTAAGAAACAATATAGAAACACAAAAAAAGGAACACTCACACGTTATTTCTTGATAATTTCGACGGAATTCTACTCCGTCTTATAGCGGTTCCTCGCAAGGTTCCATGTGAGCCAAGAAGATGAATTGGATAGCTCCACGAGGGCTGCAGACTCCGCACAACACTCGAATTTCACTCAGAGGAGCGATGTGCACAACGTAGAGCGGCCGGTTTGCCGCCTGTAAGCGGACATTTCCTTTCTGATGTGCCAGAGAACCAAGGCTCGAATGGGAGCAAGCAACCATGGCATTCATTCATCGAGGAGAACCGTTGTACACGGAACCAGCGCTCTCGCCCGACCTCCCTCCTATTCTCCACACTCGGAGCGGGTCGATACCCTCGTGCCGGGGACAGCATCCAACGCCCATTTTCGGGGTTGGCCGCCCCGATGATTCTCATGGTTTCGATGGTTTCCAAGAGTAGCGGCGAAGGCGTCGACACAATTCTCGCGGCTAATTGCACGCGGGATATCAAACAAGACGGTATTAAGATTAGATGACAGGGGAAAAATTTAACCAAAATTTATATTAATTTCACAGGATACTCACCGAAACATCTCATTTTGTATAATCATCTTTCGGGCTATAATAGGATATTTAAGAAACAAAATTCGTTCCCGGAATTCGCAAATACGCAATACAATTAGAACCTATCCATTGCCATGCACACTTGATATTAAGTCGGAACCTCATCTTCACCCGAAACGTCTTTTATAACGCCACCACCGGCACATAAGAAGCATGTCCCGGGTCGTCTGCACTCCCAGGGAAATGAAAAAAATACTCTTGCAATTTCGTCTTCAATCAGCGAAGCTCGAAGAAACCAAGCGGCGAAGTAATTTGGGAAGTTCCTTCAACGCATCACACTTTCTTATTCGGAGGATGCGCGATCGGAGTGCATGACGACAATGGAGGCCTCCACTGGAGGAGACGAACGCCGACTGCCCTCACCCCACCCACATCCCATGCACCCATGATCCCAGGGATCCACCAGAAGTTGTTGGCGTCAACATATTTTATACCCTTTAATATTTTTTTTAAACTTCATTCAACTATGTGATTTATACTGAATACCAATATCACCTTTAATCAGGGCTCCCATGAGTCTATTAGATACGTGGAAAAAGTACTTCCTTTGAGTTTTCCATAAAAATGGTTTCACAAAATAAAAAAATTCAAACTACCATTTAGTTATAAAAGTTCAACGTCTTTAAGAATCACCAAAAGTTATATCCTCCTGAATACCTGAATTTAAACTATATCATTCCCAATTGCAAGCGAAATGTGGAAAATGAAGCCATCTTAATGTTGTTCTTTGGCATTAGCTCAATAGAAAATGGAGACTCGATCCACTCGGCGGTAGATGCGATTTCTATATTTCCGCTGAGCGTCGGCCGGCCGAGGGTTCCTCGCCGAAGGCCGCGAGAGGATGGCTCGGGAGTCCAGTTATGTCAGGATACACTTCCAACGCCCCACACCCCGCAAGATCCGTCGTAAATCCCCCAAGGCCACATTTAAAATACGCAGCGAGTACAACATGATCAACGGTATGAGTTAACGTTCACTAAGGAATTAGATCAGGTACAGAGAAAATCCGCTAGATTTGTTAATAATTGAGTAAGCGTATTGCAGGAATTGGGTTGGGGGCCTCTTGACTCACGAGGGGGGTGGCAGGCAAGACTCGAGGATTTTATTAAGGTCCACGACAGTTAAGGCTCCTTGCGACACCGAAGAAATTGCGAAGGCACGAATTATTCATAATGGTGGATTCGACCACCGGGATGAAATGAGAAAGAGGGAGACCGACACAGACCGATCGAAGGAGTCGTTCTTCCCCCGTTCGTCAATCGCAATCATAACCTAATCGAGCCAAATAACCGAAAAAATAAAATAACTACAAGACTAAAAATTAATGATTTGATCATTCTTAGAGTGGGAGCGAAATAACACCACGGTCAATATTCTTGCCTTCCTCGTCCCATTCACCGAACACACGATGAATAAACACATCGCTCACCTGCGCTCGCAATGCAGACAATTGCCATTCTATTTAGGCTGACTCACTATTTTTAACCGAGAAGTATTGTCACCACTGTCGGCTCGATAAGAACATTCCCATTCCGACTTCCACCCTCGCAACAGGTGAAAAGTGAGTAATGGGGGATGGTGAATTGTATTCAAAAGAACGTCGTTTCTTTAATTGTCAACTCGAAGGTCCCGAATCGAAAAATGACAATCACTGACGAAGGACGAGCAAAAATTACCAAAGCCGCATTCAGAATCATATCTCATTCTCTCTCTGGTTAACAGATGTCCGAAAACATTCTCCCATTTTCACAATCCGCTCTTCTCCAAACACCCCTCCCCCCAGGCAACGCTGCCATCTGGAGTCGGCAGCGCCCACTGCCCACACGCACAGCTTCTCTTTTATTTTCTTTCGCCTTTAACATCCTCCCCCTACCTCAGAGCCTCCCCGCATCACCATCACGCAAACGCGCGAATATACGCACGCACGCACTGCGAGGACGACGAGGCCTGCGCCTCTTCGGAGGGCAACACACACACACCACTCCGCCTCCTCCCCCCACCCCCTGGACCTCTCTCCCTACCCACCCCGCCTCCACTCGCAGGAGCCGTTACACAGCCCCCGGACGACTTGCCCCGCGCCGCTTTTCCCTCCGCCCCCGATCCAGTGCGCATCCAAACTCCCACCCCCCCAAGAGCTTCCGCCGTACGCAAGAAGTTAGCCACCTCCCCCCTCCACCCCCTCCCCCGTCCAACCCCTCACACCGAAACAATCGACAGAGTAAGAAAAGCGCGATCATTTAAAGTAATCGAAAGAGACAGCGCACATATTCACGATTGATCCAGCTTCTTTCGATGTTGGATTAAAGATTGTTTCAATGCGAACACAGTTCGGCGGCCACGTCCGCCGTCGGTGGGGATGAATTCAAGAACCCTGATCGCCATTTCAGTTTACTTCCCATTCGAGTGGACAGGCATCGCACAAACGTGTGATTTTAATTACAATGCAACAATTTAAGAGGGTAAAAATCATTCGAATTGACAGGGATACGAACCCGGATCCATCGATATGCGGCCGAGTGCTTTGGTCAGTTAAGCTATCGAGGCGTCCTCTTACACTGCGAAATTATGATTTTCACGCTCTGAAATTCCTGCGTTGTTATACATATTAGCGGATGACTCCGTCTAAAGTTACACTCGCGGCATTTCCCACGGTTTCTTTGGAATGTGATTTGAATCTTTGAGCATCGTTAACCGAGTTTCCACATTAATTCTACCGCTTTATTAGAATAAATGGGACTGAGACAGAATTTTAGGGAAGAAGCCAATTGGAATAATACAAATACCACTTTATAGAGTAGTAGGCATTATTGAAGACGCATTACTGAATAGATCACCAAAACGTAGGACACGGGGTAATGGCAAGATGATGGGATTAGAGAAAGGAAAGTGGTTATTCAATTGCATCCCAAGAGAGAGCCCGCTATGCCTCGTGCAGTTAAGGCCGACTCAGCGCTCGCGTTGCCTCAGGAGAGGACGAAGGGGCATCGCCGTACAGCATCAACTGGCGACAGGACGTCGTCGTCTGGAATTGTGTCTCCTGAGGACCTTCGTCGTGTGTTCGGGAGAGGGGAGTCGGCGCCAGCGTCGGCTTCCCCGATCCCGTGGACGGCGAAACCAAAGGAGACCGCTGGCAACGTACCTGCCACAAAAACAGATCCAGCACCAACGGTGACACAGGATAGCTCCAGCGGCCCTTTTCAGGACCAAACTGGAGTTGACGACCAGCAAGGTCGCAAGACCGCCAAGAGGAAGAAGGAAGCGAGAAAAACAGTGCTGCCGGTTTCCTCGCAACCAACTTCGTCTTCGGCGCTCCCAGGTGATGAGGAGGGAGCTGCCCGAGCCCTGGACTCGGGCGACGAGTCGGGCGACGGTTTTACCGTCGTCGGCTCAAAGAAAAAGAAGAAGAAGACGTCAACCCCTACGGACGACGCCATCCCGAGGCCTGCTGCCACCGAAGGAGCACCAACGGTGACAAAAAGGAAGACGCCTCCCATTGTGCTGTATGGCGTCACGGACGTCCAGGGGCTCATCGAGCGACTGGAAAAGGAACTCGGGGACGAGTTTGGATTGGAGGTCAGGCGATCTTTCATCCGACTCGTCACCGAGACCATTGAGGGTCACCGAAAGGCGACTGCGGTACTGGATTCCTTGAGGATCCAATACCACACTCAGCCCATCGAGAGAATTCCCGGGGTGAAGCTTTTCATGAAGGGCGTATCTCGGTGGGTCAGCGATGACAAGGTGACTGCGGCCCTTCAGTCACTTGGCTACGTCGTCAGAAGCCTTCGTCGCCTGACGGTCATGGAGGCTGGGAAACCGGTCCCCATTGATCGCCTCGTGGCGAATGTCGTGAGGACGCCGAGAGCAGTGCAGCCAAGGGACATCCGAAAGCTGCACTACTGCTTCGTCACGGTGGAACAGTGCCGTGGGGGAGGTGGCCCGTTGCAGTGCAATAACTGCATGCGCTTCGGGCACATTTCCCTTGCATGTCGCTGCGCCACCAGGTGCCTTCGGTGTGCTGGAGCCCATCGAGTGGAGGAGTGCTCCAGGGGGAGGACTGACGCAGCCATCTGCGCAAACTGCGGAGGTGACCACGCTGCTGTTGCTCGACGCTGTCCTGTGGTGATGGAGGCCTTCCGCCGCCACAAGGAAAACGGCGACGCGAAAAGAAAGGTTGCTCCGGCTGCTGGGAAGCCGGCGAAGAAACCTGTGCCGGCAAGGGCTGCAGCGAAGAAAGTGGAGGGGGGAAAATCCTTCGCCACGATCTTAAAAGGCCCTTCTCAGGACCAAATGGAGATAGACACGGCGACAAACGCCCGGTACCAGATCTCTTCCCCTCCCCCGAGCACAGAGAGGACCGAGGACTTGTCAACCTCGGCCCCGAAAGTCAAAGGGGAAGTCCTTCCGGGGACAATGGAGAAGGAGAGTACGGCAGAGGACCGGGGAACGTCGACGCCAGCAGGCGCCGCCAAGCCTGTGCCCTCTAAGTCTTCCAAAAAGAAGAAGAAGAACTCCCTTCTAGCTCCTGCGGAGAAGAAGGAGGAAGCTGCAGCGGAAAAGCCAGCCAAAACACCGCCGACCGACGCACCCCCGGACCAGGCAAGGACGGCCCTTGTCAGGACCAACGCTCCCCGTGACCCAGAGATTGCTTCCGCGGCTGTCGCTCCCGTCGCCTCCATTGCTCTGCAGGAGGACCAGGAGCTTTGGGTGACAGTTGCGACGATCTCCAAGACTCTGAGGCGGTACATCAGCAGCAAGCAAGGGCTCCTGCTCCTCTCACTCCTGGAGGAACTGGCGAGCGCAAGATCGGTTTCTTCACCCAGTCATGGGTAGAGACCCTCTAGTGCTCGTCCAGTGGAACGCCAACGGCATTCTTCGCCGTCGTGAAGAACTTCGGGCGTTCCTCCAGGACAAGAATGCTGCCGTTGCAGCCATCAATGAGACGCATCTCCGTCCGTCCGACGCATGGAGACTCCCCGGCTGGACCATCTTCAGGTCTGATCGGGAACTTCAGCGCCAGGGTGGTCGAACATCAGGAGGTGCGGCCATCCTCGTCCGGAATAACATTGAACACCGAGCGTGCCGAATGATCACTCATCGGAACGCGGAGGCTGTCTCGGTGGACGTCCGGACGCGGGGAGGATGGCTCCGGATATCTTCCCTATACTTCCCGCCAGGGAAGCCCTGGGACCCGGATCTCATCCTGGACCTACTAGGAAACGGCAGCCCGGCCATCATTCTGGGAGACCTCAACGCCAAGCACCCCACCTGGAATTCAAGGTCTCCCAACACGAGAGGACAAGCCCTCCGCGAGCTTGCAGACGACGAGGGACTAACGGTGATTGGCCCGGCGACGGCGACGCACCAGCTTGGAGACGTCCTTGACATTGCAATCTCACGTGGTGTCCGGACGTCTCTCAGTATGCACTCGTGTGTTGAACTGTCGTCGGATCATAACCCGACCATCCTGCTGCTGGGGACCAGAGTTCCAGTGATTTCAGCCAGATCTCAACTTGACCTTCGTGCCGCGGACTGGAAGACCTTCCGAGGGCTCATCGCTGGTAAGCTGCCGAGGGAACTGACTCCACCAACATCGGAGGAGATGGCAGACCAAATGGTCGGTCATCTCACTGCTACCATCACCGCTGCCATTGAGGCTGCGATTCCTAGAAGGGAGAGGCGCTCGTACTACTTGCGTGTGCCGCTTCCTCCCCCGGTTCGCGGACTCATCACGCGCCGGAATAACATCCGCAGGCGCTGGCAGCGGTACAGGACCGACGACCTTCGGCAGCAGCTACATGCGCTTGACCGGGAAGTCCGCTGCGCCCTCCAGGAAGTCCGCTCGGACAACTGGGAGGCGCACCTACGGGAAGATCTCTTGCGGGAGGATGGCGCGGAGGACATGGAAGAGATCTGGAAGATCTGCAGGAAGCTGCGAGGAAGCCAGCGACTGGACCCCATCGTATTCTGCGGTGATGAGGTGGCGACATCTCCCGGGGCGAAGGCAGAAATGCTTGCGACCTATCTCGAGGGCACCCTCAGTCCTAACCCCGGGAACGCGGATTCGGCGGCCATCGAGGAGGAGATCGCGGTGTCGGAGGAAGCGGTGAATGCTGCCCCTGAAGATGCTAAGGCTGCTCCCCAGTTCCGGAAGGAGGACGTTCTGGGCACGATACGCTGCTTACGCAAGAGGAAAGCCCCGGGAAATGACGATATACCCAATATCGTCATCCGGGAACTTCCGAATGCAGCGGTGGCGTACCTGACCAGCATCTACAACGGCTGCGTCAGGATTTCCTATTTCCCGACCACTTGGAAGAGAGCGAGGATCATATGTCTCCCGAAGACGTCGAGGACGGAGGTGGGACCCGGAGACTTCCGGCCCATTTCTCTACTCGACGGATTCGGGAAGATGTACGAGAGACTTCTGCTGGAGCCGATAGTAGGTTTCGTCCGAGAGGCTGACATCCTCCCGGATGAGCAGTTCGGCTTCCGCGAGCGGCATTCCACGGTCCATCAGCTGGTGAGAACCACGGACTTCATCACGGACGCCTTCAACAGGAAGATGTCGGTGGCAGGCGCATTTTTCGACGTCAGCAAGGCGTTTGACCGCGTCTGGCACCAGGCACTGCTGTTGAAGATGCGGAGACTCCACTTCCCGACGTGGATCATCGAGGTGATCCGCTCCTACCTAAGAGACAGGACCTTCGTCGTTTCCTGGTCTGACTCGTTCTCTGGGGTGCACCGGATCTCCGCTGGTGTCCCCCAGGGTTCGGTTCTCGGGCCAGTATTATTCAACATCTTCTCCCATGACATTCCCAGGAGTCATGGGAGGCACGAGGTCCTGTCACTATACGCGGACGACGCGGCGCTCCTGTGCAGCTCCCGGCGAATATCTTTCGCCGTGGAGAGGCTGCAGATCGTCGTCGACGAGCTACTTTCGTGGTATCGTCGCTGGCGGTTTGCAGTCAATGCCGGGAAAACGAAGGCAATCGTCTTCCATACCGGCAGAGGAGCGCCGACAGAAGAGGAGCTGTCGGTGAATGGAGTCACCCTTCCGTGGGAATCCGAGGTTCTCTACCTCGGAGTGCTGATGGACCGGAAACTCCTTTGGAACGCCCAAGCGCGACGTGTCCGAGGGAAGGCCTTCGCGGCGCTTAACCGGCTTCGGCCGATTATTCGTCCGGGGGTCCTGAGCTCGGAAACGAAGCGTCGACTGTACCGAGCGTGCGTGTTGCCTGTCATCACGTACGCAGCGCCGGTATGGTCAGGAGTGCCGAAGTCTACCCTCGCTCTCATCCAAGTGGTGCAGAACTCTGCGCTACGGTGCATCTTGGGATGCGGGCGCTACGCCCGCGTGGAAGAGATGCACCAGGACGGGAACATGGAACCTCTGAACGTCCTTCTTCCGGAGCTGTCTCGAAGATTCTTCGAGAGGGCTGCGGATTCAGACGTCGCCACCATCCGACGCCTCGGAGAGATCCAGGTTTCAACGTGGGACCGCTATAAGCGCCCCATTGCGAGCATGGATCGCCAAGATGCCCTCCCAGCGAAGAAGAGGCCCAGGCTTCAGTAGCAGGGATCGCCAGAACGCCGTGACAACGCAGAAGACGACGCCCTGCCTTAGAAGCCTAGGCGGCTGGAAAGGCAACACAGTGGAGCCCCGACCGGAGTAACGGGGGTCCGTCCACGAGAATTGGAATTGAATTGGAAAGTGGTTAGTCAGTCGACGGATTGCCAACGGAAGGTCCCGGGCAGAAAACAATTTAAACTCGGACCATGAATAGCAAGTGTTATAACAAGATACCTATAGAAGAAAACCAGGCAAACGAATTCGTGCCACGACCAGGATTCGATCGCGGCCCCTCGCCGTGCGCTGCCAGCGAATGAATCCAGGCCCCAGAAATGTTCTCATTTCCTCCGATTCCACGCATCACATTCCAGGTGACCCTCGAATCAATGAAGCGCCTCTCCCCCCTTCGATCTTCTCCCCGATCACGAGAAGAGATGCCACTCGAACGGACCGAGATTGACGTCTGCAAACAACACCCCCACACATCACGATGGAAATTGATTAACTGCGACGCCGCCATTCGAGAGGCAGACGAAATCATTTCGGGGCGATCGCCCGGCGATTAAGTGCACGCATTCCGCGGAAGCGAAGGGCCAAACGGCGGGTGGAGTCGAAGGGGGCGGGACACCCCCAACTACTGCGTCATGCAGCAATGGCGGCCTCCCACGGACGATAATCGCCTCGAAATACCCCCCTTACCCACTCACACTCTCTCCGATTCCAATCGGCAGGCGCGGCTATTTCTGAAAGCGGCGCGATCGAAACGACTCCACGCCGCTGCCCACCCCACCACGCCTTGACCGAGGGCAATCCACGGAAAACGAAAGGCGCGGGGAAATGGAGTAGTAGTAGTATTTAGGGGAGGCGACCGACAGCTAAGGTCATTTGCGCCATAGGGGATGGACAGGAAAGGATGAAGGGTGGAGAGAAACCTGGCGTCGGCATTAGCCTACTCTTTACGAAAGGCGCCAAGGGGTCCGCAGTTTAACGTCCCATCCGACGGACGGCGTACTCACTCAAAGTGCCCTCCACAAAGCACCTCAAGTAGGGATCGAGATACCTCTGAAAAATATTCAACACCGCCGGGATTTGAACCCGCGCCCTCAGGGTGGGAAGCCAGTACGTTAGCCCGCGGGGAAATGGAGAGTGGGACGATTGGAATTGCATCTTTCGACGGATAAACCAACTCTTCCCGCTCTCTACGGATCGAGCGGCAATTATTCCCCGACGCTCTCTTCGCTCGAGATTGAATTCATCGAGGAGTAACAGAACCGAGGACCCTCGCTCCGCGAACATGCAAGCGGCATGACTCCATAATCAATCCGAAGATATCGAGGGTTGGATGCGGGAGTAAGGACATATAGTACGCTCACCCCAATGCGCTGCATCTCGCTGGCTTCTCTTGACTTCGGTTTTCTAGTGTGGAAACATTTATTGCACGCACGTTGTCCATATTCTTTCTTTGTTTCACAGATGTTATTCAGGTTCATTTCCTCTTGACTTTTCATGTCGATGATTTGCCTATTAAGTGGCGGAGAAATACGTTTGCTGCGCACAAGGAACCACTAGTATTTGCAAAGAACCACTTGCATAAATAATGCGCGACTGTCACCACTGGGAACCTACGCCTTGAGGCAGTTTTCCAATCTTTGGCGCGCCGTCCCTTCATAATGACGGAGCGTCGGGGCAATTACTGATTTTTCTGTTCATCTCCGGAGTACCAGTAGCGAAAAAATGCTCGACAACTCCGATAAAACGAGACGGCATGGAATAGCGAATGACCTCCTCGACACATCAGATATTTAGGATACGGTTTCCCTCTTGTTTTTCTAGTTGCCAATAACGTCGACTACTTGCAATTTACCCACCCAGGCCGAAGGTTTCCTCTGCAATGTTAGCAAACGTTGCTCATCATAAGGTTATAAAATGCCGAAGGAAATAGATCGTTGTTGACTCCCGATGGCGCCTTGCGTCATTTGTCTCTCGCGTAAAAAAGAGTGGTCGATTAAGTGGTAAGTGCTTCAACAAGAAAGCCGATTTGAGGCGAGAACAGATAATGATTCGCTTATCAAACAAAGATACACGGAAATCCACTAAGCGACACGGATGACCATTCAGTTTCCAAAGATTTCTTGCTAAAATTCATCAAGAGTGACCCAAATATTAAGACGGTTAACTGGAAGGGCACCATATTTCACATTCATATCACGGGATGTAGGATATACAGGAAAATCGACTCTCTGCAATCACTCGAATTTTCATAATAACCAAAGGGGCTGGGGTCCATTCACACCCCACATACACGGACAGCTTGCAAATGCATCACAGAGATGTTGATGTCAACTTCAAATTCCGTTACGTTTCATTTTCACTCGAAAGCCATTGGCCATCGATCGGATTACAATGTAATAAGGATAAAGCATGAGGGGGCGACAGGCTTTCGGGGCACCATCTCCCCCCATTGTTCCCGCGAATTAATAACCAGCGCCTCTATGAATATTTGAAGCAATTTTTGAGGTACTTGATTGGCTGGTTCAAATTTTGATCTGCCCGAGCTTTCCAGGTGAGGAACAAGAATGGGAGCTCGGGGTGGATCACTGTTTGGTTTCAACATCATCTCCAGGGAGCGACGGAAGACGTAGGGGCGATGTGCTGACGCCAGGGTAACCGGAACTGGAGGTTTTCCTTCCCGTGTGGAGGGAAGTCCTTGGCGCGCTCTCCACGAGAGACCAAAACTCCCTACACGCTCATAGATTTTTCGTACACCAGGAATATGATAAGAAACAATTTTACAGAAAATCAACCCATTATGTGAATTAACCACAACTAATTCTCCATTAACGATCCAAAACGCATACTGCTTCCATTTTATGAAGTACCACAACAGCTGCTTTAGTCTTCAGAAGAAATAAGGATTTTTGAAAAACGTCAGCTCAAAAGTCTTTCGAGTACCCAAAACCTAAATTCAAAAAAGATCTTTAGGCAATCAAATAACTCGGCAACCTTTACAATTCCATATCATTTTTTTGCGCCTAAAATGATAAAGATCCCTATATAAAGCCTAACTTCGAAAACAAATTAAAATATACACACTGAATCGATAGAAAATTGGAGCAAAAGAATGACACTCAAAACAATAGCGCTTGATTCTGCATAGACTTTTTCTGGATCCGAGTTTTGGCAAAACCGCTTTCCTAGCAACTGAGTTTTCCCCAGAAAAGGTTAAGAGGCCGCGAAGTTACTAGCCACGGAACCTCCAAAAGAAAGCGAAGAAAATTATTCGGAGACGCCAGTGCCGATTCATCGGTCAACCAACGCTGCGGCGGCGAAATATAACATCCATTGGCGCAGCAAGACGGAATCGCACATGAACCAAAACTCCGAAATGAATGTCAAACCTCAATATCTTAGTTTCTACAAGCTATAACATTCGGTCACCGCGCACAAATCGAGAATGAAAGTTTTAAAAATTTCGAAAAACGATATATGCGTCTAATCTTTCACGGTTATTATATCTATAAAAGTCAGCACCACACACCGAGGATGGATTTTATTATACGTAAGATTACACATCCCAGATAAAGAATTCTTCCACACGAATTCACAAATCTCCTATCTCCGAAATGATTCTGTTGAAATAGCAGAATTTCAAAACATTTTAAATGCCATTGATACCATTATCATTTTCAAAGTCTCTAGAAGTATGTATTGGCAAATCAATTGTTTGCAAATTCAGATCTTAATCAATTTGAATGCTCAACGCACCATAATTCACAGGCAAAAATGTACAGGCAAGGTATCTTGACTTTTACATGCTGGAAATTTCCGTTATGACACAAAGAATCGGTCCGCATCCTCGATGAAGAAACTGAAACCGGATATGGTTTCCATTCGGAAGGCCAAATGACAAATTTCGGCGCGAAAAGAGAGGTCGCCCAGCAGCATCGTTTCTTGGCCACGCCGTCGAATACGGAGAATGGAACGAGATTTCGCGGTGGCATTAAAACAGTAGTGGAAATCCATTACGGTCTCCGTTCAATACAAAAACAACCACCTTCCATTAAAGACATCATTCCATTATTCTGCTAACTGGTAATTCGTTTGGAAAGCGTCCGTCACTTTGAATTTTTTCAGTTTCTCGTCGACTAATAGCAAAAAGGAAAGGGCAACCACATCTCAAAGTTAAATCTGCGCATTTTATTTTTAACATTACATTAAGGAGGGTTAAAAGCAACCGTGCTCCCCATGAGTAAATCCACCTGGGTGGGAATCGAACCCGCGACCTCTGGGTCGGTAGGCGAGGACGTTACCTCACCACCACCGAGGCCGGTAAAATTATTGGCATTTCGTAGAATCGAACCGGGAACCTTTGGCACTGCAGTCCGATACGCCACCCCTGTTCCACTCGCCCCCCATTATGTGTCTTACAAAATCGGTAAACAGAACGGTAAATATCACTTTTAAATAAATTTACAGCGCCTCATTAGCATGATGAGAAACATCGACTCAAACGAAATCTATAGCTCAGTAAGTTTTAGCATTTGTAACCGCAGCAAGTACCAGATTTACACGTGCCTTAACATCTTCTGCGCTACAACAAGCCGCTTTCAATCGAATAGAAAACTTACAACTTTTCATCGTTTGAGCAGATCGATCCATATACCAGTAATCCTAAGGAAAACACGTTTTAGTATTCGACAAAAATTCCAAAATCAGTATTCCTGAAGATACGAGTACATACGAGTGCTCGTATTTCTCTTTGGTAGATATATCCCTACATCTTTATTCCAATGCATCCACAGCTCAGAAGATATAACTGAAGGAAATATCTCCGATATCGACGTTTCGGTCAATTAGTGTACGCCATCTTGGAGTGAAACTTGTGACAAGGCGGAAGATATCCGCGCACAGCACGTGGTCAAAGAAGAAATGAGTGTTTTGAAGTGCGGCCCCTCCCCTGCCAAGCCCTCTCGCCGATGATGGCCGCCAGCCGACCGAAATATCGACATTTCTTTTCCATTTTTAAGTCATACGTCCCTGACTGTAACATTAAAAATCAACGGGGGGGGGGTTGTGGCAAGTGATTCGACAAGGATTAAGGCGAGGGATCCATTAATAAATATTTCCTCGACCTCACGACACTGACATAGGGATGCATGGCATAGCTTCCGCAAAACTTTCGATAGAGTTTATCGACGTCCGATAGTAATGAAACCCTGTCAGACGAGTAACATGCCCGTTCTGGGAACTAAAAATCCATTTCCCAAATACGTAAATTCCTGACCAAAGAGATTACGACATTGGCATCTCAGTGAAGGGAGGCAGACGGGAGCGCCAAAGGAGGGAACGCGTTGGGCGCCAAAAAATAATTCGTTTTAGGCCCTAGAATTGGCAAACCTGCCACTACCCGAGTGCGCGACTGTTTTCGCAAATTCCTGACAATCCGTGACCATTAGCTGATGCACAACTTACTAATGTGTTCATCGTCATCTGTCGATTGGAGGCAGGGTCTCAACAGCCACTGTATGCATTTCATGCATCTCGTGCATTTATGGGACACTTTTCGCGACATAAAACATTAGTCCCAATTGTATCGTAATTACGAATACCTTGATTCAAGAGCACTCCTCCTAATTTCCCCTTTCTCTCTTCCCCAGCCGTCTTCGGCGCTTCTCCTGCCCTCCGCACGCATATCTCCAATCCTCCTGCCATTTTTCCCCAAAAATCTACAATTTCTTCGTTTACGTCATTTTTTTAGCTGCCTTGTTTGCGGCCGATTCGACAGAATGACTTCTAAGGAATAAGTTAGTGTATCTTACTTTGATGCCTACCCATTGATTCCCCCGGTAACTCTTCATGTGTTCTTTGGATGCATAGCTGACTTCAGAAGGGCAACATCCGCTCTACTGGTTCACAGCGCTTACACTCCCTTCCTTCATTACTGAGAATTTCACCGAAACACAACACAAGGGCCTTCTTATTCATCTCCAAATCCACCGGCTAGTAATCAGCAGGTACAATAATGCTCAATGGAGCGCCTTAGTGCCAGTCTGTCTGGAGTGATAACCCCGGAGGATTTTATGCATTCCAACTAATCAGATACACAATTAACATCTTGAATGTACGACAACCGATCCAATCACGAAACAAAAATACGTGCTATGTCACCAGTAAACTTTCATTCCAAGAATTATACGAAAAAATAAAATAATACATTCTTTCCGTTGGTGTGCATACCTCGTATAAAACATTCTCCCTTTAAAATATAATTTTCACAGAGAATACATTTTATATTTCATACATCGTAATTAACGTTTTAAATGCCAGAGATCTACGGATGGTAAATAAAGCATAATTACCATTAACATTAATACGTATCTTCGTTCTAGAGTACGGCTGTAACTTACTTTAAATTGTAAACATTCAACTTTAAACTGGGATTCGTACACTAACAGTACACTTTTCGCGGGAGTCCCCTTCATTCTCAACTCGGGTATTTCACGGTGGATTAGTCATTTTCACGACGTCACCTCGTGAAAGCCTCCAGAGAGAGTCTTTTGAGACTACGACAGACTGAATCATCGATCGAAGGCGGCACCATCGCCAACGAGGTGCACAGCGGCGCATAGGACGCCAAGCGGCAGGGACGACGGCACACACCGTCGGAGATGAATGTCCCCGGAGACGCACACGCACATGGTGGTACGATTGAGCTAGCGCGGTATCAAAGATTCCGAGGCAGGAACGCATTTCGAAATCGTCGGAAGCGGCTGGACGTCCCGCGACTTATCACAAAACCACACGAAGCCTTCCAGCGCTGCAGGAGGGAGAGAGAGAGAGCCTTCCGTTCAACACTTCATGGGGACAAACAAGAGAGGGAATAAGGGAGGGATGGAGGGAGGGGGGAAGGGGGACAGGAGGAGGACTTTTCCGGAGAGGGTCGCATTCGCATCTATTGGCGCCTCCGCCAGCCAAGGCTAAGAATCGGCGGTTCGCCACCAAGGCCCTCTGACCAACATTCGGCGACCAAAGGGCGGCAAAGGGGGGGGGGGGAATGATGGCACGCTTATCGGCCCTCCGCTGTTGTTACCGCCGCGTCGTCTTGGCAGCGAGCCGATTTATTGTCCGACTCACCTCGGCTCGGAATATATAGAAGTTCCTTCTACATCTCCGATGAAGACGGAGCATAATTCCGTCGAAATGATCAAGAAATAACGTGTGAGTGATCTTGTTATGTGCTTCTATATTGTTTGTTGCTGTCCAATTTATTATATATATATATATATATATATATATATATATATATATATATATATATATATATATATATATATATATATATATATATGTGTGTGTGTGTGGGTCGCGGTAGTCCAGTGGGTAGAGCGTTGGACTGCTGACCAGAGGGTCCCGGGTTCGATTCCCGGGCTAGGCACTCTGACCATCTGCAGCTACACCCGAGCTGAAGTGATTTTTTCGGGTACCAGGTCTGCCTGGGAAACCATAACCGGCACAGGGAAAGTAACTGGCCCCCCTTAATACCCTGATGTGTGAATTTCACACGCCGTATAGGGCTTAGTACTGGGTGAACTCTACCATCACCTACTGAACCGACCTTCGGGTTGATTACTGTGTGTGTATATATATACACATATATATATATATATATATACACACATATATATACACACACATATATACACACACACACATATATATATTAATATATATATATGTATATATATATATATTAATTTATATAAGTTATTTATATATATATATATATATATATATATATATATATATATGTATATATATATATGAGTGTATATATATATATATACACACACACACAGTAATCAACCCGAAGGTCGGTCTAAGGTAGGTATATATATATATATATATATATATATATATATATATATACATATATACATATATATATACATATATATACATATATATACATATACATATATAATATATATATCCCTCCCCGGACTACAACCTTGACGTGGTGGAAGGGCTTGTGCGTTCCGATGACCCCTAGAGCTGTGCTGGCGGGAGTAATAATTATTGCTCCTGGTAGGGTCACCCATGCCAGATAGGTCGAAGGTTAGGAGCCAGACGAAAGGTAGTCCACGCAGCGTCTGTTCCTCAGTGAGGCGGCTTCAATGGCGTCTGACCCCAGTGGGGCGGCTAGTAAGTGATGGTGTCACGTTAAAAACACTATTGAGGAAGGCAACGGGAAACCACCTCAATTATCATTCCCTAGAAAAATATGATGGACAATAGAGATATTTTGAGTCCTGGCAACCACGGGGCTCGGCCCAATCGGCCGTGTGTCTTGCCCGGCAGCGGGGGAGGCAAGGCTTCCGCGGTCGTCATCCCACGAAACCCTTGCAAGGGAAAACCAGCAGCAGCAGGACAGAAGACGCAGGAGAAGAAGACGAAATTAGTTAGAATAGGAACGTGGAATGTTATGACAATGATGAGGACAGGGAAATTGGAGAACGTTAAGCGAGAGATGGAAAGGGGAAATATAGATATTTTAGGTCTATGCGAGGTGAGATGGAAAGATACCGGGGATTACTGGAGTGATAAGTATAGAATAATATACAGCGGCGGGGACGAGAGCCAACGAGGGGTTGCCATTGTATTAAATGAAGAGGTAGGGAGAAGCGTAGTCAACATAGAGCAGGTAACGGATAGAATACTACTAGTGGAGATAAAAGCAGAACCGACGAACTTAGTTATTATTCAGGTATACATGCCACCAAGAAACCATAAGGAAGAAGAGGTCGATAGGATATACGATCAGTTAGAGGACATGATCGCGTGTGTTCCTGCAGGGAAACATTTGATAGTGATGGGGGATTGGAATGCGACGGTAGGCGAAGGAAGAGATGGTGATGAGGTGGGGGACTACGGTTTAGGCACGAGGAATGACCGCGGGGAGAAAGCAGTTGAGTTCTGCAGAAGACAGGGGTTAGTCATCACCAACACTTGGTTTAGACACCACAAAAGACGCAGGTATACATGGAAAATGACAGGTGACTCAGGAAGATATCAGCTAGATTATATACTGGTTAGACACAGGTTTAGGAATAGTGTGATAAATTCCCACAGCTTCCCGGGAGCGGATGCGGACTCAGACCACAATTTAGTTGTTATGAAATGTAGCGTACGTTTCAAAAAGATAAGGCAGGGGCGGCGAGAAATGGAATGTAGAAGCGTTAAATGGGTTGAAAAGGAAGGAATACAAACAGGCGGTAGAGAAAATCATGGAGGATGGTAAAGGGCTTAGTAATATCGAAGAAAAATGGGAAATGATCAAGAAGGGGTTGTCTACAGCCGCAAAAGACACTATTGGAACCGTTAACGCTAAAAGGACTAGGAAACCATGGATCACGGATGAGATGATTACAAAGATGGATGAGCGGAGAAAATGGAAGAATATGAATACAGAATTAGGCAAAATGAAGTACAAAGAATTGAACAATAAATTGAGGCGGGCAACAAATAAAGCAAAGGAAGCATGGTGGAAGACGCAGTGCGAGGATATGGAAAGTCTGCAGAGGAAGGGTGAAATCGGTGCGCTGTACAGCAAAGTTAAATCGTTATCGGGAGGTAAGAAAGGAAGAGCTATGCTAACAGTTAGAGATAAGGCGGGTAAGGTAATAGTTGACGCAGGAAAGATCCAAGAGAGATGGAAGGAGTATATAGAAGAACTGTATGGTAAAGAACTCAGACCAACAAAGTTAGACATTGAAAAAGAAAATGACGTAGAGGAGGACAGCTTAGGTCCAGGCATACTAGACCATGAGATAGAAAGGGCATTAAGGGAGATGAAACTAAATAAGGCCGTGGGGGTAGATAACATTCTCGTGGAACTTTTAAAATGCTTAGGAAAATGTGGGAGGAAGAGGCTATATGGGCGGATCCGTAGTATTTATGAAGAGGGAATCTGGCCGGAAGACTTAGTGAGATCAGTTTTAGTTCCTATTCCGAAAAAGGTAAAGGCCACGTCATGTGAGGACTATAGGACAATTAGTTTGATATCCCACGCAGCTAAAGTTGTTCTCAGGATCATAAACAAAAGGATAGAGAGTAGGGCAAATGATTACTTAGGGGATGATCAGTTTGGGTTTAGGAAGGGGAGAGGTACGCGTGATGCTATTGCAGTAATGAGATTGTTAATCGAGAGGAATATAGAACACAACCAGGAGGTATTTGCCTGTTTCGTAGATTTCGAAAAAGCGTTTGATAGGGTGAATTGGGAAAAACTAATGAGTATATTGCAGAAAATAGGAATAGATTGGAGGGACAGGAGGCTAATCCGCAACCTGTACATGTCTCAGACTGCTCAGGTGCGGGTGGGAAACAGGGAGTCAGGATGGGCAGTGTTAGGAAGGGGTGTGAGGCAGGGTTGCCCATTATCACCGTTGCTGTTCAACCTGTATGCAGAGGAAATGATTAAAGAGGCATGGGAAGAACTCGAGGTAGGAATGAAAGTGGGCGGGGTATTCGTAAAATCAGTTAGGTTTGCTGATGACCAAGCTTCACTTTGTCAGTCAGCCAAGGGGCTGCAAGCATTGCTGAGTGAATTGGAAATTCAGTGCGACAGGTATGGGATGAGAATAAATATTAAGAAAACAAAGGTTATGCGATTTTCTAGAGAGAAAAAGGCCAAGCTTAACATTAAAATAGGAGGGCAAAAACTAGAGCAGGTAGAGCAGTTTACGTATCTCGGTAGTGTTTTGGACCAACACGGTCAAAGTAGTAGGGACGTAAGGAGAAGAATTGCGCTAGGCAAAGAGGCTTTCACAAGGAGGAGGGAGTTGATGACGGGGACTTTGAGTAAGGATGTTAAGAAAAGACTCGTAAAAACTTTGATATGGAGCGTAGCTATGTACGGTGCGGAAACGTGGTCATTGAAGCAGGAGGATAGACGTAGATTGGAGGCTTTTGAAATGTGGGTGTGGAGAAGAATGGAGAAGGTGAAATGGACAGAGAAGAAAACAAATGAGGAAGTACTTGGTATGGTGGGAGAAGAGAGGGGTTTGTTGGGAGAAATCCTGTGGAGGCAGGAAAAGTGGATGATGGGGGTATTGACCGGCAGTGGGATGTTGAAGACTGTGATAGAGGGTAGAATGTTGGGCAAAAGAGGAAAGGGAAGGAACAGGATAGGGATGTTGGACGGGATGAAGGGAGGAAGAAAGTACTCAGAGATGAAGAGGGACCTGATATAGAGTAGGATGATGGATTTTGTGTTTTGTTAGGAGTAATAAAATATTTGTTTGGTAGTTGTGTCCATCCAAAAACCTACCTTAACCGGTAGATTACCTTAAAAAAAAATTATATATATATATATATATATATATATATATATATATATATATATATATATACACACACACATTTCGATTTTCAAATCGGACATAGGCCGATTGGGAAGAGAGAACCAGAGAGTGGGAATCCCGACGAAAGAGTCATTTAAAAAACCATTCATTTGGCCGCCATCGGAGGAGTCTGGGGAACTGAACGAAACGCCCTGAAGAGAGAGGAGAAATAAAAAAGGAATGAGGGTCGATGGCGAAGGACGAGGGCAAGCGACCAGTAGTTGCAAGTAGAGGGGCGAGGGAGGTGGGAGGGGGCCGAATGGAAGTACAGCCCTTTGCAGCTTCCAAAGCACGCAGTCACTCACACACACACACGAACGTGATCGGTCGAGCAGCTCTCCAAAGCAACGGTAAATAGGCAGCACGCGCGGTCAAAAGAGCGAGAGAGGGGAAGGGAGGGATGGAAGGTTGAGGGAGTGCTTGATAAAGAGTCGAGGGCGAAGGAGGCGAGGGGGGGATGAGATCGAACGAGAGGGAAAGTGCACATAGAGAAAGACTGCCAATGGAAACGAAAGTCAATAAACGAAGCGGGAGTAACAATGCCCCTCTAATGGTCGCCAGGATGTTTCCCTCGGCCAAAGCGGAACGGAATGAACGCCGGTGGCGTACTCACCCGGCGATGCCGGATCGGCCTTCTATATTTCTGCGTATCATCAACGATCAAGGAACACGAAACAGCGTGTGATGGGGCATGGCGAATTATAAAAAATTTGCTGCAGAACAACACGAGAGATGGCAGCACCAGAGGATTACGAAGATTTATCCAAACGTTTTTCATTTACGATGAGCAAAATTTTAATAAATACGTTTTTGAATGTATCGGCTATGTAGAGGCGAGGCGTTGCTTGGAAATGAACGATCCAGCTTCCACAGGACCAATCTGTGTAAATGTTCTTTATCCACTCAAAATCTGTAGATTTATCATGGCCAGTGATTGCAGTCATACTTCATCATTTCCCCTACTCCATAGTTTCACACAGGCGAGGGAAATTAAAGAGGGCCGCCGAAACTTGCGTCATCAGGTCGCGGCCCCTCTTTAATTATCCAGGAGTCAGCTCGACACCATAAGTACTAACCTACAAGGTAGGGACTGCGCATGGTTATACGAGTATATTTATATATTTTCTTGCAGGTTCCCCTTACCTTTCCCCATCCATTTGAAAAACACTAACCCCTTCATCCCTTACCCTTTCCTCCTGGAGCTGCACCCCCTGCCACACACCTTTTTGGTGGCTCGCAGGGTATTGATGTAGATGTAGATCAGGCCCAAGCAAAATTCTTAAAATTACTTTTTTGATGCTTAGACCCAACTGTTTACGAAGACCTCCAAGCGGATTTTCATTTCGTTGGTTGTTGAACACTTGATTGGTCTCCGATGTGAATGTTAACCAAATAAAGACTAGAGCCAATGCCTCACTCATTTCACTTCACATCCCCACGCGTACTCAAATACGCCGCAAGGGCGGGTGGCGGTGTTCGGTTGAGCGCCAGCCATTAGTGCCGCTGCAACAATACTAGCTCAAATATCCATTGTATTTTGATTTTTTGCCAAATTTCCAACGTTACGATCGCCCCAATCATTTCAATTGTCAACAGATTTTAGGCGCTAGCGACTCCAAATGCATTTTCGCTAAGGTAGGGTGGATATTTGGCCAGCGAGCTTGGAGATACATGTCGCACATATGTTGGAGTCAGGGAGTTAAAATGAATATACTGTTAAGCTTCAGTGATTATAAACCTTCAGGTTAAACCAAACAAAATTAGCAGAGATTTCATCGTGATCTTTTTTATGCTTCGGTATTTTAATGCGACAATATTAATTCTCTAACCAATACTGTCAACACACACAGTTGAATTGCACGTGATGCTGTCGTTATAACCTACTTTTCGTGCTTTGTGTCAATGACTATTGCGCCAGAGAAAGAAATACAAAAATTAATGGTTCGTCCAAAAATACATGTATCATGATTTCTTTCCCGCCGGCGTGGACGGCTGGAGTTTGCACCGAAATGGAATGTGTAGACTCGATTGAATACGTAGGTGTTACCCTCACTCACGACCTCTCCCGGGTGAAACATTTACTAGGGGCAATATGTGGACAAGCTAACAAATAATTAGGATCGATTAGAAGAGTACTTGGTAAATGTGATGAAAAGGTCAAAGAAAAATGCTGTATGTCGTTGGTTAGGCCTCATTTAGAATATGCTGCAAGTGTATGGGCTCCTCACGAAGTTGGATTGATTGCCGAATTGGATCGCGTGCACCGTAGAGGAGCTGGATTTGCAGAACGTTGTTATTATAAACTTGAGGGTACATCCAAAATATTAGAGCAGCTAGGCTCACTGGCGAGCGAAGATTAAATTACAGGTTGAAGCACTCGCATTAATGGAAGGACATCTCTTTAGCAGTGATGTTGAAAATGTATTATTACTCCCTTCGTAATAAGTTAGGAGAGATAATGTCAATAAAATTAGACAGATGAAGAGTATAACAGATGGATTTAAGATGTCAGTTTTTCCACGAACGATGGGGGATCATAACAACAGTGTCCGACCGCAATAGGGTCACGTTCGGGTAAAAATAGTCGTGTGCGTAATCACCCCCCCCCTTCGACTAAGCCTAGGGGTGGCTGGCAGAGTACTGAAATATCTATAATATGGTGGGTTTATTTGTGGCGGGGTGGGTGGTGGGAAAGCAAAGCGAGGGCCGCTACAGTGTGCTGATCACCACAAAAACCGGACCCCTGTTCGAGGGTCGCATCACAATTTCACGAAATCACGGTCCATGGAGAAACGATACGCCTCACGCCATAAAAAGAGGGATAGAATCATCCGACCACACCTTAGGAGTGAAATGGAACAGAGTAAGTGCGCCGAACGATTTAAAAAGACCGAAATCAGCCGAACGTATGTGCGTATGACATTCGCTCACGCCCAAAAGAACAAGTGACGGCAGCATTTATCCTTTCTTTCGTCCACGCCTCCGGCCATAAAAGAAGTCGTCTTATTATGAGAACGCTTTGATCTTGAGGCGAAGGCTGTGTAAGAAGACGTGCCTTTATCTGGAGGAACATATTTGCGCAATCGGCTCCACCAAATCGCACTCACGAATGGCAGTGAGTCACACGACGACGGAGAAGGAAGAACCGGAACAAGTCCAGCAAACTATACCATAAGGCACAGATATGACGGCATGCACGACTCTCGGTAAGGAGTTGCTCGTTTTCACAATGTTTTAAACTCGAAAATAATCATTAGTCATTCGGTAACCTGCCGAACAGCCAAGCGACGGCTTGCAGGAGATCGTGTAACCGAATGTTATCACTGCGAGTTTAAAAAACGAGGATTAAAAACACAACCTTAAGCACCAAAAAATGCTCTTCGGTAAGTTTCATTATTTCACGTTACATTGTCAATAGTAGCCCCCCCTCCGACGACGGCTAGCCCGATGGCGGGGCGGAATGTGATTAGAGAGAGAGAGTAATACCCCGGGACAATTGGTGAGAACTAAGGAAGGCTACGGCTGTCCTGACAGTCAGGATCAACTCTCTCTTAGACCGGAGGAGTGTCGTTCACCAGATACCTATCCTCAGAAACCCTTTATATCTCGACCAGAACCCATTTTGACATTCCGAGTGGACGGGAGAAGAAATATTTCTGCTCAGATACAAAACGAAACGCGAAAAATGGGAGCGACGAAAATAGAGAGAGAATAGGAATAGGAGGAGGAACGAGATCAGGAGGTAAAAGAAACGCGAACCGGAAAGAAGTCCACAACTGCGTATCGACGGCGGAGTTGGAAAACATCGCACGCGCGGAGAGACACGAGTAGACTCGAGGAGGGAATTAAACACGCGTGGAGTTCATGTTCACGACGTCTTGGCAGATGGGATGTCATAGTAATACGTACACAGGAATAAATGCTGGCAGCTTTCATCGAACAAACAAAAATTACAAAACATATCAATTTCACTCATTACAAAATACATTTGGAATTTGCAAATAATTATTTGTGATTCTTAGGTTTTAAGAGATATATTAAGAGTAAATCTTTGCAAGCAGCTAATATACTAGCATAATTGTACGAAGTGAGATGTCTATTTTTACGAGTTAAACTTCTAAAAATGGTATGTTTTAAGATTATGACGATATTAAACCATCGTTTAATGGATTACATTCTTCGCTGTTCCTTTGTTTTCCACGGATGGGACCTCATACTAGCATTTCTGCATTCTCTTTAGGTTACACCACATCATCTGCGGTCTCTCCACTTGGCCACTGTGTTTCTCTCGGCCACACTCACTGCTCCAATTTATCCAAATTAATCAGAGAATGGGGATGCCAAACAAAGAACAATGCTTTTCTTATTGTGGCGAACACGAATTACCTATGGGCCACGAGGCCTTGTTAATACAGGGTTCGTCCGGAAAATAAGTGTACTGAGCTCAGGAAAAAAAATTTATTACACTTTTACATATCTTAAGCTAATATTCCTCAAAATAGGACCCTTGTGAGTCGATACACTTGTTCCAGCGGGGTTCCCATTCCTGGAACGCTCCCGCGAAGGCATCATCGGGAACCTCTCGAAGACACGTCGTCACGGCCTCTTTGACGGCGTCCAAAGTCCCGTATCGCGTTCCTTTCAAACTCCTCTTTATCTTCGGGAACAGAAAGAAGTCCGGTGGTGCCAAGTCCGGGCTGTAGGGCGGGTGCGTCAGCGTTGCCACGCCGTGCTTGGCCAAGAAGTCCGACACGACAAGCGCGGTGTGAGACGGCGCATTGTCGTGATGCAGCCGCCAGATGTTTTTGATCGCTGGCCGGACGCGGGCGACTCGTTTTCGAAGCCTGTCGAGCACTTGGACGTAAAATGCAGCATTTACAGTTTGTCGTTCAGGTACAAATTCGTAGTGGACGACTCCCCTTTTGTCAAAAAAGACAATGAGCATCGCCTTGATCCGAGATTTGCTCATGCGAGCTTTCTTTTGACGGGGTGATGATGGGGTGTGCCACTCCGCACTTTGTCTCTTCGACACCGGGTCGTACTCAAAGATCCACGTCTCGTCACCCAAAACAACGTTCTCTAAAAAATGTGGATCATTTTTGCAGTGATCCGCAAGTTGTGTCGCGATTTCCAAACGATTGAGTCTTTGATCATCACTGAGCACTTTCGGCACCAACTTTGCACAAATTTTTCGCATCTGTAATTGCTCCCTAATAATCTCGTGCACTATTGTTTTTGGCACATTACACTGCTCTGCTATCATCCGAACACTAAGACGACGATCAGAGTTCAGTACATCGCGAACCTTTCGCACATTTTCGTCGGTGAGTGTCGTTGATGGGCGTCCAGGCCGTGGTTCGTCGTCGACCTCTTCTCTGCCCTCCACGAACATCTTGTGCCACCGAAAGATCACGTTTCTGGACATGGCTGACTCCCCGTAAGCCTGGTTAATCATACCGACAGTTTCGGTAGACGATTTCCCAAGCTTTACCGCAAATTTGATGGAATAGCGCTGCTCCAAAAACTTCGGCAACGCGTTCCGTGACGTGGGTCGAGCGTGGAGGTTCGCGTTAACAGAGCTCCTCACTACACCACAGCTCAGAGCCGACTGCCTTTTTCAGCGTCGCTTGCCAACATACCCCCCTCCAATGGCAGCCCGTCAGAGCGGTGCTGGGCGAGCCTGGAGTGGCGGGAAAAAAATCAGTACACTTATTTTCCGGACAAACCCTGTATGTCCGCACAGCTGTTGACTGTTAAACAAAACGCACCAAATGAATTCGACGCAAAGGCGTTCATGCTAGTGCCGGAATATTTCACATAACGATAGAAGTGGACACTTTGGTATCCGAATACATTCAACGGATTCAGGCGAGATGTAGTGGAAGTTCGTCATTATAAGAAAACAAAAAAATTGTTTTCTCATAATGTTGATATCATTTTCATTATGATTTATTGCTCACGTGTTTTTATATCTTTCACTCTCCGCTGCTTATTGCATCAATTTATAATGAGTTTTTGAGAAATTTTGTCGAATATTGCTATCATTAGCGGGAGTGAGCTGATTTTAGTGAGTAAAATCAAAACAATAAATACTAAGGGAAGATGTCTACCATTAAAACAACATCGTGCGTGTGAGCTCTTTGTGCACCCAAAGGCATAATTATATTTTTCCTGGGAAAGAATTAAGAACACCCATCTTTTGCGTCGTAATAATTTCGCGAGCTTTTTCCGTTCTTTTTTTAATTAAATGTCATAAAATATACCTCATTACTATTATTTATTTGTTTCTCCATGAATAATGACGTCTTTCTCCGCCATTCATTCTTCGTTATCCCTGAAAAATCAGAGAGGTGGCCCAGTCAAAGGATACAACACCTAAGACTACGAACATTTCCCGAACTCATCAAGTTCCATTGCAATCAAAGCAATGACATTTGAGGAACGTCAGGTGGATTAATTAGTGAGGACTGTTAACCGCTTCTGGTACGTAATTTGAATTGGAGTAAACCATAATTGGATACCTCGATATATTACACGAAAAGAGAACCGGGCGAGGCCAATCTTCGCAGACCGGATAAAGCCAGAGCAATCAGCAGCAAGGAGGGTTTCTCGTCGTTCGGCAAGAGGGAAACAAACACATCGGGAATCTGATTTTGCTGAGGCGAGAGGAATGTATCAGTTCAGAGCCAGGGCGAGATTGCTTAGCATAACAAGTTAGCATACTTCAAAGGGTTCAAATTTCATACGCGAAGGAAGTAAGGGAAGGTACGGAGAAGATGGAGGATGTAACAACGCCACGCCACCGAGTCCCGATCGAAGTCGCTCCCCCCACCCGCACCGAACGACCGTCGTGAGTGAGTGAGATCTCAGGAGTTGAAACAGTAATGTGTACTCCTGGAAAACTAAATCAAATCGACAATTGCTTCGTCATTATAAATACTTCTTTAAATCACAATTGAGGCGGCATTGACTCGTAGACGATTCTCAGTCACGGACAGAGAACGCCACAAAGTTGGTATTTTGCGTGAACGGTCAAATATTACTGGGAATTAGATTGTTTGGACTTTATGAAAATTCATCATCACTGAATAAACAAACATGATATTTTTTCAAAAAAAAACTTCATTATAATACTACCGGTTTCGGCGCATAGGCGACATCATCAGGTATTACAATCGAGTTTTTTACGTGAAAAAATACAAAGGTTACTTATTCAGTGAAAATATGACTTGCTGTAATGGGGAAATGTCACAGTTGGCGTTTACTGCACGAAATATGAAATTACAATATCCGGTGCGTTAGCTCCTTGGCAACCAACACCCACGAAATAATTATCCGCAGAGGTAGATTATCGATTATTTCACAAGTTTGAATAAAACGATGCGAAGAAGCTCGATGAATACTTAACAAATCCACATGCGACTTTTGTGTCGAACAACGATTCCCACGAAGGAAAAACGGGTCGTCAGCTACGCGGCATGAAAGTCGCCGAAGACCTGGCTGCCACTCGTCCATGTCCGTGGGCTACGCTCACACGATCTCGCCATTCGATTCATTCAATCGCGGCTTATAAAATTCAATTCTGAACGACCCGAGAGGAGCGTACGACGACCGCAAAAATTTGGGGCACAAACCCTACGGTCCTGTCCCGCACAAAAAAAGGTAGAGCCGCGGGAAGAGGGATCACATGAGCACCGAAGGAAGAGAGAGGCAAGGAGGGGTTGGTGCGGGGAGAGGCAAAGGGGGGGGGAGAGGCAAAGATGGGGAAGTGGGGGTGAGACGAGATGACGAATGGGCTCACGCATTTCGTCGCCGGAGTCGTCTGCGGAATCTCTCTCCCTTGGATCGATTCACGCAGGCATGCACGAATGACCCCATCCAGCAAAGGCAGGGGGGTGGAGGGAGGCTGCAAAGGGGTGGGCAGGGGGGATGGGAGAATGAGTAGGGGAAGAGGGTGGAACAAATGGCGGGAGGGTGGAGGATGAGTCAGAGGGAGACTGTTTTTTGTGCGATGGCTGCGGATTAGGGGGTGGATGCGGAGCGAGGGAGGATGGAGAGGATGATGGCAGGGGCCGACGCACCATTTCGGATGATGCCGAGGGCACGGCGACAGGAATCCCAGCCGTCGACCGGGCTCCTCACAGCCTCTTTCTGCGTCCACTCATTGTCCGCACTCGGTAACGAATACTTGTCCATCAATTGGTGTATGAAGTTACCCACCACTACAGAAGTCAACCCAAAAAACGGTTTGATAGGTGAGAGCAGGGCTCACTCAGCGCTTGGGCCTGGGGAATGATACATTGAAACGTTCGAGGAAGGGTTGCCGGTTTCCTACCCTCTACCGCACCGGCGTCCAGTGAAATTCTGGCAATCGAGAGGGTTCCACAGCTTGTCTTTCGCTGTGGTCAGACGGAGACATTCCCCGGAGTCGACTATAGCCACCCATTCATCCACCGCATCTACGGCTTGTTTCGAGTGAGAAGGATAAATCATCACTTTAACTAACAATGGTTAACTAAGGTTAGATGAGGCCAGTCTTGAAAAATCAGGAAACTTATCTAACATTTGAATGACGGTGAACCCATATTATAGTTTTTCATCGGCCACGAAGCATTATTTTATCCCTACATCACAAAATATTCCGAAGAAACTTATAGTAATTGTTGATATTACTCAACCAATTAATAATTATATACTAATTATTAGTAACTTAAATTACCAAAACATTAAATTGGAAGCGAGCGATGCCTAATTTTCACACACTTTGCCTCTAAAGAATATAAATTCTAGTCAAAAAACTAAGTATCGATCAAATTTAATTGGACATGAATATTAACCGAATATGTCACCCGAAAAGTGAAATAGCTGTACGGTCGTCATGAGTGATTGACGCGAAAAAAACCGGTCCAATAGATGAACATTCCAGGGACAAAGGAAGGCATTTCTGTTGAATAAATCACGTTAAGAACACTCTAAGGTAAAAAAAAGACATGTGGACGCACCACCTTCCTTTTCCCAACCTGATCTTTGAAACTAGCATTTTGTCCTCATAAGGGCGACAGCGCTTTTCGCACCGCAAGCAAATCTTGAACCAAAAGGCACTTTATCGTGCCGCAACCCTTGGGTAAAGAAGTGACATTCCATTTCGAAGTTTATGTCATTTCGGTCTTACAACTTACATGAAAACGACCCTTCAATAGCCCGGCGTTATTTCAACGTTCCATTGGATATTCACCCAACTAACGCTCGGTCGTGCGAGCTCTTCTGGTACAGTGCATGGACCGAAGGTTCCTATCCCATCCACAAAACTAGTATCAGAGGAGTGGACATTCCAAGCTCCGTGTGAATGGTTTGAAAAGATCGATCATTTTGAGATCTGAAGATATTTCATACCTAGTGAGAGAGTTCTCAGGAATGGAATGGAAGCTTCAAGTATTATTTCCGCAGGTCACGTGTCGTATATCAAATGTTTAATTCCACGCCAGACATGCACGCAAGAAGCCCACGTGTGAAGAGATGTGTGCTGCAGAGATTTTCTCTCAACCGTCGACGTGTGCGCGTCCGCGCATTCGCATGTTTGCCAAACCCTAGGCTGCACGCGGCGGGTCAGGAAGGGTTTCCCCCTCAAGACGCAGTCGGCTTCGCTCCACGGGAAGCTCAAACGAGGCTCGATTGATGCGTAAATTTGAGTTCAATCTCCACAGAAGGGACCTGGTTCCGCTGAAGCGTAAACGTATCTAAGTTGCGTGAATTCCTCTCGGGTCCTCCACCGGGTTATATCGTCCATATGAGGCCAATATAGACGACATAACCCGGTGGAGGACCCGAAAGGGATTTACGCAGCTGATACGCCGGGAAAACACCAAATCTCGTATCTAAGTTGCTAATTGACGAAATACCAGCCGACTGCGTCCCTACACGGCGATCCATGGAAATGAAATCCGCGGAATGCCGAGGGAGGAAGTTGTGTTGGTAGTGACGTGAGGTCCTCGTGCGAACATTCTCAGTGAAGACGAGGAAACTCCGGCCTACTAACTGGTTTGGGGGTGGGGGGGCAGCGGGTGTTGGGTTGGGGGGTGGGGGGAGCGTCGGAAGCAGCAGCAGGAGCGACCCTCGCCAGGGACTACTAGGGAGGGGGCGAACAGGGAAGGGGTGAGGAACACGATGCACTAACTCCGCGACAGAGGGCGGCCGGGGGAGGGGAGAGGGGGAGGGAAGGGAACTCTCAACAATCGAGGAAAGAGGCCGGGGACGCTCGGAATCATCGCTCATTTAAATCAGCGTCCGATTCACGACTCCAGAGAACACTTCTCCTATTTGCCAACTCCGGAAACTCGTTCACGATTTAACCACCTTCAGTGCATGAATCGCACTGCTCAATCACAACTAACACCCGCATCGCTTAGAAAAACTATTTTAAAAGGCTACTAACATAAAGAATTATTGACCTTCATAACAGCAATGCGACATGCCTATTATTATTATTATTATTATTATATCTTGAAATTTGGATTAAGAAATAAAGAACATTTCATTTGAATGCAAGTTTGAAATTGAAAGAAAGAAATTTAGGATTCATTGGCATTTCGAACAGTTTATTAGTAATATTTACGTGCAAGACTTTTATGATTTTTAATATTCATCTAATAGTAGAAATTAAAATAAAAAAATGAGCATATCAGACGAGTTTTAGAAAAATGTAATGACAAATTTAAGGAGAGAGTGTATTTAATGCAAGTCATCGTGCGTTCACATTCATAAAATGTGTCCATCATTGGGCCCCAATCGAGAAAGAGCTATTCAAGTAATTGAAAAAAATTCAAAGGGTGTTCTCTAAATCTGAGAGAGACGTTACGAGAGTCAAGCAAGTGCAACGGAGATGTTGCGGGTAGTAGGAGGGAAAATCTTTTGGCCATCAATTGTAAGACACCCGTCCCGACTAAGACCTTTCGAAAAGTACATTGAATACACTACTGGCACGAAAGAGAAACACATTAAGACCCTAACCTATATCAGCAGATTAAACAAATCAGCCGAATCAATCAAATAACAAGAGGCACAGTCTGTAACGATAAAGGTATTTTAAATACCCTTTCTTGCCCCGCTAAATTCGCTTTGAATTAAGAGATTATTCACAATACAATTCCGGTTAAAGATTCAAATAGTTTTCATACAAAATTACTTACTTTCACAATTTTCATTTTTACTGGAATAAATAAATGAACATATATATATATATATATATATATATATATATATATATATATATATATATATATATATATATATATATGTTTATATACACACACACATATATATATATATGTGTGTGTATATATATATATATATGTTTATATATACACACACACACACATATATATGTGTGTGTGTATATAAACATATATATATACACACACACACACAGTAATCAACCCGAAGGTCGGTTTTGTAGGTGATGGTAGAGTTCACCCAGTATTAAGCCCTATGCGGCGTGTGAAAATTCACACATTAGGGTAGGGGGGCCAGTTCCTTTCCCTGTACCGGTTATGGTTTCCCAGGAAGACCTGGTTCCCGAAAAATCACTTTAGCTTGGGTGGAGCTGCAGGTGCCCAGAGTGCCTTGCCCGGGAATCGAACCCGGGACCCTCTGGTCAGCAGTCCAACGCTCTACCCACTGGACTACCGCGACGTGTGTGTATGTGTGTATATATATATATATATATATATATATATATATATATATATACACACATAAGAAACATAACTGAGAAAGAGTTCTGTCCCTCTCTTCCTTGATAAAGGTGGTCACGAACACCGAAAATTAGAAAAATAGTGAGTCTCTTTTTGTGTGTTTCTGTGTTTTTGTCTGTGTCCATTAGTGCTAAGTGTTATACATTATTATTCACGTCCGTGAGACTTTCAAAAAGATATATATATATATATATATATATATATATATATATATATATATATATATATATATATATATATATATATATATGTATATATATATAGTACAATACACAGTAACACACAATATAGAAACACAAAAAAAGAAGAACACTCACACGTTATTTCTTGATATTTCGACGGAAACAATCCGTCTTCCTCTGAAGATATAGAAGTAATGCTAAGTAAAGATATGAAGTAATATATATATATATATATATATATATATATATATATATATATATATATATATATATGCCCCCAAACCGCCTTGTCACGCACCATACTGACACTTTGGAGGATATGTCGTAAATGCAGGCGATTTCATATGTAAATAATTGTTTTCAGGACAGTAAAATAAAACTTGGAATCAACCCGACATACATGAATGAATTTGCATTTTCGACACCATGCAAACTTATTGCAGGAACGAGGGAAATTATTTTCTCTGAAAATCATATAATTATGTTGGTTCTGTTAGAAAGTTAAACCAAATATAGGTTATTTATAAACACAATTCGGTCACCTTTTACGTGGGAAGTTGCAAGACAAGATCTAGCCTGGATTCCTGGCGCACGCGGGAGGGATGAGTCGCTTTCGCACCTGCAGGGGATGAAAAGACCAAAGATTCCTGTCCCCCTATTTGTCACATCTGAGGATTATGGAAGTAACTTCGCACCGCAGCAGGATAATAATCAATAGCTAATTTTTTAAATATTATTTCTTGCGAATTAGATAAATTAACCTACCAAACATAGTTCTGAAAAATAAAAACCTCATTTGAAAGGTTCAGAGGGAAATAAATGCTCATATGCATCCATGGTTAATCGAATTAATTAGTTCGATTCTTACGCACCCGTTCCTCCCGAGACATTGCCGACTAAATATGCAAATTACCACTTACAAAATAGCAACAGAATGAGCTCCTTCTAGTAAATATCAACAAATTAATTATTGCATGATATTTGCACTGATCCCCCGAGTTATACCAGCAAATATATGCAACAAATAGTTCTCTCTCCACATATCCCAAATATCTTGAATTTAAGAAAATTTTCCGGATGTTCCAGTCTTCCAAATTTACATCTCTAAGTCTGTGCCAGTTTGTGCCCAAATTTTGAGCATATCCGTCCATTAAAAAGGACAGTCCCTACACTGGAAAACACTTGATCATAAAATATGATTGCCTGGTGTTTTCGAATGGTGTGAAATATACGAAGTAGAAGCAAATAACAATAATCAAAGAGACAAAAAGGGTGTCTAATATCGCCACGCCGCAGGACAGTGGGAGAAGACGGAAAGAAACGTTCAAAGCAAGCGGAAGGTTTTCCGCAAACAACGGCGTGCAACATCTTGCGGAAGAGTAAGGCGAGGGAAGAATAACGAAGTAAAAATACGGTGTAGAAGTGACGTATCGTTATTATCGGATTTGCAGGCATTGGAGGAGAGAAATGGAGAGAAGAAAAGAGAGTCGTGACGATCGGGGGTGGTTCAACGTCGACATTGATGATGGTTCCCGGGGAAAGTTACAAACTTTTAATTTTTGAGACAGGACAGGAAGGAGGCCAACTACGCATTTCATACTTCGTGAACTGTCCGAAATCTATGTCGAAAAATAAATAATGTGCACAACAGTAAATTTCACAAGTGCCCTGTTGGGTTCCGTACGACAACAAATCTACCCAATTCTTCTCTTAGTCCCAGTAAAAACTGTGTCAAAAGCCTATGACTAAGAATGGAATTTGTGGAGTCTGATTTCGGATCAGGAAATGTTTCCTTTAACTGTCGCGAGAGTGTGCGTAGCCGGGTGGAAAAGTCGTTAACAGACTCGAGGGGGCGTTGTATACACGAGTTAAACATCCGTTCAATTGCAATTGGTGAAGTCCTTAAGGAGAATCTGCGCTTAAGATTTAATGAAAAATTTTGGAAACTGTCTAAGATGTGAGGGTTCGCCTCAACATATTCGGCTGCGGAGCCACTCAGCCTTAACCGTGCAATACATAGGGTTTGTACTTCCGTCCAGGCACTGATATGACTGACTATCTCCAAGCATTCTAAGAATTTACTAATGGAGGTATCATCGTCTCCATTAAAGTTTGGGACAAGATACGCCTGACTACCTATCGCGGCAGGCGGCTGGGGGAGGGTTGTACTAGCAGTTGGAATCCTCGGGTCAACGGACGGCACATCAGCTGATAATGTATTTACAAAGGGGTTGAAATTTGAACTCGGATCAGCTGAGTAGGAATATGGGATTTCGGGAGATACAGAAATAAAAGGATTGGTAGAATAAGAGAGGAAAGGATTGTACGAATACATGACTGTAGATAAATTATGTAACATTCAAAATGTAAGAAATAAATCAAATGAAAATGCACTAAGCCTTAAATATGGATACCGGCACAATGATCTGTTTAGGGGAACAGGGAGCGGATTCTTCCTCTTATACACCTGACACCAAATTATGTCGTAAAGACATGGGAAGGACGACCCGACTTTGGGTAAGAGTGAAGCCAGCAAGACACTCTGCGATCCTCAGCCGTTTATTAGAGGGGTCAGATTGGTAATGTTGACTCGATCAAGCACCGGAACGGGTAAGGCAGGGAACTTACAGGGGAAAGGAAGTATTCGGGCGGGAATCATCCGCAGACGTGCTGGCAGCCGACTGATGAACGCGGGGCTTCGTCGACGGCGGTGGTCTAGCGGGGAGTCCGATGTCGGTGGTCTAGCGGGGAGTCCCTCGGATACTCCGATGCGGCGGCGACCAACGGGCGAACACAGGGTCTCGGCAGCAGGTTATATCAGTAGACTGACCCTCTATCGCGTCGGTCCGGATCGCCTCCCTGGTCCTCTCTTTCTCCGCCCCCGCACCACACTGCCGACCCAAGCTGGTCCGCGCGCGGCGGCACCCCTCCCTAGGGCCTTCCCCGTGACGTTGGTCACTGGCCCGGTAGCCCCTCCTCCCACCTGGGATTCCCTCCCTGGAGGCGTAGGAAGGATCATTGCCCCCGAGGCCCTTTGGCGGTGCCCAAGAAACCGCTAGGGTTATAGAAACCCTTCCTACGACCTCGCCGAGGCTTTCCCGCTTTAGGTCTTCCGGGCCTTTCCCGTGACGTCAAAGAGTCCGTCGCCTATCACAGGCATTGTCTGGTCATGCCCCAAAAGCTTACAACGGCGAGAACAGAGCCCTCACCACAGAATGATGACATTGATGATGGTTCCCGGGGAAAGTTACAAACTTTTAATTTTTGAGACAGGACAGGAAGGAGGCCAACTACGCATTTCATACTTCGTGAACTGTCCGAAATCTATGTCGAAAAATAAATAATGTGCACAACAGTAAATTTCACAAGTGCCCTGTGTCCGTCCAAGTTACACTATGATTTTGTCATGTAAAAATTGGAACATTTTTCCAAATTTGGAATATACCTGTTGAGGCCGACAATATAGTTTGAATTTTCACAAAAAGCACACGCGTTATAGAGAAAATGTTTAATTTGGTCAGTGGGCAAGAGGAATACCTTTCATATTATTTACACTTCAATGACCCAGGGAGTTGGCCGGCAATGGACCCGCACGCCAAGGCGAGATGGATAGATAGTCGTCTTTATTTTGGGGCGAGATTTAGACTAGTGAGTCACTTCTACCTCCCAACCCCTCGTCACGCATTTACAATATTAAATTATTAATAAATTACAGATATTGTACATTAATAGCAATGAAATTAATGCATTAATCTTAGGACCAACATACGGCAAAGCAATACATCAGTTGCATAGTTAATTAATAACTATAACACAAAATGTACATCATACACACATACAATACATAAAGATACTACGAGGTCTACCACAAATACTGCATGGACATATCAATACTTCCAAACAATACTTGTAAAACAATATTCCTGGTAATATTTAAAAATCGTCAACACAAAATATGACGCCAAAGAAAAAGGAAGGATTTCGATGTCTGTTTTACAACTGTATTTTCACACTGTTTGGCTTGCTGGGAAATTAGAGATTTATGAAGTGTGCGCCCTTGAATGATGGGAGAGATGCTGCATCAGTTATAACGGATGACATGGCTCATTCCACTGACGACAAGCCATTCTGACTGCAAATGACTGGTTGTGTGCACTTGTTCGGTGATGAGGGGATTACGAGTTCATAATTACCTCTGGTATTTAGTTCATGTATTCTATCAAGGCTATTGAAAAAATTAGTAAAATACCGAGGGGTTTCATAATTTAGCATTTGGTATAGTAGGGACAGCATGTGGAGTTTCCTGGGAAAATCAAGAAATAGACTGTTGAGTTTGTTAAAGTATTCTGTAATGTGATCAGTAGTTTTCAAATTGTAAATGAAGCGTACGCATGAGTTAAATGCCATTCGCATTTTACCGACAGTTCGCTTGAAAGGTCTTGAGACGCTATATCACCATAATCAAAGGAAGGAATGATGAGAGAAGAAACTACCTGATTTTTTAATGTGATGGGCATAACATGCTGATATTTCCTAAGGGAGAGGACGGACTGATTGACAGTTCTGCAAATTGAAAAAACTTGTAAAGATCATGAGAAATTTACATTTATTAAGGGCCTAGATTTGAAACAACATTATTAAATGAAATCGGTGTGCCATGAAGATACCAGTTGAACGGTTGAAACACAGCGATTGATTTTAGCAGTTTAGGATATCCAATCAGTATAGCCTGCGTTTTAGGTGAATTTAGACTGAAGTTTTGCGTGCTCCATCTTGTTATGCTACCGAGGTCGGAATTCATTTGTTGCATAGCGAAAGGAAGGATATTGATTGCGGAACTTAGGATCTGGAGGTCGTCTGCACACAGGTGATGTTTGGAGTATTGAAGAGATGAAGAAATCTTACTTATGTACAACGAGACTAGTAGTGGCCCCGGGATTGAGCCCTGCGGAACACCGCGAGTTACACCGAGCCTTGGCGAGTAAGTGTCACCAGCCAACACTCCTCGTCGGCGACCTGAGAGGTAGGAGGGAATCCATGCCGCGGCGGGTCTTGAAAATCCAAGGCAAGTTAATTTAGCCGGTAGTACATCTTTGTCAATGGAAAATAAGACAAGAATTGTGACCATCTTTTTATCCATAGCTCGTCGAAGGTCATCAGTTCTTCTGAAAAGAGCTGTAGAAGCACTGTGAGCCTTGCGGAAGGCAGATTGGAGTGCATCTAATATATTATGCCGAGAATTTAAAATCTGTTATTTTTTAATGGACAAGTTTCTCTAGCGCTTTGGCTAAGATAGGTAGGAAGATAAATTGGTCGGTAATCTGGAGATGTCGTTTTTGATCTTTTTAGGATTGGACGAATTAATGCATTTTTCCACAAAAAAGGAAATGTTTCCTGAGATAGCGAGCAGTTGAAAATAGCTGGTGATGCATGGAAGTATGAAAGGAGTTAATTCATGCAGAAGCAGAATAGGAATTCCATCCGACCCTTGAGCTTATGATTTAATTTTTCGTAATGAATTGCGAACATCTATTTGTGTTACCGGGAAAAATTGAAATGTATTATCAGGTGGTCGACAATGGACGCCGGGAAGGGACCTCAGATAAGAGGAAAAAACCTCATTGCAACCGATTAGTAGTAGTATTAAGGGGAGGTTACCGACAGCTGAGGTCATCTGCGCCATTAGGGATGGATGGGAAAGGATGAAGGGTGGAGAGAAACCCGGCGTCGGCATTAGCCTACTCTTTAACGAAAGGTGCCAAGGGGTCCGCAGCTTAACGTCCTATCCGACGGACGGCGTGCTCTGTCACTATGTGCTACGTAGGGATTGGGATGCCACTGAAAAATATCCGCCGCCTCCGTAACACGGTGGACGCCAGCACTATACCAAAATATGTACCAAAATCCTAACTGAAAGCGAAGGTTAACTGAGTTTTTTTGAATTTTAATCCATGGGAATCCTCAACTTCAAAGCTGAAATCATGAGAGAGCACGAACAATTTTTTAAACACACGCTAAGCTGGCTTTCATAAAATAAGCGATGTCTGCAGGCCTCACAAAACCTCAATTTTCTCATAACCACTCCCTCGCAAGTTTCCCTCTTCCATTATTATTAAAGCATATATATGGCATCATTTTGATACGTCAGCTATTTATAATCTGATGTAAATATGCACATGATGAACCTATGCAAGTTCTTCAAAATGACGAAAATGGAGAAGTTTCAATATTTACAAGGATAAAAAACGCTACTATCCAAAAAAAAAAGCTTCACCTGCCGTTAAACTGTTCCCTGGTAAAGGAAACGGAGATCCCTTCATTTTCTCTCTTTTTATATTTTTCACGCGTCACAAATGATATGACGCCGCCTCGTTTCCGAATGAAAGTTTCCGCGAGGCCGGGGGAGACGAGTTACGTAGTCAATCCCGGGACTTCATCAGCGTCACACCACGGCTTCCACACATTCGCGTCAGCCCAATCCCCATCCCAATTCCGCAAACGCCCTTCTAACCCCTTCCCCCATGAGACCCAGTTCCCCATTTGAAAAATAAATAAGAGGAAAATGCTTACACGCGCTCACATTTGATTCAGTGTCGCCGACAAATAACGCAGGCATACGTTTAAATATTGTGTGTGATCCCTGGGATTGAAATGGAAAGCGCGAACTACATATTGTAATATTGAAGACGTGCTCCGAAAGTCATAGCTTCCCCCGCTAGAAGGTCTACAGTGAAACAATCTCAAATTGAAGACACCGAGTTGCACGATAAAATTCAGTCCAGGGAATGATAAAATAAGGAGAACTGAAGTCTAAAATAGAATCCAAAGAAGTGAAAATCCGGCGTTTGCCTCTGAATTTAAGCCAGATATCAATGGAAATGTAAGTAAATAAGAAAGTAAGAGAGGGATGGGGCTGGTTGGTTGGCTGTGGGTAACCGTCCCGCCGTGTCTCTCGCTCCCCGTGCCTCCACCGCACAGCCCATCTTGATTCAGCTCAGTAACACCCCAGCTGTCTATGAACAGTAAAAATTAAGTCACTACAAATGGAAAAATATTAAGAGAGCCAAATGATGCACAGCACTATTTTTCCAATAAATACTCCAAATTCAAACAGCAAGACGTGAAATGGCCTCTGGCTTTTGACATTTGTTCCTGGTAGTAACAATTCAAAAATGCTTGGTTGCTCTTAGCATGAACTTCACATTTGAAGAATACTTTGCATGTGTGAAAAAGTTAGCACAGGAAAGCGGTCAGTTCAATTCAATCAGAATACGAAGTAATAGCCGACACTGGAAACGCATACGGCAGTATCTCTCTCAGAAGAAAGCTAAAATAAAACCGTCCGTTTTCCCTCGAGTAAACCAGTCACTCAATCATGCATTCAAACAGAATACTGATAAAGATTGTCAATTAAATTAGTGTCTATTATCATTGCCCATTCCGTAAGAAGACTTTCTCATTATTAACTTTGGGTTTCCGGTTAACATTTATTAACTTCTCATATTGAAGAGTGGTGAAGAGGAGGCTTTTAACGAATATGCCCAAAGGAGCGAGGAAATGAATTCGTTGATCACGGTTCTATTGAAAATGATCCCAAATAGGAAGTCTGTTAAAGTCGCCACACGGGGTAGCGACCCAGTGCGGCCCCTTTTACGGATAAATCGACCACAGGCAAAAAGGGCCACCCAAAGACACGACCACACTTTCTTTCACATAGTCCGAGCTATTTCTACGAGGGATGAATCTCATGCGCTGGGCAAGAGCAGAGCACCTTCAATGTTTCCAGCACTCATGAGGAAGAGGTCGCGGGCAATTACGCGGACCATTTGCTCCCTTTTTAATTGGTCACATAAAACCATGGTCACAATTATCGAACCGCAGTTTGATTTGGTATGGGTGACGGTAGAGTTCACCCAGTCCCAAGCGCAACGGCGTGTGACATTCACACATCAGGGTAGGGTAATGAAGGGGGACAGCTCCTTTCCCTGTGTCGCCTACGGTTTCCCAGGAAGATCTGAACACCCGAAAAAAATCACACCGCTCGGATGAAGCCGAGGGAACCCTGAGCCATCCCCGGGTATCGAATCCGGGCCCTCAGGTTCGAGTACATCAGTGCTCTACCCCTGAACTTTTATGTCCCCCCCTTATTATTGGTTGAGTAGTCTTACTATTAATTGCCAGGTTGCAGTCTTTGCCCTCCGACGTCAAATCAACCCTTAATATCATGACTTCATTCATTCCTGTCTCCCATGCTGCTCCTTTTTACACCAAAAGGCGAATCAGGTACGAGAGGAGACGGATCCAGTTAGAGCACGATATTCATCAACACACAAGCATCGACACATATATCGGATGCCAATATCGCGTTGATACCTGTTTTTTTCCATGTCCTACTTTTTAAACGGCTTCCGATAATAAGTTCACTTTGAATGGACCCCCCAATGGCCCCCAAGGCCCAAGAATGGACATCATTTCTTATTTTTCGATAGTCCGTAACGTTTGCTAAGACAGCATTTTGAGACAAGATGCACATGCACAGTCGACGAATAATTAGAGCAGGGATGCCCATCTGGCAGTCATTCCATGCCTGCACTTCGAGACGTCCAGTTTTCAAGTGCCTTTCAGTTCTCACCGCGAGAAATACGCCTTCGAGGTCACACTGTTTAGCGCCCCGAGAGAGGTAGTTGCTCCACATCGGGAGACTCGTAATCGGTGCACGGGGGCGGTGCGGGAGGGTGCGGGGGAGGGGGAGGAGTGGCGAGGGTGGCTGCCATCGGTGGAGCTGCCGTGGTTCATTGGGTCGGCGAGGAGGATGGGAAAAGGAATGAGAGGCTATAATCGCTCGGTGTACGCCGGCGCGCCACCAACGGCCTATAACCCGAGAAGAGGTGGGAGAGGACACAGAGAGGACAGCCCTGCGGTCCATTCGATGGATTTGCCACAGCTTGTACTCTCGTCAAACGCACGCAAACCAACACTCTTTTACGTCACTTGGGCCCGAAACAAAATCAACTAAAAGAAGCAGCCCCAGTCCCTATTGAAGTAAGTGGGACCGACACGCTTCTCTTGGAAGCGGATATCGTAATTCGTTCGAACTCTAGAAATGGCACTCTCTTAAATCTCCCCAGGAAAAAAAAAACATCAGAGATTAACAAGAATCAAAATAATCTTTTCCAGCCATAATGAAATGTTGCGCTAAGAGGGCATGCAAAAAACTTCCATTCGCGGAAATGTGAAAAAAAGTCTCCGTAGATAAGAAAAGGTTAGCAATTCGTGTGCTCAACGAAACAGATGAAATAATGCATCATGAATCACTTTCATTTAAAATCGAACTCCAAATACCTTTTCACCCATGCGATAGCCGTAAATGTACCACATCTTCACTTTATCTTTTTCACGTCGAAACAAAAAGTGTACTTCCCCGATAGGCCTGTCATTTCCAATCACTTGGAATTTCGCTATCCCCAAGCGGTATCTTGGCATCAATTGGTATGCAATACAGTGTTATCCCGTTAATTGTCGGTGCGAAATTAATTATTAGTCCAATTTTTAGCAAAAATCGTGATCAGATGAAAAAAAGCGATGGCATTCATAATAGTTGATATAATCGCGACTTCTATTTCCTGTGATTGCGAGGTATGGAGAAGGCGTGGGATCACGTGAGCAAGAGCTTTTGAGTGATCGGATGGGGAGGTGAGCCGTCCAGTGGCCGTCGTCGGCCGCGAAACGACCGCGTGGTGCGCCAATTTACCGATTCGCTCTCTTCCACGGGGTGGGCGGGTGGCGAAAACGCCAAATCCAGGGACTACTGCCTCCAGCATACTACCTTGATCAAAAAGTTCCCGGAATAACCACCGTGTGGCGCTCCCATCGTTTGGATTTGAGTTCTGTTTTTTTTGTTAAATTGGTACATCTGTTGTTGATATTCCCTTTAAATCTTAGTGTCATAACTTGACATTTGCAAAAGTTACGTAGCCAAGAGTACATCTATCTCTGTGTGTGTTGGCGATTTTTTACAATTGCAGAAATGGATTTAAATTTGCAACAACGAATTTGTATTAAATTTTGCGTAAAAAACGGATTTAGTGGCGCTCGTGTAGCAGCAAAAAGACCTCAATTTCATGCAAAAAAGAGACCGTGTTGACGTCGCAAAAGACATGATTTGCGAGGCTGCATCCGATCCCACATTCATCAAAAGGATCATTACTGGAGACGAGACGTGGGTTTATGAGTACGACACGCAATCCAGACATCAGGCAAGTGAATGGCGTTCACCAAATGAGCCGAGACCAAAAAAACCACGTCGTTTTCAGTCAAAAAAGAAGGCAATGCTGACGGTTTTCATGGATTACAACGGTGTAGTGCATCATGAATTTTTGCCAGAAGGCCAGACAGTAAACATAGAGTATTATTTGGGCGTTATGAGACGTTTGCGTGAAGCAATTCGCCGAAAGAGACCAGAAATGTGGGCAGAAAACTCGTGGATTTTGCACCATGATAACGCACCGTCGCACAGTGCTATCATTATTCGTAATTTTTTGACGAAAAATGCAACAAATACCATCCAACAGCCACCGAATTCACCTGATTTGGCTCCCTGTGACTTCTTTCTGTTCAATCGAGTTAAAAAACCATTACGGGGAACGCGTTTTAGCAGCCGAGAGGAAGTAATGGAAAAATCGCAGGAAGCACTGATGGACATACCGAAAACCGAATATAAAAAATGTTTCGAGGATTGGATCAAGCGCTGGCATAAGTGTGTTGCAGTCGATGGGGATTACTTTGAAGGGGACAATATAGATTTAGATGAATAAACTTGTATTTTTAATTTTCTGAATAAATTCCGGGAAATTTTTGATCAAGGTAGTATGCTCACGCTTCCGGGACGTCTGGAGGCCCACAAACGCAAGGAGATGACTGCAAATTGTTCCGCAGTATGCTGCGATCAATTGGGTAAAACTACATACGCTGCCCAAAGATCCCCGCCCAGCTTCACGATTTCTATCGCGGGCCAACATCACATGCCATCGTACGAGAGTTATCAAGGACGACGACTAAATCTACACTTATACGACACCCTGCAAGCCACTGGAAATGTGTGTGGCAGGGGAAGCACTCACACCATTCATACACAGCAAGTTAAGAACGGTCACCTAGCGTACATTAAAAACTGACCTTAAGAAATACCTTAATCGTAATAGACAATGAAAAATAACGTCTAGGAACTCAATTCACTAGGAGAGAAATCGTACTGAAAAATGAAAAACTTGCTAGCTACGAATTACACTGATGACAAAAGCAAGTGGTATCCGAAGTCTTTTGACATTGAGCCGAACAAAACACACCAAATTTCTAAGCTTCGGCTAAACTGCAACGTAGCTCCGTTAATACTTATTTATTAGAGATTATAAATTTAAGTTTTACCGAAGGATTCAAACAAATCATAAATGATTATTACTATAATGGTTACTAAATCGAAGCAGGTCAATATTTTGTCCAGATAAGATAAGAAATGCCTTCCCCAGCTGCAAACCAATCAAGGCTCAATGTTCTCCGTCCATGGGAACGGAAAGGAGCAAAATGGAAGTCAAAGCATGCACGTCAGGTCCCGAGGCCACACACAAGTTAGAGCGGATGTTTACATTGTATTCTCGCGAATTAATCTGAAAGGGGATTACGGGAGGAAGCAATTGCCTTCGCGACCTTTTCTGGCTCCACGCGAGACTTTGCGGTACTGCTATTACTCGACCCGCCTTCAAATGGACATCTTCCAAAAATATTCGCCCGTAAGTAGGAACTACCGACACTAGTTATATTATCTAGACTCTCAACAGACTACAATAGAATGTTATCCATTGATATCAATGGTTGTCAATGAAATAATAGCCCACCAGTACCGTATGCCACGAAATAAAGAGGTATCGTATGTGACGCTACTTTTATTATTTAAAGCCACTCCCAGTGAAGTTTTGAATAAATATCTCGTCATGACGCAAAGCACTTCGATATAATTTTCCTTACGAAATTTCAAACCATCTTGCCGAGAAATTCGATGTTGTAAAAAAGAGAATGAGTACGAAAGCATGACGGGAAAAAATCCGATCGTACGGTCGGGAATGGGCGTCGCAATTTTTTTACGCTACAAAAATCGCACTCTAAAATGCTTCCCCCATAAATGCATCCATAATTAAATTCCCTCGTGAATCATGAGGTGACAGTGAGAGCAGGTTATCAATTATCAAAGATTAAGTTATCGAGGAGAGAGGGAGGCGCGTGTCCCACCGCGACCGATGGGGAGAGGCAGGTTGGAACAGACACGAGGTCATAGGAACTGAGATTACGGCTCGGATCGTTAGCTATCGCTCGTGCCATTACTCCTCCATTCGTGACAACGAAGCACTTCTTCATGTTGCTCATTCACATTTGGACTGACACTTCCCCGTAGATGAAGGACGAAATTTTAAAGCAAGTCGTCGGAGAGGTTAGCAGGAAAACATTGAATTTCGTTAAAAGCAAAGGCAGATAAGCTATCAAAATTCTCCGCAATTCAAGGACCGCAAAGATGTAAGCTAGATTAAGAAGAACTTAGGTAATGCCATCCTCAGAAAAAGTTTTTTCAGTACTTCAGTAAGACTTTAAAAGCTCAGAGATAACGAAAAGGCGATCTAAACCACTAAAGACGCCAACGATTGACAATTGCAACTACGTAAAAAGAGAAATATAGTAAGATTTCGCCCCGACATTGGTAGCCGACGTGACGAAGGAGGAGAAAGACTCCCGCGACGTCATCCGTACGCGAGGCTCTCAAGACCGATTCACGGATTGAGCTCTCGTCGAAATAAATCATTGAATCACAGGACCCACTACGCCAGTCGTTCAATCAATCCATTTACTCGCAAAGGCGTGATTCAAACACAAAGAAGCTTGAGAGACGGCACCTTCCAATCAATCCCCGTTCCACGCGGGGGTGGCGCCCCTCGGTCCGACCGTGGGGGGGGGGGGGCTAAAAAAATAAATAAGGAAAATGAAAAACTTTCCCCCCTCCTCGAAGCCCGAGTGTGGAGGAGGAGGGGGCGAGAAGGCAGCCTCCCGTCTCCACACACACTTCCCCGTCAGTCCTCGTCCCACCCACCTCCCTCATCTCATTCCCTCTCTCTCTCTCGTGAGGGGATGAGAGGGGATGCAGGCGTGTATGGGGGGGAGGCATCAGCTCGAATGGCATTTGTCAGGAGCAGGAGTGCAGGGAGGAGAGAAATAATAGCGAGAGCGATTAGGGTGGGCGAGGGAGTGGGGTCGAAAACAGGGGAGGGGGGGGAACAGTTACTTCCGCGCGGCGAAATCAGGAGAGGAGGGGGGAAGAGGAGGTAACAATGCGCGCGTAGCCGTCACGTGACCGGGCGAGGAATTCCTCTCGCCAGGTGGTCGGGGAGGGGACGGCGATCAGGGACTCCGCCGCCCGGGGAGGCATGGCGCCTCGAGACGGTGGCTGCAGACGATCCCTCATCGCCTCGCGGGCTCACACTCGCGATCACATACGACACACGGGCGCGCGTCGCCGTGCCCGTGTGAACGATAGGGGTGTCGCCGCGGGACGATGGACGCCAATGAAGGGATGGCGATCGCGCGACCGGGCGCTTCGCATTCGCCCCACTGCTCGCCCGTGCTTAAGGTCAATGAAATCGCTCGCGAACCCGCATCACGCTGAAAAGTCAAACAACGCAACGCTGCAAATTTCTCTAGAATATCCCTCCATACCCAGTTGTTATCGCAAACCTAGGTAAAACTGTCAAATATCCGGAGGACACGAGGTACTAATCATATTTCCAGGGCTCTTCCGGCAATTTACACGGGTTTCTAGCGAACCGTTTTCCAAATTTCATGCAGTGCACCAGCAACGAGAAATTAAGTCAGAAATATTCCCCGAGCTGAAATTCTGCGTACGTCACACCACATACTACCATCTCGAAACCAATTACCGACGTGAAGCACAAAATGGTTTACGAGCGTCCCAGAGATCTATCAAAATCTGAAAACAAAGCAATGTTAATTATATTGTGACAAGTAAACAATCGTTTTTTTACTAAGCACTGACCAGAGATCTTATGTTAGGAACACGATTGTTAAGTGGCATTATATCGCGTAATGCTACTTAGACCGACACTGCTAATGACGATTTAACTTTAAAAAAACGGAATAACTTGACGGCTAGTTCACCCAAATCCCTGGACATGCCCATTTTTCGATCTGTATTTTGGAGACGCACGAAATTCACGAAGTAAGACGAGCAGAAGTTAAGGACGTCCCCGAGAGCCTCGCCACGATCTTTCGGTATTTGTTTGTGGCTTCTAGCCCCGATACGTACCGCTGCGTCACGCTATAGTGATTTTACCGTACGCCTCGCTTGCAGGGAGCGAAGATTCGAGCAAGGGATCGTTGAACCATCGGAAACGGACAGGAGACGCAAGTCGTTGAAAATTACGACTCCGTGCCGAAGATGACCTCTGAAGAGCCGCCCGCAAAAACAAGGCGAGACTCAACAAGAGCCTCCCTCCCTCTCCCACATCCCGGAATAGAAATGAGAGAGAGAGCCCTCCGGCGTGCAACAGGTTCCTCTCCCGCACATGTCCGTCCGTCCGTCACTCGAGTTTCTCTGCCCAAAGAGATTCCACTCCCGAGCGATTACAGTTATGGCGGCATCGGGTCACTACTGGATTTAAGTTTTGATTAAGGTCTCCCTCGGGAAGAGCGATCGGTAACCAAGAGGACGTTCCTCTGACATCACCACGAGGGATTTCAAGGCCAACGTCGGGACGTCTGAGTGATGACAAGATACATCGGCTACTTTATCCTTCCAAAAGGCGCACAAATTCCCAATTTATTTTACATGAAATAAGCCAAGTGTTCCGTAGGAGAGTTAAATTTAACCTTCCACGCCTTTTAAGATAATCCTCGTGAAGCTGGCAAATGCCTGTTGGTGGTATATTAAGGTTGACGGCAAAGAAGAAGGTGGGGCGAGTGCTTCCCAGCCTTCTGCTCGCAGCTTTCAACAGGCACGGGATCCCTTTTCTTTCGGGCGGGCGATTTCAGACTTCATACGACCAGAATATTTGTTTTTTTTCCTCTTACCAACACGTAGGGGTCCATCATAAATTCAGTGGGTACTTGCCATGCGTGCGTCGGGAAAAAAGATGCCGTAACCGAAGGCAACCAGCTCAGAGAAACTGCCCGAGAGTGAGATCGCTTGAAAGTGATTATAAAAGTGGTTTCGAAAACTCGTTAGGAATAATTCTGGCTACACCTTATTTTAAATTAGAGGGAACTGAGATTGTTTTTTTAAAACCGCTAACATATCTCTACACCAAAGCTTTCCGGAATATCGCCTTCAATGAAGTTGTTTGCTGACATAAATCCAACGGCTAATTAAAATATTGACATTAGTTTCATGGAGTCGGTTAGAAAATCGATGCCTGTCGTTATATGTGGCCAGATAGATAAATAACCTTTGAGGACTCTTCTGCATTAATACTGGATATTCTCACCTCGCGTGAACAAAGGAGGCGCAAGGATGTATGTTCAAAGTGCAAGAAGACATCCATATTTTTCAATGAAAAAGTAGCGGTGACTATATTACATTTTCTTCATCACATGGATGGTTATGTTTACAATCTCTTAAGTGTTAAGTTTTGCTTTGCATATTTCGACGCAACCATAGGCATGTAATGTTGAAATTCTAACAAAAGCTTCTATGCATTAGCTTCTATGTATTTAGCTGTTATGAAAACTATGATATTATATGCACAATAAACAGTTAACAGAACAAATAAATTGCATATAGAGTTCAATTTTTGTGATAATCCTTTATTTTGGAAAAAATATACATTTTTTAATATAAGGAGTCTTCCTGGTTGGAACCGAACCCGCCCAAATGGAATGGGTCCCTCTAACAGGAATACCTTGAGTGGATTTATTTCGAAATTCATAACTGGCGCCGCCGTCACTCAGGTAAGCACGAAATGGGCGCTCTTAAATGCTCTAGTATGAACAAATATTCATAAAAATCAATTTTAATCTGTACTCTCTCCCTCCGAGTTATCTGCACTACTGCAGTCAACACATCTCTACCACATCTTAGGAGGAACTAGAGGGTCCTGTCGGAGACTAGAGGAGAGGCTAGACGGGGAAACTGGCCTCACCTCGCTGCGTTATATCCCTTTTAATTATGCATAGTTCCTATGAAATATACTGTTGACACTGACTTAATCAATCAACTAACACCTTATTTTATATTTTGCCGTATTTTAACTCGAAACTATTCCGAATGGAGGTCGCTTTCTTATCAAAAAACATGCCAAACAACAGCACAACTCAAGAGCGATGAGATGTTATACAGATAGACTCCTCCTTAGCCGTCCAAAATAAAAACAGAACACTCCCCTCACGAAATTATAATAATCAAATGGCATGATTCTGGATTAATGTAAGGTCCGTTCACTTCATCACTCTTCCAGAAATTCTTCAGTAAACAATTCCACCTAAGCCTAGCAACTGCTCGTGGATGCAGATAAGAAATTGTCGGCACACGCCTAGAGCGACGGAGGGAACAGGAGTCGCCGGCCTTTGGAGGTGGATGGTTCGGCTTTACGAGTTTATTGCCCGGAAGGAGGGAGGGAGGGATGGAGGGAGGGGGAATGGAAGGGGAGAGAAGTTAGGGGGAGGGAAGGAAGGGGGAAAGGGGTGGGGTTCTCTGCAGCCAGGCCAGGGCATCGGACCGTGGTCTCCGCGCAGTTGAGCAGCACTTGGGCGCCGCCGGGTGTTGTGCACGACCCGAATGAGACGACGAGGACCTCCCCCCCTCTTGCTTGGTTGAATCAATCCAATCACATTTCCCATCCCGCGAGCGAGTCACGACAGCGGTCCAATCCAAGAGCAGTGCACAACGCACGAGTTTTCATTGAAATCAGTGACCGAGATGACCATCCGCAAGCCAAATCATATATTTCAATCGAATCACTATTATTATTATTAGGTAATCTACCGGTTAAGGTAGGTTTTTGGATGGACACAGCTCCTAAATAAATAATTTGTGACTCCTAACAAAATCCAGCATCCTACTCTACATCAGGTCCCTCTCCATCTCCGAGTACTTTCTTCCTCCCTTCATCCCGTCCAACATCCCTATCCTGTTCCTTCCCTTTCCTCGTCTGCCTAAAATTCTCCCCTCTATTACAGTCTTCAACATCCCACTGCCGGTCAATACCCCCTTCATCCACTTTTCCTGCCTCCATAGGATTGCTCCCAACAAACCCCTCTATTCGCCCACCATACCATGTACTTCCTCATTTGTTTTCTTCTCTGTCCATTTCACCTTCTCCATTCTTCCCCACACCCACATTTCAAAAGCCTCCAATCTACGTCTATCCTCCTGTTTCAATGACCACGTTTCCGCGCCGTACATATCTACGATCCATATCCAAGTTTTCACGAGTCTTTCTTAATGTCCTTACTCAACGTCCCTCTCATCAAATCCCTTCTCCTTGTAAAAGCCTCTTTGCCTAGCGCAATTCTTCTCCTTACGTCCCTACTACTTTGACCGTCTTGGTACAAAACACTTCCGAGATACGTAAACTGTTTTACCTGCTCTAGTTTTTGCCCTCCTATTTTTATGTTTAGCTAAGCCTTTTTCTTTCTAGAAAATCGCATAACCTTTCTTTTATTAATATTGATTCTCATCCCATACCTGTCACACTGAATTTCCAATTCACTCAGCTATGCCTGCAACCCCTTGGCTGACTGACAAACTGAAGCTTGGTCATCAGCAAACCTAACTGATTAAACGTATTCCCCGCCCACTTTCATTCCTATCTCCAGTTTTTCCCATGCCTCTTTAATCATTTCCTCTACATACAGGTTGAACAGCAACGGTGATAATGGGCAACCCTGCCTTACACCTCATCCTAACACTGCCCAACTGGACCTGAGCAGTCTGAGACATGTCCAGGTTGCGAATTAGCCTCCTTTCCCTCCAATCTATTCCTATTTTCTGCAATATACTCATCAGTATTTCCCAGTTCACTCTATCAAACGCTTTTTAGAATTCTACAAAACAAGCAAATACCTCCTGGTTGTATTCTGTATTCCTCTCGATTAATAATCTCATTACTGCAATGGCATCACGCGTACATCTCCCCTTCCTAAACCCAAACTGATCATCCCCCAAGTGATCATTTGCCCTACTCTCTATCCTTTTGTTTATGATCCTTAGAACAACTTTAGCTGCGTGGGATATCAAACTTATTGTCCTGTAGTCCTCACATGATGTAGCCTTTACCCTTTTCGGAATAGGAACTAAAACTGATCTCACAAAGCCTTCCGGCCAGATTCCTTCCTCATAGATACTACGAATCAACCCATATAGCCTCTTCCTCCCACATTTTCCTAAACATTTCAGCAGTTCCGCAGGAATGTTATCCACCCCCACGGCCTTATTTAGCTTCATCTCCCTTAATGCCCTTTCTATCTCATTGTCTAGTATGCCTGGACCAAAGCTATCTTCCTCTACGTTATTCTTCGTCAGACTCTTGGAGTGAAAGGACGTGCCTCGCCGAGCTCCGGACCTGTTCCGCCGCTACCTGCAGAACCCCTTCCAACGCATCTAGAATAGCCGCCTAGTCCTAGCTATATATTAAAAGCAGTGATAAGTAGTACATATTTGTAATATATATATATATTCGTCCATGTAACAATGTAACATAAGTGTTCAGCTTTATCGTTAGTTATACTATTACAAAGTTGATAGTTCCCCGAATGTAGCTTTTTTGCCGTGATAGTTGATCGTTTGCTCCAGTAATTGTATTTTAGTTCTTATCTTAGATAACTGTTTTAACTTATATCTACTTTAGAATTTATACCGTTTGAGTCTGTTAAATTATTACATTAACAATTTGCCTTACATAGTAACGTCTTCGCGTTTTGTTGTTATAGTAACATCGTTGTTCTAGTTGCCTTTACCCTTGCATATTATTTTTAGCGTATTTTTCTGGTGTTAGACATTATTCAACTACCTTAACTTTGCGAATCAAATTCTTAATTTTTATGTAGGAGGGAAGTTGTATTAAATTTAAGATAAATTATAAGCTTAGTGTTTAGAGTTGCCTGTGATTTGCATGTGTATTTAGCTCGTACTAGTCCATCTACCTGGTTTTGGTGTATTTACCCTGAGTTTGAGTGTTGAATTAATTATCCTTGTTAGTCCTAGCTTTGGAGTCGTATTGAGTCTCTAAACGGAAGGCTGTTGAAATTCTGTCGGGACATGGGGCCGAGTTTGTGGACTTGAGACCGGTGCTCGGGTCTTGTCTCGCTCCCTATAGCCGCTCTGGGGTCCACTACACCCCTGAGGCGTCGTTTCGGGTGGCTCATAGGATCTTCGAGCACTGTAGATATTTTTTAGGCAAATGAGTAGGTTAAGTAGTGGAGTAAATTTAAAGATAAAATTCCCTAATAACGATATTATAAAGTGTAGGTATATTATTGGGTCTCACAATACTAGGTTGCCTAAAGAAATTTCTCGTACGTACGTAAGTACGTACAGTGCTAGTGAGACAAGAGAAAATATCAATTCTCAGAATATGGACCGATCGTGTATTAAGACACCCAAAAGACTAAATAGCATCACCAGAAAGCAGACCGCAGCGAACACAAAGGATCTAGACGAAGAAATAATTTCCGTAGTAGCAGTTAACTGCTGAAGTTTAAAAAATGCCCGCGACCTTTAATTTATGAATGAGTTTACCATGTGGAACCTTATCAAATGCCTTTTGAAAATCTAAAAATATCGCATCCACTTGCTTACCTCACACCCGATAAAAGTAAATCATGTGTAAATAATCCTAATTGGGTTTCGCAGGATCGGGTTTTCCTGAATCCGTGTTGATTGTCACTTAACAAGTTAATGTTATCAAGGTGTCTCATTATTGAACTGACAATTATGTGCTCTAAGATTTTGCAGCAGATAGAAGTGAGAGATATAGGTCTGTAATTACTGGGATCCTCCCTGTCACCACTTTTAAAAATAGGCGTTATTTGTGCGGTTTTCCAAATCTTAGGTACTTTGCACTCAGTGAGAGATTTGTTAAATATGAATTCAAGGTACGAGTCAATGTTTGGAGCTAAATGTTTAATCACCCTAGCTGGTATATTTTCGGGACCCGGGGATTTGTTGGGTTTAATCTCATTAAGTAATTTTAGAATTCCTTGTTGGTCCACTGTTATTTTTTCCATGGGTTGAATATTTATTGTTTCTTGGAGATATCAAGATGTAACCTCTCATCCTCTAATATCTGGGACTCTACTTCTCGAATCCAAAAGTGTTTTCCACATTGGTCACGGAACATACATCCATAAAGAACAGAATCAAGAATAAAGATCTCGGTAACGATACAGTTTTCCCAACCTTTCTCAACCCAGCCAGGCAAGAAATGATGGAAACGGCGGGAATACACGAGCACTGCTATTTGCTAAGGATAATTCCCGATTGTGTTCATAAATAGTAGTTGTTACATTGTCTCATTTTCAACATTAACCTACCTCTTGGATAAATATAAATTCCATGAGGAATCGATTAACTTTCCTCAAAGCACTTCGGCGAGTCACACTGATGAAAATTCAAAGACTTTTCCCCCAAGATAGATCACATTACCCACTAGCAGATAAGTCTCCGTCATTCAACGCGCCTGTTCAATCTGCTCGATTACGTCTGCAATCAACACTTGATCGACTTACAGCCCCATTATTATTTCGTTCAAATACCACCATGACGTGACGTTTCTCCAAGACTGGTGTATGGCACTTATCCAGCAAATAAAAATGTTAATTGGCAATTCCACGTCGAATTGCTCACGCAAAAAATTCATTCCGTCTTTATGGTCGCAAACGGCGCCTCAGGGATGATCCAGGATGTGCGAAACAAGAGTTGAATGAATGCATCGAATAGCTCGGCAATAAATAGCTATTACGAATACAACTGTGATCCTCTCCACTCGATTACATGATATGCACAGAGTCAGACGTCGAACGTGGTGGAAGAACAATGAGGACTACAAATAGGGGATCGCTATGAATGGGATGGAAGCGCTGCCATGCCCAACTGCAGCCGTCCAAAGACTCCGAATCAGTCTCATCCCGCCGACGACGGAACATAGATAGATATTCCACTCTTTCGATTACTGGATATTGGTTCCCTCTTCACGCCGATGACTAAGTTTCTCACGTGGCTAGCGGGTCGCAAGTTTAATGAGCCGCAGTTTTTCCGGAGACATGATGCCGCCTGTACGTACAGCCACTGACAGCAGCAGGAGGAAATGCTTGCTGCTTCGTTAATTTCCGAGAACACTGCTGATCATTAGATATTGGTGTTTGCAATGAGGAAATGTCGAAAAGGAACGGAGCGGGAGTGAAGTTGGCTATGCGCGGAACCAATCGGGGCGAAGTCCAGGCTAACCGATGACCCCTGAGCGGGTGAGGGGTAATGAATGATGTCGCTTCGAGGGACGCTCAATAGCCTACGATTTCCCTTCACGACCCGAGAACTTTACTTTTGCGCTACAAGGAAGCAATCTCCTCTGATCCCCCCCTTGCTCACTTCGTCCGCTCCGGAAGGCCCGGCCCTCACCCGTCCAACCCCGCCATGAGGCGAGCACTGCAAATCGCCACCTATCTTCCGAAATCCCTCTTCCGGTGGGATCAGCATTCCTCACTACCCGCCCACGCGTGTGGGTCATTAATGCCGACTAAACAAAGAAAGGGTAACGCCTCCGTCCCTCCGATCGCGTGTGATACACGGGCGAACAGGAAGACCTCACTTCCAAACCGCCCGCTCCCCCCAAAGGCATTGCGTGCGTCCCTCCTCGTACGCTACTCATCTCCATTTTTCCGAGATTCAAAAAGTGACGACGCCTCAATGATGGACCGTTGTTTTCGAAAATCAAATCTTCGAATAACCTAAGGCGAATAATTAACTAAAAAATGATACACCCTGCTCGTGAATTTCTTCATTTGACAGAGCAAATAAGTTTCCCCGATTTTGGTTCCAAAGAGTTTGGGGCAATAATTTACATGGTCCCATGACACGTTTTCGAGGGTACATATTTCTGTTGATTTCCACTCTAACGTGAAAACATCTGCACATATCTAAATATTCTGAATAAAAAACTTTGCAAAATTTCTAACCGGTTCCTTTACTTTAAGAATAAGATACATTGGGTGGTAAGGCTAGAATTACTCTTCAATGAAACCCCGAAAGTTGCTTTTTCGGATGGACCACTCCCCGACTTGAGCCCGAAGGCGAGTGAATGTCACACCCGCAGGGACAGTCCCTTCCTCTGTATCACCCTTTCGTTTCCCCCAAAGGTCCAGAAACAATAAAAATGCACCGCGCGAATATTTGGGAGGTAGTTCAAAGGAAGCAACCAGGATTTGAACCAAGGAATCTCTGATCAAAATACGCCATAGCCACTAGGCTACCAATTATTTCAGACGGGTGGAAAATGCCCAACAATGACGAAGTGAATACTCAAATTGGCAGGGAAACGAGTTTCTTTCCCTGACCGACGAAAGGGACCCAAGCGGCGTGTCAGCGGGGGTATGAAACACCGAGGAGTTAACACTATTGAGAATAGCATTTTTCGGAGGAATAAAAACAGTTTTGTCGAAAATAACACCATTTTTTAACAGCATGATACAGCTTTGGATAAATTCCGCAAGATAGATTCTTAATTCAGAGTTTTTTCCCTGTCACGATAAAGCAGTTCATTCCAATCTCATCAACAACCAATTATCTCCATCCAACGCTGTCAAGCAACCTTTTTTCGTGTTTTGATGCTAGAAACACTCCTCCTGGATCATTCTTCGAAGTGCTCATATTTTCTGCTTCCGACGTCAACTTCTCGACGAGCCATCTCATCTTTATCACCCTCGGACATTCTCACGATCGCTCTCACGAAGCCACGAGGGTCAGTTTTTTACCGGTATATTTTTTCCATTGAATTCATGGTCAGTGGATTGAAACAGAATCATTAAATAATAATATGAAATAACCTTCACCAATGAAAAATATCGCAACGCTATTGAAGCCATACTCGGCCTATTTAAAAAAAGTGATTTTCCCTCGAAAACCAACACGAGTGGCAATTACAATGAAAAGAAACCTCCCGCCTCTTCAGGTGGTTCACAGAGAGAGAAGGGGGCGGAGGGGGAAACAGAGATGCCTGGGAGAGAGGGTACTCTTCCTCTTTGGGCACTCGATATCATTTGAACACTGTGCACCTAAAGCGATGAAAGGTGCCGAAACAAGCAGAGACTGCCCGCATTAAATACACCAGCCTACGCCAAATACCTTCCCCTGAGGGTTAGGGTAATCGCCTTACGCCCGTGGAATAATTCTAATGATTCGTTCTCGCCCAACCGACCCCCGAGTCGGACGAACTTTCGAGGGCACTTGAACTCTTACCAAGGGCGAAAATAATCGGAGAGATAATATGACAATGGTGGTAACCAGATTCACTGCCTTCGTTATTGCGAAGGAGTAATAAGGCATAAGGAGGAAAACGGCAGAGTTCGGAGCTATCCCCACCACGACCCCTACGAGAAGGAATTCCGTCTGAAGTTCACGGAAGGAAGGAATCTCCATGCCGTTCCAGCAGACGAGCCTTTCACACACCTCTCGAGTGATATTACCGGATATATTTGGAATGGAAAGTATGTTACAGCATGCATTGGAAAAGAGTCAACTTTTAACGGTGGGGTACCACAAATAAAGAGTTGGGGTCGGCGCTGATTTGGGGGTTTGGTTCTGATTTAAAAAAAATACTGCGGAATTTCGTGTGATTTGGTGATGATTAATTGAAATTTGCAAGTTTGCATCAGTAGACATCCGCTTAATTCCAGGGGAACGACACCAACGGTCCGAAGACTCGGGATCAAACCCGAAGACTGCGGTTTCCCTCAGAGAAGTATCACCGACACGGCAATGCGAACTTCATTCCGTTACCATTATGCTTAAGCCTCGGAAATAAATTAACAGGCCCTCGGATGAATCCACTGCATCCTCCACGTTTACCGCAAAACAAAACCCAATTATTGCCGCCTGGAAACTTTTTTTTCTCGCTTCTCTAAGGGTGACAAACTCGACTACTGGAAACTTAAGTTGAGTCGGAGTCGGTGGGATTAAAATGGCGGAAACTGCAACGGAAAGCGTCAGTGATTGTAACGACTAAAAGCAGCAGTTAGCCTCTCAGGTTAGGTCTCAGCTCGCGAGGGCAAAACGTACGTACAGGTAACTGTATAACGGCCCCTCGCACGCTATGCAACACATCGCATTGCGTGCGACTATTCTCCATTTTTCTCTTTTTTTTTAATCTTTGGCTCGAAACACAAGACATTGTGTGACGAAAATGACAAGACGAAAAACACAAGACATTTTTCACCAATTTCATGTGTGTCACAAACTTCGGCGAAGGAGACCTACCGTTTTTCTGAGACGGTCGGTAGGCTCAATCCAATTCTTAACGATTTTCAGCGAGCAATAAGGACAGATCCGAAACGGCGTCTCCTTCCTAATGACTTTCGCTAAAAATATAGAAAGTCCTATTTACACTCCTCCTCCAATCCGACATTTTGAGAACGCATCTCTTTAGCAAAGATGCCCAATTTGGTGCACATGTAACACAAACCCCCTAAGGACGAAGCCGCGGGTGTGTAAACACGAGGCATTATATTACACACTTGCATACGACACAATTCTCCTTGATTGTCATCTCTCAGCCCTTTCTTCGATCCTTTCGTAGAGTGATCACGCCAAATTGGCAAGAGAATGGCACAATTGGGATCCCAAATAGAACGGCACGGGTACCATTGAGTTTAAAGAGTAAAATGAGTATGAAGTGAGTGAATTGAATAAAAATGAGGCATAGTTGAAAACATCCTGGGCTCGACTGAAGACTTTTTCAATGGTCGCGGACGAAGGGTAGCGCGTCGCGTAGCCCATCATGGCTTACATTTCAAATTGCTAAGTTTTGCATGATATTTCCACGAAGTATTTGATATTTTTCTCGAATAAACTAAATTATATTGTTACCTTTCGTGCATGCTGCATATGGCCTCAGTCGCTCCATCACCACAACCTTTTAAACGCATTTTGCATCCTATTATGTGTCACAATATCACCCTTTTAACGCACTAATCCTTGTTGTTGTACTAGCCAGTCATTCTCATCAATGGCTTCCCACACAGGACCGGCCTCGAATCGTTGAGACGGTCGATTTTTTTTCAGTGGTATCCCGATCCCTACTTAAGGATTCTTTGTAAGGGGCGCTTTGAGTGAGTACGCCGTCCGTCGGATGGGACGTTAAACTGTGAGACCCCTTGGGGCCTTTCGTTTTTGAGAGTAGGCCCTTCCTCCATTCTCTTCCATCCGTAATGACCTCAGATGTTGGTCGCCTCCACTAATAACAGCTACCATATCATTATTCCCATCAAAGATATGGAAGACCATTAATGGATCAGTATTTGTCAAGTCAGTATTATTAAGTCAACATCAAAGCTGCGTTGGCGTACAGACGCGGTCGCACCACGTCGATGACCTTTCTAGCGGTTTCCTAATTTGTACTAATCAATAGAGCACCGACGGCTGGGGCTATCGGGCCGCTAAGCCCTCGGGGAAAGAATTTCACGTCCGTCCAGATGGTCGCCGTCCCGGTGACGTCCTCAGAAGTGCTTCGATGCTCACGGCACTCACAAAAACAATATGATAACGGAGTCCCAATTGCAGGTAGGAAAAAACATTTCACCTCATTTCACGAATTAGGTCCGTAAGATCGTTAGAAAACTATTCCAGTGCACCCGATATTTTCGCCGTAAAATATTACGGTGTTCCCGGTCTACCTGACCGAGAACACTCGCCGGAGTCCCAGCAGGACAATCAAGCGCACACGCAGTGACGCAGACAGAGAGGATGGAGATAACACGAGCGCAGAGGAATAGGAATTCGAAACTAGTCCAATGAGTTTATCACTTCCATTTCTAATAATCCGACGCCTCGCCATCGCCGGAGAGCACTTCAAGTGGAGCACTGATCCAAGGTTGGCCTCAGCGCCGACTACTGAAGCCAATGGCGAACGCCGGACGGGACCTCAAGACTTGCTAGAATATGAAACACACCTCGAAGTATCTCAAGAAGGGAGGGAAACAAGGGCATCCATTCGAACGGTTCAGTCAGTTAGGCCGATCGATAGAGGCCTATAAAGTAACGGGTTTAAAAATGAAACACAACAAAATTGAAAACACCTAGCGTACGCTTCGTGAGTGTTCGCTGTTAGTTGCCCATTACAATAACCAAAAAATAACTTTAAAAATTCTAACTCGCATGCATCGTCCTTGGTTGTACTGAATTTCAAAACTTCTGGAGAAATGTACGTTACTCCTCATGATATTATGGATACATGAAACTACATCGAACTGAAGCGTAAATCTATACAGAATATGCGCTCGAAACGTAAATGAACAAAGTAAACAGACGTATCCAGGGTTCTAAAGACATTCTAAAAATGTTAGTTTCTGGTCCCATGGAAATAGCGTTTGCTCCGAGCAACCTAGCGACATCTACAGTGATCTCCCGAGTTAGTTAAAATGGGAGCGCGAGTCCTTCGAGTGATATCAGCAACACCTTCGCGGGGGCGCTTTCCTACTAAAAAGGATGCAGTACAATCCTGAGAAGAGAAATAAATGCTTACACATACAGTCCCGGCGGGCCTACCTCGCGGTCCAAGGGAAAACTCTGGGCGTCACACTCATGTGTACCTTGTAATGGGGAAATGGGCGTTTGAAAAATCAACAAAATTTTACGAAAACACTTGGCTGCATCAAACAAATACATTGAATTCATTTTGAATAAAACTGCGTATTTGTAATATTTCCACAATAATTTTTTATATTCTTACACGAAAATGGTTTCGACGCTTAACGTCATCTTCCGCTACCTGAAGATGACGTCGAAACCATTTTCGTGTAAGTATATAAAAAATTACTGTGGACATATTACAAAGACGCAGTTTTATTCCAAATTAATAGTATCAAATTCCATAAAGTTACGCCGGAAAACATCAAAGAATTTGGAATCATCCGAATTAGAATTTAGGGAGAGAAATGATTTCCCAATAGTTGAATCTCACCTTAAATAATACTTATCCCTAGTATTTGAAGACCCAGCACAAGAAGACAATATCTGAATTGAACGAAATGCCACCGGATTCGTTGAAATTGAATTTTATTATATATATATATATATATATATATATATATATATTTATACGTATATATATATATTTATACGTATATATATATATATATATCCTGCAAGCTACCGCTAGGGTGTGTGGCAGGGGGTGATTTCACACCAGAATAATTTTATCCGAAAATGACCGTACCGCGGTCGAACAATGTTATTATGATCCCCTATTGTTCGTGGAAAAAATGACATCTTAAATCTATTTGTTATGCACTTAATATCTCCAGTTTTATTGAAATGATCTCTCCTACTGTAGTATGATGGGGGCAATAATACATTTTCAACATCACTACTAAAGAGACATCCTTCCAATTTATTCAAGAGATTTAATCTATAATTTAACCCTCGCTCCGTGAGTGATTCCCAGCCTAGCTGCTCTAATATTTCGGATACCCTACTAAGTTTATCATAACAACGTGTTACAAATCCAGCTCCTCTACGCTGCACGCGATCCGATTCGGCAATCAATCCAACTTCGCGAGGATCCCATATACGTACGATTACTTGTAACATATTCTAAATGAGGCCTAACCAACGACAGATAACATTTCTCTTTGACCTTTTCATCACATTTACCGACTACTCCTCTAATAAATCCTAATTTTTTTGTTAGTTTGTCCACATGTTGCCCATAGGTGATTCACCCGGGAGAGGTCGTTAGTGAGGGTAACGCCTAAGTCTTTAATCGAGTCTACACATTCCATTTCGGTATTCCCAATGCAGTAGGCATTCGGGAGGGAATTTCTCTTTTTCCAAAAATTAATGACTACGCCCTTTTAAAAGTTTAATTCTAATTGCCAAGTGTCGCACCAGCATTGTATACCATTAAGGTCATCTGATAATAAATGCTGTGTCTTCAGGATCATGAATATCACGGTAAACCACTGCTTCGTCGGCAAATGTATCTTACCAGTGACCACGGAGTCCACGTCGTTAAAGTAAAGTAGGTATAAAAGAGGTCCGATGACACTTCCCTTGGGAACACCTGAAGTAACCTCTACTGAATTCGAGCTAACTTAATCTATCACTACTCTTTGAACCCGACCATTCAAAATGTCTTTAATCCAATCCCGGATATTTTTATCTATGCCCTATGATTGAATGAACACAAAGCGTCATGGGAAAACCGAAAAATCGATGGGGGGAGACACTATAGGCACGACAACGGCATGCAAAATATGGCACATTGAATGCATACGAATTGCATGAGTTTAAGGCTGGCATCGAGGGCACAATTCTCATTTCACATTAAATCGATGGTAAAACCTCAGCGATGCGGTGGGGAAGATTGACGAAAAGTACAGACCGACCGAAATAATGAATCTTTTTCCCCGAGAATTAATCGCGATCATAACAATGATAGGCAGAGCCATTCAAACCACTCGACAAAGAAATGAATGACCGCACCTAAAACAATCGCTCTTCTAATGTAGTGAAATATCCTGAAAACCAACTCAATCCGAATGAAAATTATTTCAACTGAGACTTCGAGCGTTACCCGGATGAAATCATTTTATTGCGACTAGTCACATAAAAGTATATTTTTCTAAATGCTTTCATCCGAGTGGATTCCCTCAGCGGGCCACAGCACATACTCGGGAGACTCGAACAGGGCTTACCTTTCTCGATCCTCCGGGCGAGGGGCCGGAGCTGGCGAGGAGCGCGGCGGCGCTGTTCTTGCGGAGGTTGGAGCGGCCGTTGATGAGCACGTTGTCGCCCTCGAAGTGCACGTTGCAGGGGGGCGGCGGGTCGGAGGAGACCCATCCGAAGGCGTCCGTCGCGTCCTCCTCGTCGTCTTCTTCGTCGTCGTCGTCCGTCGACTCCCCGCGCGTCGAGTCCCGCAGCCAGATGGATCCGGGCTCGTTCCTCTGGCGAGAGCCACCGCGGAGCATTAGTATTGCACTCATTCAACCATTTCAGCACCCTGCTAGCCCCCGATAGGGTGTGCAGCAGGGGGGTGAATTCACACAACAATAATTAAAACCCGAATATGACCCCTAACCGCGGCCGGACCATGTTATTCTGATCCCTCATCGTTCGTGGAACATATGACGTCTTAAATCTATAATATGTTCTAGACTAAATCTTTGATGTGATCTATGATGTGTCTTACAGGCTACTAAAAATACTAATACTATAGTGGGAAAGAATTTCCCTTTGAGGATATTTCAGATCTTAAACTTGGATGAGGCTTTCGAATAATAGCATTAATTTACTTTCAGATATCTAATGTCATGCTTTTAATAATTTTCTTTTAAATTTGGAACCGAATGTACATTACGGCAAATAGATGCACTGCAAATTGTGGAATCTGCTGATTTCGAATCCTCTCGATGGCATAATAATCAGATTATCCGCACTGATGCCCTCCTCCCTCGGTTTTATTTTTGCGCGTCCACAATTAGGTCATTTGATATTTTAGTACCCCTTATACTTTGCTTCACTTTGAGTATATTTCTAGAGTTATACTTGTAGCATACTTTATTTGGTAATTTAGTATCCTACTTTCGCGCGAGTGCGTCGTATTCCTTGCTAACTGAAGTTGATATAAATCACAAACTTGAGGGATCGGGGATCGATTACATTACATTCGAGGTATACTTAAATTAATTCAAACCAAACCTAAGCAAATACCCAGCAACTAATTACTAGTAGGCCAACAAAATATTTATGACCTTAACTGGGCTTGGCGAGCCTCAAGAACCCGCACCGGCTAGCACCAAAATTGAATTTAATCCAGTTCGCATTTCGCCTAATCCGCCTATAAAATTCCGAGCACGTCCACGCATTCAAACCCAATTGTATTCGCAATCTCCATCCCATGTGAAGTCTTCAGTCGTCTTTCATTATTCACATTCTAACATAGCTCCAAAGAGCACCCCTGACTGATCAGGGGGGGTACGTCCTGCCTTCCTGTGGATGCGCCACTGGACTCCCAAATGACAGGAATGGAGGGTGGCAAAAGGATAAAAAGGATTAGAACTCTCCACTTGGTGCTGTCGCTTACTTGTGCATGGCAGGCTTCTGAGATGTGGGTGTGTAGAGGGATGGAAAAAGAGAAACGGAAAGAAATAAAAAGGAGAACTTCTGGGCATGGTTGGGAGAGGGGATATGGCTGCAGGACGCATTGAGTAGGGAGCGGAGTTTTGGGTCAAGGGTGGTCTGGGGTGTGGTGATCACCCCCTGCCACACACCTTAGTGGTGCCTCGCAGATCACTAAATAAAAGTGGCAACGGTGATGAAAGTTAGGGGAGAGTGCTGGGGCAGAGGGATGGAAAAAATAGGCGTAATGGACAGGATACATGGAAGCAGGGAGTACGCATATACGCAGTTGAATATCATGATGCAGGGTGTCCGGGTACGTATTAATTAAGTGTCGTGTTTATGAGGGTTCAGAAATGTACCATTGCTCGACCCCTGGATCCACAGAAATCTGCCTTGAGAGGTGACTACTCTTCATACTGAAAATATCGCTTTATGCCTGCGAATAAGGAGAACCTAGGTCCAAGTGTGGGTATCACTCACGGAGCGAAGGTTAAATCACAAATTAAAAGCTTCGCACAAATTGGAACGATGTCTCTTTAGCGATGACGTTGAAAATATATTCTTAGCCGTACTACGTCAGAAGAAATCATTTAAATGATAAAATCAGAGGCATAAAGCGTAGAGCCGATAGATTTAAGATGCCATTCTTTCCACAAACGAGAAGGGGTCTGAATAACATTATCCGACCGCACTGCCCATGGGGGGGGGGGGGGGCATTTAGTGTTAAAAGTACGTAGTGTGGTCGCCCCCACCCACACAACTAGGAAAATAAGTGTACTGATTTTTCCCGCCGCTCCAGGCGCGCCCAGCACCGCTCTGACGGGCTGCGATTGGAGGGGGGTATGTTGGCAAGCGACGCTGAAAAAGGCAGTCGGCTCTGAGCTGTGGTGTAGTGAGGAGCTCTGTTAACGCGAACCTCCACGCTCGACCCACGTCACGGAACGCGATGCCGAAGTTTTTGGAGCAGCGTTATTCCATCAAATTTGCGGTAAAGCTTGGGAAATCGTCTACCGAAACTGTCGGTATGATTAACCAGGCTTACGGGGAGTCAGCCATGTCCAGAAACATGATCTTTCGGTGGCACAAAATGTTCGTGGAGGGCAGAGAAGAGGTCGACGACGAACCACGGCCTGGACGCCCATCAACGACACTCACCGACGAAAATGTGCGAAAAGTTCGCGATGTACCGAACTCTGATCGTCGTCTTAGTGTTCGGATGATAGCAGAGCAGTGTAATGTGCCAAAAACAATAGTGCACGAGATTATTAGGGAGCAATTACAGATGCGAAAAATTTGTGCAAAGTTGGTGCCGAAAGTGCTCAGTGATGATCAAAGACTCAATCGTTTGGAAATCGCGACACAACTTGCGGATCACTGCAAAAATGATCCACATTTTTTAGAGAACGTTGTTTTGGGTGACGAGACGTGGATCTTTGAGTACGACCCGGTGTCGAAGAGACAAAGTGCGGAGTGGCACACCCCATCATCACCCCGTCAAAAGAAAGCTCGCATGAGCAAATCTCGGATCAAGGCGATGCTCATTGTCTTTTTTGACAAAAGGGGAGTCGTCCACTACGAATTTGTACCTGAACGACAAACTGTAAATGCTGCATTTTACGTCCAAGTGCTCGACAGGCTTCGAAAACGAGTCGCCCGCGTCCGGCCAGCGATCAAAAACATCTGGCGGCTGCATCACGACAATGCGCCGTCTCACACCGCGCTTGTCGTGTCGGACTTCTTGGCCAAGCACGGCGTGGCAACGCTGCCGCACCCGCCCTACAGCCCGGACTTGGCACCACCGGACTTCTTTCTGCTCCCGAAGATAAAGAGGAGTTTGAAAGGAACGCGATACGGGACTTTGGACGCCGTCAAAGAGGCCGTGACGACGTGTCTTCGAGAGGTTCCCGATGATGCCTTCGCGGGAGCGTTCCAGGAATGGGAACGCCGCTGGAACAAGTGTATCGACTCACAAGTGTCCTATTTTGAGGAATATTAGCTTAAGATATGTAAAAGTGTAATAAATTTTTTTTCCTGAGCTCGGTACACTTATTTTCCGGACGAACCATTTCATCATTACATAGTACCCTACAACTACCGCTAGGTTGTGTTTCTCGCGTATCCTAGGTCACACTGAGCTCCACTCCATAAGAATACCAGCATTGATGACATAAAGGGATAATATGGAAGCCCCATAACGTCAAAATAAATAAACCCCTGACACAGGTAGAAAGTGCGACTAGAATGGTGACGACAATCATACATATATCGTATCTTAACGAGACCAAGCATTGAATTTCTTATCGTCTAACACGGGAACTCAGCATAAAGGCATGGATGTGCATTAGAAATTGTCTCGAACTACTCCAATGTAAAAATTTCCTGGAAATAGAATAGAAAAAATTAAAGGCAAGAAGGAAGTGCATCATTTAAAAAATGCGCACTGAATCAAAGATTGGCACTTAGATTGCAATTAGAACACTGGTTACTAAGGTCGGCAGCGATGGTGCATCTTTGAAAGACTCATACGTATTGGGTGCGTTTATGCCGGGCATCTCGATTGAAGTGAACGACCAATCACGCGTGCGTAACACTGCTAAGTAATTATGCCACAGCGTAAGGAGAGATTTCTTTACTTGCTCAATTGATTATTGCCCCATGGTTGTAAACATGATGACAAGACGCAATTCCTAACACTATAAGGGTGTACTTTCGACACACCCACATTGAAACTCGCGACACTAACTCGAAATGAATAGGCGTTCGTTAAACCTTGACTCAACAGAATTGCCAATAAAACAATTTGTTCACAACACTTTCGCCTTTGAATTTTCGTTCCGAATGCCCCATTACAGCCATTACTTCTTCTGGCAGCAGAAATTGGCATTCCAGCAGAAGTAATCACAGTAACGCCTAAAAATATGCCTATATAATAGTGTGCTATATACTTATTACATATTTTCAAAAAATTTGCATTAGTATCGCTGCCACTCAAGTGTACAATTTTGCCGTTTCGGTTTCTTTCAGCAGGTTATAGTTAGCAAATATTTCATGACGACATAATTCTCCTCTGACATTAACCATACAATAAAACTCCCTCGACTATATACAATTAAGAAACGAACGCCGCATCGCGAAGACCTACGAGGGCATAACTTTTTTACTGTTTCACAGCGAACCACCACCTCGAAGAAACGATTGCGATGGAGGAGGACTCCAGCCATCATTTAATCTCTTTTCGTAAATTCAAAATTTCATTCTTCATCTGCGACCGAAAAAACTCTTATTCCAAGAATAAGTTATCAAGTAATCGTCTGGTTTCATTAGCTGATAGTGTTAACAAAAAAAATGTAAGATAATATTTATCTGTACATGGAATTACTGCGCGAGTGAATATTTTTTTTCGAATAATAGATACTTTTGCGATATCAAGCCACAGTTATTTTGAAACGTTTCGACTTACGCTTCGTAGCTGCGTGATATATTTGGTACTTGGTCCAAATCACTACAGACAAATTAACCCATCCGTGCCTATGTTATTATTGAAGACCTCGAGATCACTGTACCGATACCTTAAATAATGATATGAACATGATAATGTGGAATGATCAAGTGAATGAGATCAACAACTTTTTGAACGCAATTTATCCTTCACTGCATCCTATAAAGACTTATGAATCACATTTCATGATTTAAGTTCGACGAGTGGGCATACCGTCAACTTTTTATAATCACCAGACTGATATTGAAGTCAATAAATGAATAAATAACAAAATCATCGCGCTGAAATGACAAATAACACTCGCATCAGGTTCTTCGTTATTCGATCAGAAGCACTTCCATCCTAGCAAATGGATTAAAGTGCTTCCTTGAGAGCTGAAACATAGTAATTGTCGTGCTTCAAATAAAATTTTCGACACTAAATGACACGCTACGGATCACAAAAGATGATCAAATAAATTTATTTGAAACCTTATTCGGATTGAACCGATGAATAAGCTTCTGCGATTCGCAACATATGCGAAGTGCATCCATAGCAGAAATGCTTCTCGTTGTTGTGCATAATCCCATCATAACAATTAGAGAGTTAACAGAGGAAGAGGCGGGAATCGAACCATGGACTGAGGAATAGCAGGCGAGAAAGTTGTCCCCCGCCGTCATTGTAGTACGCGTTTCAATTGACCACGAATACAGGGTACATGCCACGGTTGACACGTTGTTCAAAACAAATCAGCCGCAAGACACGTGATGGCATCCCAAGTCACGTGTCTTGATAAGGCTCTAAACCACTGCCATTGATTGGCTACGATCAACGCTCACTAAAACCTCCACCATAACCGATGAAGAACATTTACGCCAAAAAAGTAAGAGAAATTAAACCTTAGGCTGCCTTGAGCACCGAAGGTTAAAAAACCCTGCGGCGAGTGACATTCACACTCGGGGGCTCCCGGCCTACGGCTTCCAACGAAGGGTCATCGCGCGCATTTGTGTTACACAGAGTAATTAATCCTCCGGTCAAGGAAGGCTTTTGATGGATCCAACATAAAAGCCCTGCTACGTTTCTAAGCCACACCGAACACGACACTAAACCCTGCACTGCAAGAAGCCATTTCTTAGGGCCACACACATAGTTTCTGCCCCCTTCATTCCCCCTAACATACCCATCCATTCTCCTCCACCCTCTCACCGCCATCTTCAACAGTCGATTGCCACTGCCCATCATCTCTCCACTCTTCTTGGACTCCCATCCCAGCGATCTCTTCCCCCGCACCCGCTATGCATGCCTCCTCGCATTACTTCACCCTTCGTCTTCCTTTCCACCCGTTTCTCTCCGTCCACCCTCCGCCACACCCGCATCTCAACATTGCCCATCCCCCTGCCCCGACCACTGGCTTTCTCCCCCGTTTAATGCATCGTCCCACATTTAAGTTTTCATCAAGTCTTTTCCTTAAATTTTTTGAGATTCTAAACCATCTGATGATGGTTCTGGTTCAACGTCGGAACCTGGGTCGTGTTCAAATTAAGTGTGTGGAATTCCAAAGTCTATCATTTCATTTCGTTTCAATATTTCCCTTAAATCTTCACTATTGATCCCCATCATCCACTTCCTCCTATTTGTTACTTCATCTGGCGCAATTCTTTTATAAATGCCCTCATTAATTTGCCCACTTTCGCAACACTTTCTAAATGGGTGAGCAGTGTTACCTGTTTTAGCTTGAGTCCCCCCGACTTTAATTTTGGTCTTAGCCTTCCTATTTCGAGAGAAAATCATTACCTCGATTTTCGTCATCGATCCTCATCCCAAACCTATCACGCTCTTCCTGTAGGAGGAGATACAGTTCCCGAAAATTTCGACGGCGTTTGTGACGCTAAAGGTACGCCGAGTGTCTCGGATTTGAACCGTCGGTCAGCACTCAAATCCACTGAACAACCACGCCCTCCTCAGTGACGCTACACATACAGTCTCTTAATTGAGCGCCTCATTCATTTTGTCATGAATACTCCCTTCGATGGCATCATTTGCCCATCATAAGTTGATGGAATTTGTTCCATTCTGATTTCATCAGTCATTGCGTTCCTGCTGTCTCGAAAAACTTTTAAAAAGTTTAATTTGGGTTACCCAAAAATATGGTGACCGCAAAGAGGTTTGATTTAAACGGAACTGGGTCAAAGAAAAACTCGATCGTGCAAGATACCTCTCCATTCTACGGGCCTTACACCCTATTTATTTTATACCCTTTAACCGCTGTTTCTGGTGGCTCTTTAACCGTAGGCGTTATATTCCAAAACGCCTTGCTGTTTATTTATCGCAGAGGAGGTTATACTGATATTTGGACGGAAATATAAACGTGAGTTATTAAAATTATCCAGTTATGCTTTCAATCCATTGGCACAATGAGTTTTTGAAATACTGTCAAGATACTATACCAAGCATAATAAACAGAAATGGAAATTATCAGATTTCCAATGGGCAAGTATTCTTGGAAAATGTAAGATCTGGAGCTTTCCCGGCATGCCTGCAGAATAAATCCTTCCCAGATCTCCTACCGGGTAACGTATCCCATCTTCACGACTTTTCGACGGCCGGCTGACTCATTGTCGATGGGACCCCCAACATTGAGACGAAGATTCGAATCCGTCGGCGATTGGAACGTCCGTCGGCGGCAGACACGGAGAAAGACACCACGAGATCAATGCATTCCGAATTACGAGAAACGGAGTCGAGCAATCGGAATCATGACCTTTCTCCCTCGCATTCCCGGAAGAACATATTGAAAAAATGAAATAGGATGAATTAACGTGACCCTTAATCATGTCTACTCAGTCTTGATTGCCATGGAAACAATGTCCCTCGACCGTCATAGAACCTGCAGTCACGTCAGTGCGGTTGTCCGGACCACGCCTCGAATGGAATGCTCGTCACGAAGTTGAAATTTTTGGATTCATACGCTATAGAAATGTACCGAAAAACGCTTTCACTTGTTCACACACCGGATGGATCACTTACAATACTTATGCCAACTTCAAAGACGTGAAACTCGTGCCATTATTAACCCCCGAATACTTCACCGAGGAATTATTATCGATGGCTCTTACGGTAGCAATAAGCACAGTGATTAGAAACCAAGACATGTCCGATTCCGATCAGATGACCACTATTTCCGCGGCCTTTATCATTGCAGCTACTCACCTCTCTCAAATAACTTAAGATGTATACATTGGCACCATCACCAATACTTCTAAGAAAGATTCGGGATAATTAGGGAAAGTGTTTTTTTTTCGGTTAAGGTATGTTTTTACTTAAACGGACGGGATGGGGGGAATGGTTGTTCACTCAAACGAATCCCAAGTTCAGATGAACACAAATAAAACAAAACAGAAGGCCACGGCGACTGCTGGCACTTCAGCCATACTTATCGCTTTCAATTGCGATATCATCAATGCATTGGACGCAGAGGAAAACCCCCACAGCTGATTCAACCACATCCAGCCAATGACCGGTGATTGGCTTGGAACCATGCCCTTCAAGTGCACGCCCTCCTTTTATCTTAATGCCTGCCATGATATTTCCGAATACCCTCGGACGTTTACCAAGTTTTACCACCTGCTGGACCCCTACTCCACTGAAGAAGATACCGGGAAGAGCGAAAGGACGGTCAATATTTCATACTTGGATAAGCATTGGTCAGGCGTGTAATTGATGGCACCTGTGGGCTTCAGCCAATATTTCACTCATTGATAATAAACTCGTATTTCAACACAATGGCGGTAAGATGAGCCTTTGAGCCTGCACGAGAGATATCAGTTCGGCCGGTCGCTCGAAACTTGGATGGCTTACGGCGCGTTGATAACTCTATCTTGGAAGAGATGGTACTCGATCACGCGACAACCGCTGAATCCGGCGCGGATGTCTCCCCGTCGTCCTCGCCGCCGCGCAGAGGACCAGCTGAAGCGACAACCGCTGTCCGGCAAGGAATCAATCGCTCAAAGGACTCGCTCAGAGATCCTGCGGCCAGAAGAGGGGGGAACAAGCATCTCTTCCATTTCCCTCGCACACCATTGGGAAGAAAGTCTGATTGCTAATGTTAGAAATAATCTAACCACACAAAAGCTCAAAATAAACACCATCTTACCTCATACTATACTACCTTGATCAAAAATTTCCCGGAATTTATTCAGAAAATTAAAAATACAAGTTTATTCATCTAAATCTATATTGTCCCCTTCAAAGTAATCCCCATCGACCGCAACACACTTATGCCAGCGCTTGATCCAATCCTCGAAACATTTTTTATATTCGGTTTTCGGTATGTCCATCAGTGCTTCCTGCGATTTTTCCATTACTTCCTCTCGGCTGCTAAAACGCGTTCCCCGTAATGGTTTTTTAACTCGATTGAACAGAAAGAAGTCACAGGGAGCCAAATCAGGTGAATTCGGTGGCTGTTGGATGGTATTTGTTGCATTTTTCGTCAAAAAATTACGAATAATGATAGCACTGTGCGACGGTGCGTTATCATGGTGCAAAATCCACGAGTTTTCTGCCCACATTTCTGGTCTCTTTCGGCGAATTGCTTCACGCAAACGTCTCATAACGCCCAAATAATACTCTTTGTTTACTGTCTGGCCTTCTGGCAAAAATTCATGATGCACTACACCGTTGTAATCCATGAAAACCGTCAGCATTGCCTTCTTTTTTGACTGAAAACGACGTGGTTTTTTTGGTCTCGGCTCATTTGGTGAACGCCATTCACTTGCCTGATGTCTGGATTGCGTGTCGTACTCATAAACCCACGTCTCGTCTCCAGTAATGATCCTTTTGATGAATGTGGGATCGGATTCAGCCTCGCAAATCATGTCTTTTGCGACGTCAACACGGTCTCTTTTTTGCATGAAATTGAGGTCTTTTGGCACCAACTTTGCTGCTACACGACGGAAACCCAAATCATTAACCACAATGTCTTGGGCGGATCCATAGGCAATGTTCAAGTCCTCCGCTATTTCTCTGATGGTTAATTTGCGGTTATTGACCAACATTTCTTTTACTTTATCAATTTTTTCACCGACTTTCGATGTCGATGGTCTGCCACTGCGTTCATCATCTTCGATTGACTCACGACCACTTCTGAACCGCTCGTGCCACTGGTAAACGACCGTTTTTTTAGAGAATCGTTGCCGAAACACTTTTCCAACATTTCCAACGTCCGTGCGCCACTAAATCCGTTTTTTACGCAAAATTTAATACAAGTTCGTTGTTGCAAATTTAAATCCATTTCTGCAATTGTAAAAAATCGCCAACACACACAGAGATAGATGTACTCTTGGCTACTTAGATGTACTTTTGCAAATGTCAAGTTATGACACTAAGATTTAAAGGGAATATCAACAACAGATGTACCAATTTAACAAAAAAAACAGAACTCAAATCCAAACGATGGGAGCGCCACACGGTGGTTATTCCGGGAACTTTTTGATCAAGGTAGTATAAACAACTTAGAATATCCGCAGCTATTCAATGAACGTACTTATTGATAGCATTTTTTATTTCTTTTATAGATAATTTGCTGATGCCCATGCTAGACCCGAATGAAACCACTAGATACCACCATTTCACTCTACATGTAATCCCACGACCGACACTGGTTTGCACCACTGCATAATTCTGTTCAGTTGCCGATCTAGTTACGGTTATTCATCGCGGAGAGGATTGATTTTTTCAATCAAATACGAGGTATTTTTAATGCCATGCTCGCCAACAAAATCACACGATAATACTGCGATTCTTGGAATTTTAACCGCGATAGATAAAGAGCCGGAACATACGGTCAAAGAAATCTCCCAATTCTAAAACATTTGATTTTTACTCACTCAAACTTGAAAACTGTTAAGCAAAGTGGCCTTCAGATACCTCTAAGCAAAATACGCATAATGCATATTTTAGCAAAACATACCTTGGAACCTTGAATTCGCACTGAAATAGAAGCAAGGAACATAGACGCAATGCATGACCATGGAGCACTGTAAGTTCGCCCTGCCCTGCATTCGGATGTCGAACACCGCCGCACCTTGCCCAAGCATAGTCGATGGCGGAGCTAAACAAGAGGCAGCTGCTGCCTCAGCAACACTCGCCCTGACATCTCGATATCTCACGATGGATTGGCACCAAGCATTACGGTCGTTTTCGCCATTCAATGGTAAACAAAACAGAATGGCATATGGTCAGCGGAAAGAACTTCGAATGCAGCAATATTTTGTCGCCGATCGCGTATTCGGAAAACAACCTGAATTGCCAAGGTCGGAACAATGTTATCTTTTCAGACGCAACAACAACTTGAGTCGCAAGGGCGGCAGAAACCCTGTCCGGAAGCCCATACTGTCGACAAATCATAAGCCTACTTAAAAAAAAATAATATACACACTAGCCGAAGATGAAATTCTTTAAAAAAGGGCAAACGTAGCTCTTCCATAGCAACTGCGTCAGATAGCTTAAAACAGTTTCCCCATTGATATGTCACTTTCGGTCGGCACGACCGCGCACCGCGTTCGGTAGAGTGGAGGGCACACGGCGTATTACGCGCTAACGAAACGCGCAAACGCACCAAATCACGACCACCATCAGCCGGAGGGCACAAAATGCTTCACCGACGAGGCCATATTACTGCAGAAGTCCGCATGCACCTCGGAAAAATAAGGTGATAATTAAACTCTGAACCTGACGACGACCAATAAAGGCGTTTCAGGAATCGCAACATCACAGACGCTTTAAGACAAAGCAATTAGAATGAATATGATTCGTCGATATTGAAGAGTGTCATTTATATTTCCGCTTTAATGCAAATTATCGATATTTAATTAATATAAACGATACGAAACTAATTCCTTACCAATCATGCATTATGTAGAAATGCAATAATGCTAGGCAAACGAAGATTATGTTAATGCAGTGCTGGTAAATTCTTCTTCACCTAAAATCTGACGCGCACGGAAGCTTTGCGGTCACAATTAGATTAATGTTGCGAAATTTCACTCAACTTTGTTAATGGCGTTCTTTCGAAAAATTCACTTGGATTGCGAAAGTAGAAGAAATGTCTCCCGGGGGGGGGGCACTAAATGTTTACTCTTTCGATAGATAGCGAAAGAAATGGCGTCAACCGTTGTTCCATTTCACCCTAAATGTACTTATCTGTTCTTCGAGGCATTGGTCACGAGGTGTGGACGACAACGGATGCGTTTTCACTCGAAAATTGAAGAGGCAACCGGCACCAGATTACTCCGAACGAGGACCAACGTCCATGACGTAATGAGCATCCGACGAAAGGAGTAGAGGGCAACATATGCTCTCACCGACACTCATGCGAGGATCGGAATTGCACAAAATGCCACCACAGCGGGACTACGGAACCAGTCCCTCGGGATGCGGAAGAAGACGTTAACAGGATTGTAAACTGTGAAATAGACAGGAGGTCCAGCAGAACTTCCCGATGAAATTCCCGTTAAACATCTCGGTTTTTCCCAAAGTTATTTCCCGGATAATGAAAAGTCTTTATCCTCATATCCACCACTTGCTCGTCTAGAGGTACATCCCCAACCGAGGGATGTCTCGATTGAAAACTTAAAAGAACGAGGAAGTGTTGAAGTTCTAGAAGTATGCGCATAAATAGTGTCGCGGATGCGCGAACGCCCACTATTGATTGATAGTCCCTTGCGAGGAAACGGAGAATGGCAGGCGTGCGTTAAGGAGTAAGGCACCGAAAACAATTAGCGAACGACTCGCCAGAATTCGGGGAAAGGGGCTCGAAAATCGTGGTTCCCAAATCCATATGAATTCCTGGACCCCCACCCACACTCCTGGATACCGCCTCTCCAAACATTTCTTCACCCCCGCCCCCCCGAGCAACCGCGGGCGCTAGAACGCCGCTCCAGTTGCGCGGGGAAAAGGTATAACACTTCCGTGGAAACGAGAACGGAGAGCCCAATTTCTCGCCGATCGTCGTGACTTCCACCGGGGGCGAGCAGATCAAAAGGCCGAGATAGAAGCGCGGGCAGGGGGGTGTGTGGAAGAGGGTGGTGCGTGGGAAGAGAGGGGGCGGGGCGGTTGGTGATGGGAGAACGCAACGGGTGCTCGCACGCCCAAGCACACTCACAGTGGTCCACCGCGAATGAAAAAAGTAACACCAAGACGCCTTCGCCTTTCAATATCGATTCCAGAGCTTCGAAGCAATCACCATCGTAAAAAGACTTCGATTCTTACTCGGGCAGAATTTCATTCAAAGCCCTTTCAAATTATGGAGAACTGTCACGTATACATTATCCACATGGTCTACCGTCCATAAGCTATAACGCGACTCGCTCCACGTTTTCCGGCATCTTCAAGAATTCAAAGCACTGCGTCTTCACTTGGTCATCATCTATGCTCGTATGCTCCATATACCGGGGCGATATCTCTTCCCTGCTACGTATTTAGGGTCGGTTCTTCTCTGGTCCACGAAGGACTCCGTCTTCAGTAACCAGATCTGCCCAGTCCTTATTTCTGTTCGCACCTCTGTTTATCATCACATTGACGTCGCTTCTAAACGTCCCTCTCTCCTGTTCCTCCACGCCTTGTCATGCGACCTAATCGTGAGGGATGGGGAAATCATTCGTCGAGTCAGTCACAGCTGGCACACACGCCTCACATCCACCGAAATGGATACGCTGCCCTTTAGTAGACACGAGAAGAAGCATTTCATGAATCACGGGAGACACCTTTCTACGACCAAAATTTGTTTTCCCCAGGGGAAACTCCACTAATTAGACCACGGCATTTCTGCTTCTTTCAATTTTAATGCCGCTGACAGAAATACTGTGAAGTGTTGAATTTTGTTATTGTTTATTCTATAGAGGCAAAAGTATGTCACTGTTGCCACACATTTAGCGAGAGGAGATACATTTCTACCATTTACGTCTAAAACGACGGGGTGCAAGCAAATAAATGATCCCGCGCGACCCACGCCGGGAAAATGATTCGGCTACCTCAGAGTCGAATGAACGCCCAATGGGAGGAGGCCTTCGTTTCTATTTCAGATCTACCGTACAGACATTAAATAAATTTGAGGCGGAACAAAACTTGCGCCAATTTATTTCACAGGTTTCATCTTCATAAACTAAACATTAATATGTACCCTTCACGTCAATAAAATTAGAGAGATCAAGTGTGGAACAGATACATTTATGATGGCATTTTTTCCACGAACGATAAGGGATCTGAATAGCATTGTCCGACCGCGGTAGGGTCATATTCGGGGAAAGAACCCGATTAAGACCCTAGTGTAGGGTCCAATTGGGGTCAAAGTTAGTCTGGTGCGTATTCACCCCCTGCCATTCCCCCTAGCGGTGACTTGCAGGTTACTAAAATATCTAAAATACGTGAAATACCCTTGATCTAATAGAATTGTTTAACCGAAACATTTGCGTCCGAAAATATTTCTTCAGTCACATGCGTGCAAGCATCTCAAAAGGGAAATCGGGGAACATATCTAAAACAGCATTTTAAAATATTCACTTCATTATAAAGACACCATGAGAAGTCAGCTGGTAATATAGACGTTACTGTGTTTTAAGCGAGCGGACTCAATAGTAAGCAGTTTTACGTTGCTCAAGTCTCGCAAAAAAAACACATCTGCAACAGATATCATTCGCAAGCTGAGAGCATATTTTCAAGCTTGTCCCCATTGGATAATCTTATGGCATCCACTTCACAGCAACATGAGTTGCATAAGATCTTGGGAGCACCAGTTACCGCTGGGAAAAGTTTCTGCGAGCGGGAGGAAACTCTTTCTGGACAGAGTAGAAAGGAATATGGATAAAAATACTCAAAATTTGGGTTGAAAACAAAGGGTGCAGATTCGGATTGGAGAGTTGTTGCAGTGAGGGCGCTAATGCCTATGCACACCCAATTAAGGTCCGCGAGAGATATTGTGGTCACTCCTCTGCGGTCAGCAATCCAAGTGCGCTGCACAATCAGTCTGATGGAATGTTAAAATCGGGAATCCTTGTCTTTTTTTTTCGCAATAATCTAACTATGATGAGCCCTGGGCTTCTTATCGTACGTGAGGGGCCGGGGTTCGATTACAGCTGACACCTGGGCACCCTCAGCTTCACCGAAGCTTTCTGGGAAACCACGGGTGGCACAGGGAAAGGGGCATGAGTGGACTACACACGCCCTTGGGTTTAGTACGATTAGGTGAACTCCAACGATGACTATCCAAACAAACCCCTTCGTTTTTTTACACTCTGAAATTGTTGCATTGAAATGCACATTAGCGGATGACTCCGTAAAAAGTACTGATGCGGCATCTCCCGCAGTTTCTTTGGAATTTGTCAAAAGTATAAACACCAGAAGTGTTTAAAGTTGGCTTTTACCTCACGGACTTTGGCGCGTCGAGCACGACTACGAATGCCTGTGACATTGTATGTACGGTATTTCGTCACAACATCTTGTCCCTTTCAAAAGCCCCAAAATTTCAGAGTTTAAGAGGACGCCTCGGTAGCTTAAGTGGCTAAAGCACTCGACCGGATATTGAGGGATCTGGGTTTGAATTCCAGTCAAGGCGAATGACTTTTAAACTCTGAAATTGTTGCATTGAAACCCCTTCGTGTTGTTTACCCTGCTTATTTTCAAAACTATTGTTGAGATTTACTCCGGACCACTTTTAAACACATACTAGTGCATCTCTACCATATTACCCCTCTATACTATTGGCAAAAATTGTGTCAGTAGTTTTGCAACTACCTTACGAGTCCAATCACAGAAGAGCACTCCACGCGGAAGCTAGCCACCAACTGAATATAGGTCTCATACTCCCCTAAGATTTATATCCGCCGAAATTTGTAATTTCCTCTCAAAACGAGATAAAAATTAAAACTACACGAAGTTTACTTAAATTACGAACCGAGTTTGTGCCGAACGGCACAGATTCTCCGTTTATAGAAAACTCAAAGCATAGTAATTATTTGAACTGGCGTTGAATGTCACTCACCTTAATCTGTGGTAAAATAATGTGGGAGTCCAGCTAACGAAAGCAAGAACGCCACTATTTTATCGTACATTAACCCGTCGTAAATACACAAATGTCACAAGAAATCAGAGAAACATTGTCCGACCGCGGTAAGGTCACATTCGGGTCGAAATTAGTCTGGCGTGTAGTCACCCCCTGCCACCCACCCTAGCGGTGGCTTGCAGGGTACTAAAATATCTGCTCATCTAAGATGTCAAATATGAAAACAGAGACAAGTAAGGAGCGTCCCGGTGTGCCTATGAACAAAAAATGAAGTTTTCGCGGCTGGATTGGAAAAAAAATTCCGGACAATCACAGAAGCGAGTCTTAGTGACCATCTGATTGTGGTTAGTCGTCGCTCAAACAAACCAGGGAGCGAGAACACTTTGGAACAGCGTCAGTATTCGTGACAAGTACTCACAGTTCTTTAGACAACATAATTTTCAAGGAAATTGGACTCGAAAAATGGGGAATCCTGCAGAATCGCTCGGCACTTCAGACCATAGGCAATTCGCAAGTGATGTAAATACAACACTATTATTCATTCCAACGGCCTCTGAAGACACCGCGCCGAATGTTTATGACCTGCAACCCAGTCGATAAGAGCCTGTGCCAGTTAAAAACCCTTCCAAGTAATACATTTTCTATTGGTATAGGAAAAATCGCACTATCAATGAACAGGAATAACTTAAAGTTTGGACCTGGAAAAATCTCGGATTGCGCAGATAGTTCCTACCTCAGTATGTAAAGATTTCTTTCAGTGACGTCTATGATAAATAAATACCGTCAATTATATTTCCGGTTAACAATATAGCGCTAAAATATACTTTTAGAAGGAAAACATGCAAAATAAGAAGCAATTTAAATCCTGGCTGCTCAAACGTATTTCCACATGTTCGTGGAAATGGGGTCACCGCGAAAGAACGGCAAGGGACAGGGGAGGAAAATATTGAATCCAAATTTCCACAAAAGCATGGTATCACGCCAAAAATTTCAAATCCAGAGAGAGAGAGAAAAACGTCCGTCCGAGAAATGAAATGGACAATAAATCTTATGCAGTCAACGCGAATGGACCGAATGGTGACAAATCCGAAAGGTACATATTATTTGATGAAATGGTGGTATGGATCATATGCACAACACAAGCGAAGGGCAATCGAGAGTTTTGCCACATGCAGAGCGGGGTTTCCCTCTCCTAAATTCGAGAGACGTGGGAGTAGAGAGGGTAGGAAAAAATATAATGACTCGGAAAGGGCACACATGGTTGACACCAATGCGAGAGCAGGGAAAAAATGCCCCTTCAAGGACGAAGGCCGGTGGCACTGACTGGTTGCTCCGGTCGCTCGCAGGGACTAACAGCAGATAAATATAGTCGAGCAGGACGAGAAGTGCACGACGGATTAAGGTGTACGCGCACCACGGCGACGCAATCCTTCGTCCCGATGCACCACCACGAAGGATGGCCTCCGACTGAATCGGAAGGAATCCGCGGATAAAACAAATATACAACACTTACGTCGTGGTGCCCAGGCTCTTGAAATCAATGCGTCCGAACATTTCTTCCGCTACAATAGCACGGTAATGTCGAAAAATATATTTCGCTGCACTGCATTATTTTCGCAATTTCCAGGAAAAAAAAATTATCGCTCAATGTTGTTGATTTTTGATTATATTTCAATGCTAATGGTTAATAAAATGATGCCAAAACAACTACGTGGGCTTAGTCTGCGCAATTATCTGGCATAATAAAATGCATAAATATCAAATTTATTGCTGAAGGTGGTCAATTTATCCGAAACTATTCAATGAAATAAACACGCACGAACACAATAGCGCTGTAGACCCAGGGACGAGAATTGTTGGCATTCGCCTCGCACCTTTCTGGAATTTCAAAATATCTCTAATTACGTCAATGAGTAATGTTGGATTCATTCTCAACAGCATGGGAATTTCGTCAGCTGTTTTTTTTTAAATGGCTCCTCGAACAACTGGCATAGAGAAAATCTCACAAGGGAAGAGGCACGGGGGCAAATGCATTGAAGCCCTTGATGTAGAATATGCGTAGAGGGGACAATATATCCGACTGCAAATGATAGAACATTCGAACGCGAGCAGGGCAGTCGTGCCAACCTTACTACGACCTTGATTGAGAGTCTCAAAACAATAAACCCACAGCACGAAAACGGTGATGGACTCACATTTCGACTTACAATGCGGTGAAATCTATCACAGAGGTTCAACTACTGCTCGATAGTGGCTCATGCCACGAATTATCAATAAGGTAATAAAAACCTGGTTACGTCTCTCCGCAGCAGTGGCATTTATAGTTTCGATTTAAAGTTATTAAAATGTATCAGATAGAATACAAGGATTATTTACAATTTTAGATAGAGTAAATGGTTCATCGCTAGCCTCTATTGAAGCATGCGCCGATTAGCGGCTATTAACCTTTGAAGCGATGAGAAATTAAAATAATTTTATTCGCTACGGAGTAGGAGGTGCAGAGATAAAATAGGCCCTTGGACTTATGCGCTCATTATTTTCAACTGTGTGAATGATTAATTGGATTCAAATGAGGTTTAAGTACACCCAACGGTGGACTGATTGTTTTCCGAGGGAATAAGAGGTGTTGTTCTGACCGGAATCGCCATTCCCTGACTAGAGACTACCCGAATTGGAAACCGCGACCAAATCTACTTAGTCTGACGGCAATGCCCGTCCACCGCTAAGCACTCCAAGGGGCACGGAAGGCCAAAAATTTACGGGGTCATGTTGGTGTCGGTGTCGTTCCTAAGATAGAAAACCATATCAGCTATAAGGTCCTGGGGTCCAACAACGGAACTGACCCTCAATCTAACCTTTTTCTCAAGAATTAATTACGACGAAAGGAAACTTTTTAAACGGAAAATAACTCAGGATCTCAGTTTTTCCCGGCGTATTGTATTCAGGAAGTTCTCTCGGGTTTCCCACCGGGTCAGCGTGGTGTGCACCGACGTTTCGACGGCTAACTCTGCCATCGTCTTCAGGGTGAAGTGCAGAGCAATGAATTCGCCATGTATTTATACCCTGTCGTAGGGTCAGGTGTCCTCCGATTGGTCCGATGTGTTCCCAAGTGCCGAGCCGCCCCGGTGACGTCTCGTACTTTCAATTTTTCTCAGCACAGGTCTCCACGTGCTGCTGATCTGGAAGCCAGTGTCCCTGTTGAAGGTATTCTGTCCTTCCAGTCGGATTTCCACGGCTTCCTTCGCCACTCGGTCCCAGTAGCCGTTCGTGTGACAAAGTCTTTCACACGAACGGCTACTGGGACCTGGCTTCCAGATCAGCAGCACGTGGAGACCTGTGCTGAGAAAAATTGAAAGTACGAGACGTCACCGGGGCGGCTCGGCACTTGGGAACACATCGGACCAATCGGAGGACACCTGACCCTACGACAGGGTATAAATACATGGCGAATTCATTGCTCTGCACTTCACCCTGAAGACGATGGCAGAGTTAGCCGTCGAAACGTCGGTGCACACCACGCTGACCCGGTGGGAAACCCGAGAGAACTTCCTGAATGGAAAATAACTCGTAAAACCATTCCGAAGTTTCACTCGACAATTTTAAGTTTGCGTGCAAATGAAAAAAATCAACTTTTCATGCCATTTCAGCATTAGAAATTTCAGGGAAAAAACTAAATATTCAGGACTACTCTTGAGCGCTGATTAAGGCGCCTGCAATTCACCATTAATAAACTTAAGACAAGGCTTTTTTAATTTACACGCAGATGACGTATGTTCTTAAATTACATTTATATATGATATGATTAGATTCACTGAATTTTCCTCGACAGATGCATTAATGGATGGAACGAAATGCTTACAGTAATTCTTTAAAATCGTCTCATAAAACTCTGAAATGTTTTAGGTTGACAAATACGAGGTCATTTTACGAGAAGAATGTATGTTTGGAATGTATGAGCTGATTTACAAACATGAATGAATTTGTAAACATTTTATTTTATGGATTAAAATGATTTATGGAAGATTATATAAGGTGACATTAGGAGTTCTGCATGCAGATACTGCGAAACTTCTAATGACGCGCCACTGTATAATTGCATATATCTTGGGTTGAGATATTAATCAGCACGAGAATAAACCAAGCATTAATGTATTTCATAAAGACTAATTTCTTAAATAATTAATTTCACCGAAAAAAATACGACCGCTTCCTAATTGGCCACTAAACAATATTTAAGCACATAGAACATGAAAATCAAATTATATTAAATTAAATGGGGCAGCACTACTGTCAAATTCGATGGAAAAAGGCAGTACGTGAAGTTGACTCCAGAGACCATATGATGGCCCCGGGTTAAAAACCTAATTTACTTAATTTACATAGTAGGCAGCAAGCCAACGCTAGGGTGTGTGGCAGGGCGTGGTTACACACCAGGCTACGTATTTCTCAAAATACTTTACCCTCTGAGTGCGGTCGGACAACATTATTCTGATCCCTTATCGGTTGTGGGGAAAAATGGCATCTTAAATATACCTGTTCTACACTTAATCTCTCTATTTCTATTGATATGATCTCGCATTCCGTAGTACGATAGGGGTACTATTTTTTCAACATGACTGCTAAACAGACCTCCCAATTTATACAAGATCTTAAATCTGTAATTTAACCTTCGCTCCGCGAGTTATTCCCAGCCTAGCTTTCCTCATGTTTGGCATACGCTCCTAAGTTCATCATAACAAGGTTTTACAAATCCAGCTCCTCTACGCTGCACGCGATCCAATTCGGCAATCAATCCAACTTCGTGAGGATCCCATATACTTGCAGCATATTCGAAATGAGGCCTAACCAACGACAGAAAACATTTTTCTTTGACCTTTTCCTCACATTTACCCACTACTCTTCTAATAAATCCTAATTTTTTGTTAGTTTGTCCACATAATTCCCTAGTAAATGTTTCACCCAGGATGGATCGTGAGTGAGGGTAACACCTACGTATTCAATCGAGTCTACACATTCCATTTCGGTGTTCCCAATGCTGTATGCGTTCTGGAGGGAAATTCTCTTCTTCCAAAAATTCATCACTACGGATTTTGTAAAGTGTAATTTTAATTTCCAAGTGTCGCACCAGCGTTGTATAGCATTTAGCGTTAGAGTAAGAGGAGAATATATAAAAGTAAGAGTATTTGGAGTCGAGAGTAATAGGAGAACGTCGAAGGGACGGAGTAGGAGGCAGAAGTGGTCAGGGGGGAGGTGTTGCTTCAGTCTGCTGGGCATTATCACACCGTCGAGAGACGATTCACTGGGTCATACCTTGCCCAGACCCATTTTTATTTAACCTCGAGAAGGCAAATGCCAACCTTCATTACTGCACATCTGGGAACTTAATATCATTCAACAAATATATGATTACCAGGTTCGCATTCAATTCCGTTCATTGATAATCTTCGAAGTTGTTACTTTTCAAGCGTTGTTTTTTGTGGGTCCAATCATTTACAATGAAATACTAAAGCAGAGCATCACAAAATTACTCAAAAAACGTTACTAACGGGTTGAGCTTTAATAGTTGAATACGGTCGTCGTGCTCTTCTAATCATTTCAGTTGGCTGACTGGGTGGGCGGGATTGATTTTCAGTGCATTTCTTCGCGCGTTTCGCTTGGTCAGTTGGAAACGACTGCTCGGGCCAAGGGAGAGGACGACGGCGGGGAAATGAAAGAGTACAGAGAGAGAGAGAGAGAGAGAGAGGGAACAATGGAGAACTAGATCGTGCAGAGAGTGAGAGGATGTAAACTACGACCAAATGCTGACTCGCCACGTTCCGCATGTGTGCAGACAGAAGTTGGCTCTTAGTTTCTAATTCCAGCATTGACGTAACCAAATTACTATTTAAACTACGACACACGAAAACTACAAGGTTTAAAACAAATTAGAACGCAAAATTGGTTCCACGTCGGTATGAAATCGCCGATACTGTTCATGTGCACAGCATATAAAACTGCACATTTCCACATACCATAATAGGATATCAGGTATAACAAACCACGAAAATTTTAAGTTTGCGATTAAAACGGGAATAATGTGATCAGTGGCACGGTGTACTAATAGTATGACCCTAATAAGTATGAAAACTTCATCCATCGAGTTGAAAAAGTGCACATATAAATTTATGTGGAACGTTTCACTATATGAAAATTAAATTTCGGAACAAAATCACCACCGGAAACTTAAAAAAAGAAACCGTGGAAATTTCAAGAAAATCAATTAAATCCGAAATATTTAATCAACGAAATAAACATCAGAAATATAACGCCATAATAATTTGACCGCTTAAAATGATTGGGGTATTTTTGTTTGCTGCTTCTATTTTAAAGATTTTGTTTCAAAAGAATGGAAAAAGTACCAACCGATATTGTATTTGAGAGAACTATGTGCAATGATTGCTGACCAATCCACGGTTGAAATAATGTTAAAATTAAACAAAGCTGCCACTTGGGATTCTATTGAATAACTAGACAAGTAACAATCCTCTTGAAATAAACAAGACGGAAGTGAACTCACCCTAGGGCGGTCCCTTGGCCTGATGATGAGGCCATCATTCTCAATGTAATCTGGTACATTGCTCCGCGCCACGAAGTTGAAAATAACAGAGTTCTGCTGTTCGTTCCATCGACTCTGAGAATCCCACAATCCTGTCTTCACGGGGGTTTTATCAGGAGTATCCTCTGGTTTCTTCAGCTGAACCAACTTGGCCGGTTCTACTTTGGAAACACTTGGCACTTCTTTCACCACTGTCACCAACTTGGTGGCCCCCGCGGGAGGCGAGACTAATTTCGGGGGGCTAGCGTTCACCTTCCGAATCGGACCCTCGGTCGACTTCACCCTGTTAATATGGTTCTTTTCCTTCTCCGTCTCCGTCAACGCCGATTTGACCACGTCGGGTGTGGGGGAACTGGCCCCGCTGGTGGTGCTGGTGCTGCTGGCGGTGGACTGCAGGGGCGCTATGCTTCTGGGAGGTGTCGCCCTCCGAACAGTGGCTCCCGGGGGAGTGGGAGGTTTGGTCATCGGCCGGATTATTCCAACCTGGCGAGGAACGCCTTCGGCACCGCCCTGCACCGTCGTCACCTGCGACGGAGAGCCTCCTGGAAGGTGAGTTTTTGGTTTCTGCGCTCCATCAAACTTGAATTCCATGGACAGACCATCCTTTCGGATGTTTTCCAGAGCGGAGCGGGACACTGTCCTGCTCCCAGGCACTCCACTGCTTTTTTCGTGCGCCACTTGCCCATTCGGTACGGGAGAGACAGCATCCGGGGCGGGACTCGGAGGCTTCGCTTCCGTGGGCGACGACCTCTGCAGGGGCTTGGTGGATGGTGAAGTCTTGAATGGCTTGTTCGGCGAGGCCTTCTTCGCAGCCACCTGAGTGAGAGTAGTCATGCCCAAACCTTTCACCGTCGGCGGCAACATGGGGGAAGTTGAGGCCTTGGGTGCTGCAATGGGCAACACCGAAGGCCGAATATCCTGCAGGGGTTTCACCACCTTTTTCGGACTTTCATGTTCTAACTTCTGGGGCGGCACTCTCACAGCGGGGCCTAAATTGGATTTTGGACCGGACATTTGCAGGATGACAGGTTTTGGCGAGAGCTGGGGTTTGGGACCGTGAGGAGGGGATTGAGGGGGGATCGCAACAGCGGGGGTGGCCCTGACTACAACACTGGATGTGCTCACACCATTCGCGGATGCCCGAGTACTGGGGGCCTTCTTGTTGTTGCCTCCTCCGGGAGAGGTCGGCGGCGAAGAATATTCGAAAATCTTGAGGGTCTGACGCACAACGTCCGGTGGCGGAAGCTCCTCTTCCGCCAACCCGCTGGGTTTCTTCGCTCTCCTTCCATCGCCACCACCATCCGACACCACTTCCTCCTTGTTGCTCACTGCTCCCCCCTCGATGATAATCACATCCTCTTTCGCCAAAGTGGGCGACAACAACCCCGAGACAGGGGACTTGAGCTCGCACTGGAGGAGGGTCTCCACAGAACGGGCTCTCTTCAGAGCCTCCGGGGGCAAGTTGAGCGGTGGGCGATGTGCAACGGCCCTCTTAGTGTATCTTCCAACCTTTTGAGCGATTGCGGGTTTGCTCTCGACGCCACGGGATTCTTTGCTCGAGGGCTGCTGTGCGGGTCCATCCAAAATGTCTTCCATGCTGGCGGCCCGCCTCAAAGACGATAGGGAAGGCCTGACACCCCTCGTTTGAGACTCCCTCAGGGTCATGCTCAAGTATTTACTTCTCAAACGGTGGACGATCCCGGGCCCATAGCGCAATTCCTCGTCGTCGTCCTCGTCGGGCGCGGTCGGCGAACCCTTGGAAGATTTCCTTCGGGAACCGGCACGGCCGACGCCAGCCCTCCGGCCGACCACGTCTCCCGAGGGCGGCAGCCTGTTGTTGCGTCCTCCTTTAACGGGAAGGCCATCGGCGATGGCCGCAGCCGTTGGCCCGTCCTTCCCGCCGTTCATCCTCGAGATGGTGACCGCGTCGTCGCACTCCAACCCTTCCAACTTCATGGCGCTACACTTGACTCCTCCACTTCCTCCCGGGCGGGATTCGGCTGAACGTCTATCCCCGGAGATGGCGGAGAAAGCGGCAGCGGCCGTTTTAACAGCTCCGCTGTGCCCAGCGACGAGCAAACTGGCCGCCGCCGAGTTCAAGGCGCCCCCGCTACCAGGCGTAGGAATGCCTCCGTGGGTCCTCGCAAGAAGTGCCCTCCTCCTCAAGATAAGCTCCCTCTTCCATGGCGGGATAGCTGAGTCTAAGCTGTCCTCAGACTGGGTCCTACTCGACATTCTACCACTCCTCCTCCTCCCCCCCCTCCTTCCTCCTCTCTCTCTCACTCTCTCCTCCCTCTCTCTCCCGCCCCGTGCCACTTGAGAGTACTGTTATCAGGGAGGGCACCACAGCGACTTCCTCAGCCACAATGCTATTCGTGTTGGGAAGAGGAGGGGCGAAAACAGCCGGGAGGAACGAGCGAGAGTTGCAGGAGAGAGGTCGAATCAAATATGATTCCTATAGGTGCATCGTGAGAATACGGAAATCATGAAAACGAGGTAGAATAGGTGAACACAACCTCTTCATCTGAGGTTCACGGGTAGGCGTGAACTTGGAATGCATTTTGGAAGACTAGTTGACTATATCACACGAAGGAACGAGCCGTTGAAATATAAAACTATAAAAAGCGACTCGATTAGTGGCTAGTAGAAATGGATCACCACCGTAACACGCTACTTTCAGCCCCGACCGAGGAGGCGGAGGTATGACGTCATATTCTCGAAATCGCGACATCTGGCAATTGAAACAGAAACTAAATAAAAACAGCAACATCGAGAAATGTTTGAACTGTTTGTTTACGTCCAATCTTAACGCGAAATATTTGGGCTTTTTTAATGAAAAGTAAATTTTGAATAGATGAAGTGAAAGTGTTTTCAGCTATTTATAGCCTTTGCCTCTTGTTTAATAATCACATTATTCGTCAGAGTTGGAATAGGAATAAATATTGTGGTAAATTGTTAGTATATACGAGTTTTAAAGTTACTAAGTTCCTTACACCTCATCAAATCCGGTGCTGTAAATTCTCATATAATGTATAAATCTCCAGTTGATAATAGTTATTGCGGTATTAGAATTTTTATCCACACAACCTTTTTCCAATAATTTACAAGAGGTCGACCCTCAAATAAGTAGGATAAATTAATAATTAGGATCGCTAGTCTATGGTATTTTCATTTCTCAAACAAAAATCTCTTAATCATCCTGTGATGGTTATCAATGGGGAGCGGCTTTGGGATAACTTTAATTAACAAGTGGTTGATTAACTCAATAGTGTTCTATGATGCTAACAAAAATCTTATTTCTAACATCTAATGAATTTACGGACAGATTGAGTAAGATAAAATAAGTTCGTCATTTTAATATTATTATACATACTACAATATTTGGGGAGATCGAACAGATATTTCTCTCGTAAATGGGGATGACGTAGCTGCTGTGTTGCCATTCCTTCAACCCTTGGACTCACTGGCTATTCATTTGATGACGAAGGTTAATCAGCATGTCTCCTTTAAGTTTTTCAACCAGTGACTCCAAATGGAACAGCTTTTTCTCGTACTTGGAGAGTGGTCGACCATTATAAAATGCGTGGATACAATGATTATTTTCTTCATCCTTCCTTGCACACAAATAATGCCGTTGATTTTCGCTTAGCATAGTTTTGTCAGTATAGTCGAGGGAAGCAACTTTCATGAAATTATCATGTGCTTTGGGCTCATCTAGACTCTGCAGAAAATATTTGGTTCTTTCTCTTAGAACTTCTTGTAAGTTTTTCAGGTGTTTTAAATTGCTGCTGTAGCCCACACCTTGGCAGTGCAGCAACTCATTGTCACTCGGTGTAGTTTGAGTCGTTTTTTCTTGCAGGAGAATGGTCTTACTTGTTTGTGAAGCCTCAGACTGTATTTCAGTATGCTTCCCGCAGTTAGCTCCAAATTTATCTAGTATTTTCGCGGGTTGAAATGATTGCTCCTTGTGATTTAGTTTCTGTGGAAAATCGTTACAGTTTGATTTATTTAAAAAATTATCGTCCACTGCAGCTCGCATCGCCTTTATTGCGGTCTTCAGTGCCATATTGCGGTCCTCCAATTTACGAACTTCGTTTGTGGCCTCAATAAAACGCTTTTCCATCTGTTTTAATGGGATAAAATACAATATCATTGTCATTTCTTATGTTTAGATTAACCGCACTTACTCGTAATTTAGCATTGTAACATAGAAACCTAAGCTTGGCAATCGATTCACCAGCAACCTTCGCTTTTCCTTAAAAATCTCTCCTCAACATTTGGATAGTGACAACACCCCATTTATTATGAATCCTCGTTGGCCTTACACTGAGGTTACACTCAGACAAAGCTAGAGAAAGTGAACATTTTAGAAAGTTTCCTGTCAATTATCATAAACTGAAAATCTATGTATTCCCTTCATTTAAACGAACATTTTCCCGATTAATTAGTTAAATACTTCATGAATACAGCCATTTAGCATGCAAGTTAGGCTCTATGGAGAAGAGAGGTATTCAGGTAATAACGAATGTATCTGATTCACTTGTATCTAGTTAATATGAGATAAAATAAATGACACAGTTTCAGGTGTAACATGGTGGAAATCCTTCATGATGAAAGAAGACACTTGGCTTTTCCACATTGAATTTTTTTATTACGACCTATGTTTTGTTACAGTGTAAAGATGATCTGAAGATGTTACACTGTAACAAAACCTGGGTTGTAGTATAAAAAAATTCCACTATGTGGGAAAGCATAGTGTCATCTTTCACCATATGATATAATCTTATATCTTGTTGTCTCTTTGGTCAGCCTTAAATGCTCATCGAATGATAATTCAACTTATACTACTACTGCTCAATTATTTAAGGATGGAAACATATTTTTTCATTGGATTCAGCAAAGCTTATATGATTAATTCATAGTGCCTATCCCATTGGACTATTTAATATTTTGACAAATATATTTATAATTCAAAATCATCATCTCCGTCCTGCCTTTCAATTTATTTCATTACATAACATTTTTAAACTATTCAGCACTTCATTCAAAAACCTACACTATAAGGTGGGATATCTTGAGTGAATTCAACACAAATAATCCCTCTTATAGGCAAATGTCTGTCCTTGGCTTTTTAATTCTTCTTAGTAGTAATTCTGCTTATAGTTTTTGTTTATAATGTAATAATAAGAAAATGTCTACCATCAGATATGCATGATGGTTTGTATTCCCTAGAATGTTGAGGTCTGGATATTCATTCTGGTCCTAGGTACTAATGCATAAACTGATGCATATTCCCTGGTGAAACTTTCCATGATTGGATGGGGAAAGAAAGTAAACGCATTTCACTAAAAAATTTCAAGTCTCACCATCTAGTTTGCAACACTATATCACCTGCAGATGAAAAAGTGGCAACACCTAGGTCATTAAAATAAATGTTTTAAGTGGATTTATAAGTTTTTTCTGGTTTGTTTTTCCATAATAGTTGTCACCGTATGGAACGTTTGGGAAATATACCCACCATTTGCCATCATAACTCGACACTTACATAGATACCATTTACTTTTCAATTACTTTACTACCAAAAATTACAAGGCAATCCAAGCACTTTTGAATCATTAATTGTAGTAGATAAAACTGTTTACTTCTATTAATCAATTAATAACCATTCTGCATGAATAATTTGTGAATCTATATATGCATGAAGGTCAGTCATATGGGTTAGCAATGTTTATGTATGCTCACTTTGCTTACACAGAGTGCCAACAAACCTTTTCTTTTCCTCTCCCTACCTCAGTCCCCTAACATTCTCATGTAACAGGAAATATTGAATGGAATGAGCTACACTAGCAGAATGTTGATATATATATTTGAGGTCATGCAGAGAGAAGGCAGAGGGCAGTAGAAGTCAAAAAAAGGAGCAAGACGGAATTTCTCATCTTTTCCCTTCATCCTTAATATTGAGAAGGTATGTGAAAAAGATAAAAGGTGGTGTGCAGGTACATGGAGAAAGGAGAAGCATGCCGTAATTTGTTGATGAAACAGTAATACCAAGAAGTAACCCAGAAAAGAAGACCATCTGTCAAGGGTACCACTATGGAGAAAAGGATGACAAAGTTCAACCTCAAAAATAACTAAGGCCTGCGGCCAAAGTAAGGGAGGTCATGTTCTAATTACACTAGGAATAGGCAAATTTGTTCAAAAGCAAAAGTTTAATTACTTAGGATTTGTGATCACTGGTAATGGTAAAAGCCAGACGAGAAAGTGTGCAGAATGTGCGGGTAAAAGAGATTACAAACAGAAGAAGAAACAACTATAAATGGCATATAGTACTTGCCTTGAGTTTGGGAAGTGATTCACTGAAACTTATTTGTTGAGTTTACGTTCCTAAATTTGAGAGATGCATGATAGCATGAGGTAAAAGGAGATTTCAAATGATGGTAATGTGGTGTCACCAAAAAATAATGAAAATAAAATTGGAAGGATTAAAAATGAAGATGTACTTAAAAGAACAGGCATAAAGACATTCATGTGGAAGATAAAAGAGAAGGGAAGGTATATCCTAAGGAATGATAGTTAACTGAAGCACACATATAGGGAAGAAAAAGAGAAGGAAATCAAATGAGTCGTGAGAAATAGTATATCTCAAATTTATGAAGGAACGGAGAGATTGCTAGGTAGATAGCAATAGAGGCTGGACGGATGCTATGAACAGTCCTCTAAGTGGACACATATGATGTTACGCACTATGACAAGACACTCTTTAATAATCAACACAATGTCTCAAATTGATTAATTCTGGAATTAGTGGATTTACCTCTTCAACTTGAGATTTTTTTTCTTCCTTGATCTTGATGTTGATTTGCTGTAGTTCTCTTACTTCATCCTGAAGCAATGTCTCCTCTCTTTTTAATATTTCTATCTCATTCTCAAAGTGTAAACAGTTTGTGCAAGTCGAATTGGAGATGGATTCATATCTGCTTGAAAAATCAAATTCTTATTGAACTCAAAATCTTATTGAACTCAAAATCTTATTGTTAAGGTTGGAGGTATAAACCAGAAACACAGTAATCAACCCAAAAGTCAGTTTCATAGATAATGGTAGAGTTCGCCCAATAATAAGCGGAATAGTAATCTGAATAGTTTGCTTCCAAGGCATCAGTAGGCAGTTCCTTGTAATTGACCATTATCTATTTCAAATTATTTATTTTAACAATAAATTCAAGGGTTTAACATCCAACATCCTGTAGCTCTGAAATACCTCTCCCGTTCTGCCCTAGGGGCATATTTTATCAATTCTGCTCTTTTGCATTATTGGATGTTGCTACTTCTTTAAAACAAAAGTAAACATGCTAAAGATTAATTAGTTAGACTAATTACATCGATTTTTTTACATTTCAAGTCATGAGTACATAACAAATGTATTCACAAGTGCCATTTCCAGTGGTCATTTAAAAGATGTTTAACATGGCTATTAGTAATTAATATGGCTTTGGGAATTGATAAATTAACAAATGACGCATCGGTTGAAAATTTAAGTTTTTAGGTAAAATATCCAACTTTTATTTTTCCGACAATAATGAGTTTTAGGAATGGTGCAGAACTAAGGAGAGGAGGTGATTGAAAATGATCACAGCAATCATTGGGTTAGTAATAAATGGGTGGAGAAAGTGGGAGAAGATTTTTAAAGGATGAATCTAGGTTAGGTAGTGGTTGATGAATGTTGAATCATTCTATAACACTCCATTATATCCCTATTTTACAAGCTAAAACTTGATGATGTCACAAAAGTAAAATATCCACTACAATTGGGTTTGCTCTTGGTCAAATATTCCTGGGATGTCCTCTGTTTCTTATTTTAAAATTCTCACCCATTCGATCAACGTTGCACTCTATATAAGATTCATTCATCACAAGAGTCTCCTGTTTCATTTGAACAAGAAAGTTTAGTCTCTTTAGAAAGAATAACACTTTTTAAGTCTTTAACTGTGCATACTTAAGTGGACATTTTGAGGCGAAAGGGTTTGAAGAGTTTCAAAGAATGCATGATGACAGCAGCATCAATCTGAAGCTATATATACATAGGTACAGATACATTTTGTGAATTGAGAAAGTATAATATATTACCTCCTCTGCATGTCAGCTATTTCTTTCATTATGAATTCATTTTTCTTTGTTAATTCCTCTTCAAGATCCTTAAGGTTCTCTGCTTGTTTCTGTTCTAGCATTACTATGATATTTTGATGCCATAAAATCTTTTCCTTTAAGGTAAGGAGCTGATGAGTTATGCTTTCATTTTCTTTTTTTAGGTTGGCAATCTGACAGAAAAAAATTAAAAATGCATCAGCTGACAACCTCATGAGTAACTTATAAACCTTTCTTGCATGTAGGTACATACAGATGCGCCAGCATGCAAGCACATATGTTTAATGCACTTGATGTGTTTTGGAACTCTCAAGAAGAATAAAGTATCAAGCTGTATAAACAAAGCATGTCTAAAAAGTTATAAAAAAGTGTAACTTTCATGCATTGCCTATCAATGTAATTGTCTTTTTTCTTTTCATGTTTAAAGTTATAAAAATTGTTAATTAATTCCTTACAAAGCTGATTTCTTTCCTGTAGTCCAGCCAATTCCCAGTCTTGGAAACTTGGTGAAGGGTAGCAACCACACGTGAATTTTTATTTTCCAACACTTAAGCAAGTCACAACAATGCAGCCATCGATTTATGTTGGACTGCATGTCATACATTTGAGGTTTTTATGCAATATAATATCAGAAGCAGTACAATTAATACTGTCAATACAGCAAAAATAGTGCATTGCTATGACTTTGCCTTAGATGCTGCTTTGAACAGAATTGCAAATATAAAGTATATGAAGTGCATTCAAGTTATAACACCTCCAATTTGTTTTCTCAGAATTGAAAACAGAAAGAAGCATACTGCAATACAATAAAAAGATGAGTCCAAAGAATATGTTCCATGTAATCTCCCTCATCATAATTTCAATACCTCTCTCACCTTGGAATACACTTCTAACATTTTTAATTTCAATTCTTTCACTTGATTCTTCTTAGTATCTTCCAAGTGTTTTTTAAACTCTTTTTCTGCTTCAAGTAGTTTTTGTTCATACAGTGTAGTTATCCTCATAAGTTGTTTATCATAATGTACCTGCTTCTGTGTCCTCTCCTGATTTAATATTTGAGAAATGTTCTCAAAGTCCCTGTATCGTGAATGGCACACATTAAAATTATCTCATTTATGTTACAAGAATAAAAAATATGCCACTCAACTAACTCGCATGGCTGTATGTCAAATTCTTAATACATGAATATGAAGTAAATGGAAATTACCATAGGAAAATCAGAATACCAAGAAAAATAGTCGTTAAATCTCTTTCAGAGACTACCAGCCTAATCAGTAGTCTTTGGATAATAGTCTGAAATGAGATGTAACTTAATAATAACCGGAGCCAAACCCATTATGGGTGGCGCCCTTCAGAATGGAAAGTTTTTTTACTGTTATTTAAATCTGATTTGTAAAGGTATAGATTATTTTCTTAAAAATGGACAATTTTAAACTCTGACTGAAAATGTATCCACTTTAAACTGACCAAATTTAATGTTCATCACTATTTGAGAAATAACGTAAAGGTTGATTTAATATGAGAGAGTAGAGCTCAACTTGTACGAAACTGAAAGATCAAGTTAGGGAGCCAGTTTCATTTCCTATGCTTCAAAGTTTCACAGATAATTTTAGCACCCAAAGCACCAAGGTTGAAGTTGCACAGAGGCATGCTCACTCTGCTACTGCATAATTTTTTAAGTTCTCATTGTTAAAATGAATTTACAATAATAATAATAACAATAATAATAATAACAATAATAATAATTATATACTTTATTCATCTTATAATCATATTCACATATGGTAGATGTCGTCATTTTTCACATTTTTTTAAAGACTTTTTATAGGAACATACAGTTGTTCATAGATAATATAGTATACTAAACAGCACTATATACAATTATACAATCACATAAAATACTTGTATTGAAAATATTTTTATACATAGAGCTAATATTCTACTCACACTCGACCTATTAGTTTTAGGCTAGTAAAGTCTAGCTCATAATACTCCTCTATTGAGTATAAAGGATTGGAGGTAAGCCAATCACGCAACACCCTGCGGAAAACCACATTGCGGGCTGACTTTACAGAATTTGGAAGCATGTTAAACAGTTTGATAGGTAGACCTTCAACTTTGTAAGTCCTGTCTAGCCTACAGTATGGAAAATCCTTACTAGACTTTGCTCTGGTGTTATGGCTGTGAATGTCAGCCCTAGTGGAGTACATACTCATATTTTCTTTTACATGAACTAATGAATAGAATATATATAAATTGTAGACAGTCATAATTTTTAAATTTAAAAAGAGAGGTCTACAGTGTTCAAGTGGACATGAATTAGATAAGGTACGAACTGCCTTTTTCTGCATCACAAAGATTAGCTTAATATCAGATGCATGCCCCCAAAGTCTAATGCCATAAGTGATATGTGAGTGAAAGAATGCATAGTAGGCATTAATTAAGTAGTCTTCCCTCACATATAATTTCAATTTCCTGAGCAGAAATAACGCTCGTGCAAGTTTCTTCCTAATGTGTAGAATATGAGCACTCCATGTTAACTTGGAGTCTGAATCAAATCTCAGCAGTTTCACAGGGACACTATCTGGTGTAGTGGATTTTAGAGTACATAGAAGATGCTGAGTTTTATCGGGATTCATAAGGAGATTGTTGGCAGAAAACCAATCCACTGCCTTTTTAAGTATAATAGGAACTCCATTCATCGCATCAGAATGATGGGGGGAACTATGTAGAAAAGTAGTATCATCTGCATAGAGGACACAGTCAGTAATCATATTGGGCCACAAGTCATTAATCATGACCAGAAATAAAAAGGTCCTAGCACAGAGCCCTGAGGTACACCATATTTAATGGTTTGGACTGTTTACCATTTACATAAACTGACTGCTTACAATCAGATAAGTAGGAAGAAATAAATTTTAGTACATTGTAGCGACAGACGACGCTCGCGCCTTGACTCTCAATTGTCTGCAATTGCCCTAGAGGGCCGAGCACCAATGACCAGAATGGCCTGGCGGCAATTACTCCGGACAAGTAGTATGCGCGCATCCACCAGAGTGCCTACAACGAGTCCGTCCGTCGCTTTATCGAGGACCTTCCTTATTGTACTCGTACCAAGTCGCTGCAATAAACAGTACTACCTGATATCACCAGCATTATTCCTACCTAACCGCGTGTAACCCTACATTTGGTGACCCCGACGTGATCTTTTCCGGCGTTTTAGGGACCACGTGGTCAGGTGACCGGAAGCATTAGTGCCGTAGTATATACTATTTTTTGTCTGACTCGTTGAAAGCTAAACGCGGGTGGAAATGTCCAGCGAGGAAACCAACGCACAGTTCGCGAGAACAAGCATCCGCATTCCCCCGTTTTGGCCCGAAGATCCGGCAGTTTGGTTCGCACAGGTGGAGGGGTTATTCCGCCTAAACGGCATTACAGAGGACTTCACTATGTATTATTTTGTGATGTCCCAACTGTCGCAGAAGCACGCGGCCGAGGTGAGCGGCATCATTATTTCTCCTCCGGTGGACGGAAAATACTCCCGTCTCAAAGAGGAACTGATTCGGAGGCTGACGGCGTCCGAGGAGCAACGCATCCGCCAGCTCCTCGAACACGAGGAAATAGGCGACCGCAAGCCGTCGCAGTTTTTACGGCACCTCCGTACCCTCGCCGGACCTACCGTTCCGGATACTTTTTTACGGACGCTGTGGCTGAATCGCCTGCCGGCCACCACGCGTGCCATTGTGACCGTCAAAGATGGCGGCGATTTGGACGGATTCGCCATTTTGGCGGATCGCGTCCACGAGGTAGCGCCCAAGCCTCAGGTATCCAGCGCGTCTACCAGCGACGCCATGCTGCAGAGGGTTGAAGAGTTGACCCGCCAGGTGGCGGCATTAGCGGCCCAGATGAGCCAGATGTCCGCGACGGTGGTTGCACAGGTCAGCAATCCCTCCACGATTCGTGCACGCTCGCGGTCCCGCGGCCACGCACGAAGCAGTTCCCGCCATCGCTCTCACTCCCGGAACGCTGTGCGACAGGAAGGAGTATGCTGGTACCATACCAGGTGGGGGGACGCAGCCCGCCGGTGCATTTCCCCCTGCACTTTCACCCCGGAAAACCAGCAGGGCAGTCGGTAGACGCGGCAGCCGATCACCGCCCTCCTGTAGGCCGCCATCATAATCGACTCCACCAGCAAGAGACGGTTTCTCGTGGATACCGGTTCCGATCTGTGCGTATACCCTCGGGCCTTAGTTCACGGCCACCGCGAGAAGTCATCATACCAACTGTATGCAGCAAATGACAGCGTCATCGCAACGTACGGATGCAAAGAGCTGCTCCTCAATTTTGGCTTCAGGAGGGATTTTCGATGGCGTTTTGTGGTAGCTGATGTGACAAACCCCATCATTGGCGTTGATTTCCTTAGATTCTACGGCTTACTGGTCGACATGAAAAATCAGCGCCTCATAGATGGCATCACAACCTTGAAAGTGAGCGGAATCGCTGTGCGCGAACCTTTCCCACACATAAAAGCGCTAAAAAGTGACATGAGGTGTCATCACATCCTCGCGGATTTCCCAGAAATCACGCGGCCCGCCGGCTCACCCGAGGCCCCCCTCCACTCAACGGTCCATCACATCCGCACCACCCCAGGCCCACCGGTTTCCAGCAGACCCAGAAGATTGGCCCCCGATAAACTTCGTATAGCTAAAAACGAATTCGGTGCCATGCTAAGCGCCCGTCCGAGAGTTGTTGGTCTTCTCCCCTGCACCTCGTACCAAAGAAGGGAGACGAGTGGCGCCCCTGTGGCGATTATCGGGCGCTTAATGCGAGGACCGTCCCGGATCAGTACACGGTGCCGCACATCGAGGATTTTGCGTACAACCTCCTCGGTAAAACAGTGTTCTCCAAAGTGGACCTAGTGCGGGCATATGATCAAATTCCCATCAACCCGGAGGACATTGGGAAGACAGCCATAACGACACCGTTTGGCCTGTACGAATTTACATGCATGACGTTCGGGTTGCGAAACGCGGCCCAGACATTCCAACGTTTCTTGGACGAGGTCCTACGGGGACTGGATTTTTGTTTCGCGTACATCGACGACATCCTGGTGGCGTCCACTTCCGAGGAGGAAAACACGACCCATCTCACCCAGGTGTTCGAACGTTTGAAAAAATTTGGTGTGATTTTAAACCCCTCGAAGTGCCTGTTTTTCCAGCCGGAAGTTATTTTTTTAGGATATTCTGTGTCTGGGAAAGGCACTAGGACGCTCCCAGAAAAACTAGAGGCCGTTCAGAGTTTCCCTTTATCACAAACGGTGAAAGGCCTCAGACATTTTTTGGGCCTAATAAATTTTTACCGTCGTTTCCTGCCCGGCGCCGCCACACTCCAGGCGCCATTGAGTGATCTTTTGAAGGGAAATGTTAAGGGCAAAGACCGCGTACCGTGGTGTGTTACTTCTAAGGAAGCTTTCGAGGCGTGCAAAGAGAGCATTGCACAGGCTGCACTCCTCGCTCATCCAAATGTCAACCTACCTCTGGCAGTGTTTACCGACGCTTCGGACTTCGCCATTGGCGCGGCTCTCCAACAGAAGACGGCAGAAGGATGGCAGCCTCTAGGTTTTTTCTCGCGCAAGTTGAACGGCCCACAAAGAAACTACAGCCCTTATGATCGCGAGCTGTTGGCCGTGTATGAGGCGGTGCGGCATTTTCGCCACATGGGCGAGGGAAGACAATTTACGATATTCACAGACCATAAACCCCTCGTTTTTGCCTTTCGACAGAAACTTGATAAGTGCTCCCCAAGACAGTTCCGCTATTTAAGTTACATTAGCCAGTACACGGTGGACATACAGTATGTCGCAGGAAAGGAGAACGTGGTTGCAGACACATTCTCGCGTGTTGAAGGAGTTTCCCCGGCGGTGCCCCACGATGTCCTCGCGCAGGCACAGGAAGGTGACGAAGAGCTTGCCGCACTCATCCGCACGGACTCATCCTCCCTCGCGCTCCGAAAGGTCAGCCTCCCCGACAGTGACGTTTCCCTATAATGTGATTTTTCCGCCCCAACGGCTCGACCTTTTGTCCCAACTGCATTACGGCGGAAACTTTTCCATTCGCTCCACAGCCTATCCCACCCTGGCTGCAAGGCATCTGTGCGGCTCGTGGCGGAGCGTTTTGTTTGGCCATCAGTCAAAAAAGACTGTAGAGAGTGGGCACGAACATGTTTATCGTGCCAACGTTCAAAAGTTTCAAGACATGTTTCTGCTCCCATTGGTGTTTTCCCCACTCCCACCCGTAGGTTCGATCACGTACATTTAGACCTGGTAGGTCCCCTACCCTTTTCCAGAGGTTTCCGGTACTGTGTGACGTTGATCGATCGTTCCACGAGACGATCGAGGATACAACAGCCGAGGCGGTGGCGCGAGTCTTATTCCGCGAGTGGATCTCGCGATTTGGTACCTACGAGCGCATCACTACAGACCAGGGCCGCCAATTCGAGTGTCAGCTTTTTAGAAAGTTGGCAGACCTCTCTGGTGCCACTCACCTAAGAACGACGGCCTATCACCCAGCCTCCAACGGTCTAGTTGAGCGCCTCCACCGCCAAATGATGGCCGCAATTCGGTGTCACGAGACAGAGGATTGGGTGGACGTACTGCCTGCCATACTTCTGGGTCTCCGTTCAGCTTGGAAGGAGGACCTAAAGAGTACCGCAGCTGAGCTGGTGTACGGAGAACCGATGCGACTCCCGGGTGAATTCCTTTCCCCACCGCAGGACTTCAGTATGGGCGACCAAACTAGTTACGTGGTGCAGCTGAAGAAACATATGGCAAGATTAAGCTCTCAAGCCGTTACACGACACGGCGTTCGGCCAACTTTCGTTTTTAAATCACTGAAGTCCTCATCACATGTTTTCGTGAGGGTTGACAGAGCCCGCGGCGCCTTGCAGCCGCCATACGAAGGACCCTTTGAGGTACCTCAAAGGGAGAGCAAGTTTTATTTGCTTCGCATCCGAGGCCGAGAAAGGCGAGTATCCATAGATCGCCTGAAACCGGCCTTCATCATCGCCTGTGAGCTTCCACACGGAGCAGAGGGATCACCATCCCCCACCCAGTTATCACCGACAACGGCTACACCCGTAGTAGCATGGAGAGCTCCTTTGGCGAACCAGGCAGCCCCTCAGACAGCACCGGCACCCCATGCAGCGCCGACACCCCAGGCTCCTGTTCACCCAGCTGAGGGGCGAGCAACCCGTTCCGGAAGGAGAGTCCGTTTCCCAGCGCATCTGAGAGACTTTTCAACGTAGAGCTGTCCCCACCGCTCCGGACCCAGTTTCCCATTGTTTTTTCCCCCCTTTTCGTTTCCTTCTCTTTCGTTCCAGGATAACCACTGTCACTGGTGAGGGGGTGCTGTAGCGACAGACGACGCGCTCGCGCCTCGACTCTCAATTGTCCGCAATTGCCCTAGAGGGCCGAGCGGCAATGACCAGAATGGCCTGGCGGCAACTACTCCGGACAAGTAGTATGCGCGCATCCACCGGAGTGCCTACAACGAGTCCGTCCGTCGCTTTATCGAGGACCTTCCTTATTGTACTCGTACTTATTGTCGTCGCTGCAATAAACAGTACTACCTGATATCACCAGCATTATTCCCACCTAACCGCGTGTACCATACATTATCCTAAAAAACATAATATTTCAACTTATTTACGAGAATTGTGTGATTAACACAGTCAAAAGCCAAAGAGAGGTCACATCGTGATAGAGCCAAACATTGATTACCTTCAAAAGCCTTAATTATTTGCTTGATAACATATTCAACAGCTTGAGTTGTACATTTATTGGGTCTGAAACCAAACTGAGTCAGTGTAAATAGATTTAAAGATTCAAAATAGTCCAGGATTTGGGTAAATACAACTGATTCAATGATTTTTGCAAGTGGAGAAATAATTGTAATAGGACGATAATTGTTTGGAGAACTGATATCATCACGTTTGTGAATAGGAATGACCTTGAAAACTTCAACTCATCAGGAAAATAACCAGACTGGACACAAGAGTTAATGACAATGGCAAGAGGGTATGCTAACCAGTCAATTACAGATTTGATTGAATTATTTGAAGCCCAAACATATGTTTACAATTAGAATTCTTGAATTTTTTCACTACTTTAATTATATCTATCTGAGAAACTTCATTCCATCTAAATGTAGAATTGGTGGTGGGAATATTACATAATAGGTTATTAGCAGTGTTAGCTGAGGTTTGATTAGTATTATTTATATCAGCTATAATATTGTCAAACAAACTAATAAAGTAGCAATTAAAAGATTCAGAGTCTATTGGAACATCATCAGACTCTTTACTTAATCCTGTTTCTTTTTTGATAATAGTCCAGGCTGCTCTGCTTTTTTTGGATGCACTATTAATGTGGCTAACATTGGCATGACATTCAGCCAATCTTAACTCAGCATAGTAGTCCTTCTTTTGGTTATTGTAGGCTTTTTTAAGATCATCACTACCACATAGCTTATACTGTTTATATAAGTTGAGTAAATTCCTTCTCTTATTCTCAAGGTCAATATTGAACCAATTTTCCTGTAAATTGGGCTTATGTTTCAGCTGAATTAATTTCTTTGGGAATGCACATTCAAACAATAACAAGAAATGACTAAAAAAAGTTGCAAACTATCTTTCACCATCAGTATAGGTCAGCAGGCCATCCCAGTCAGTATTATTAAGCAAAGTTATGAATTCATAGACATGGTGTACAGTCATCTGTCTAACATACATAGTTTTGGAAGTTTTGTTATAGCTATTAACACACAGCTTAGGGTGCCATGAAAAGGAGATTGCAAAATGATCAGAGAGCATGCGGTCAAAGACTTTGAGAATATAGTCGGATTTATCAGTATTAGTTATTACATTGTCAAGACAGGCATTCAACCTAGTCGGTTCCGAATTGGCACAATATAAATCAAAGCCCCTGAGAAGAATGTCTAGCTGAGTATCATTCCTTAAATGGCAACCGATGTCAACATTTAAATCGGTTCCTATAACGATAATTGCGTGAAAGTTTTGAAGATAAGTTAAAACCTTCTCAAGCTGTTCATAGGACACATCAAAGTCTCCATTAGGAGAACGATAAATAGATGCCACAATTAATCTCATTCCTTTAAGGTACACAGCAACAATTTCAAAATGTATATCTATACAAAAACGATGTAAATCCAACCGTTTACACGGGAGATCGTTTTTTAAATAGATGCATACACCACCATTTTTGAAAGATTTTCTACAGTTGATTGAGCTAAGAGTATATCCTGTTATTTGATATAGATTACTTTCTTGCTCATATAACCAGTGTTCAGAAAGACACAGAATATCATAATTTGCCGAGTTCAAGTAAATTTCCAGGTCACAAATCTTGTTTCTTAGACACAGAAAATTTAGCACAAGGAAGTTGACAGAAAAAAAACTAGAACTACCTGAGGTTTTGGGAGTTCTCAATTGGTACACTAATCTTCCGGAGAATTCCGGCGGGCTCTCGGAAAAAAATAAATGCCGAGGAAAATATATTTTGGCCAAAACTCTGGGGAAAGGAGCTTTTCACGGAGATCTTCGTCAATTGAGATATGAAAAGAGGCATAATTACCTCTGGATACCTTAAGCTGCTCGATATCTACTGATGTATCGGGGAGCTCGGGCTGGTGGTCCTTCAGATAGGGATAATAGCTTCTGTCGTGGTGTCAGGATGAAAATTCCAAACATGCACGTGAGAACGTCGATTAATGCCAGAAATAGAGCAGTTTTTATCGCCGCTTAACATTAAAGCCGTCATTAGAAATGTAAGAAGGTTGGCTAACAGAAGCATTTTCACCAGTGTATTCATTCGGTTGAGTGACGACGACGGATTTCAGTGGTAGATGCAGAAGACACAGAAGTAGATTGAGGTTGAACACGGGACGTAACAGGCACTGTAGATGCATTCCGTTTGAAGGCACGAGTTTGCGGACGTTCCGGAGCACCAACGGTAGGCTTTTTCTCTGTAAGCATTGGCGGTTGAACTTGAGCATTAAGCTTCTGAACATGAACAGATTTAAAACAATCTGCAAAAGTAGTCGCACATTTAGGCTCTTCAGAAGTAAGTTTGCGTTCAGATTTTAACTTTAATTTTAAGCGACCAGGATGCGCGGCAGATGTGTTTACCGATGAAATCATTCAAAAGGTCCACGCCATGATTCTCGCTGATCGACGAACGAAAGTGCACGAAGTAGTAGAGGCCGTGGGTGTGCCGACCGGAACGGCAATTAATATTTTACATGATCAGTTGGCGATGAAAAAATTGTCGGCCCGATGGGTGCCGCGATTGCTCACGGTGGACAACAAGCTGATCCGGCTGTCAACTTCATGAACTGCATGCACTACGTTATTAATTGCTGCCGCACCCCCCGTATTCACCCGATCTGGCTCCATGCGACTTTTTCTCGTTCCCTAACATGAAGAAATGGCTCAAGTAAAAAAATTTCTCTCAAACGAGGAAGTTATCGCCGAGACAGGGGCGTATTTTGGAGAGTTCGAAAAATCCAATTTTTTGGAGGGGTTTAAAAAATGGCCGGAACATTGGGTGTATCGTTCTAAAAGGAAACTATGTTGAAAGATTTAAAAAAATGTTTTTGAAAAAATGGTTTCTCATTTCTAACACGGGTACTAATTGAACCGCCCTCGTATTCAAAGGGAAATCATTAATTGCGACAACTTTTATTTTAAATAGTATGATTACAACTGAATATACACACTTTAATACTTAAACAAAATCCATTGAAGAGTAACTTTTGCTCTGCCTAGTCAAAGTGTGTTTATTCTCCAGACAACCCTGGGCACCTGATTTGTTGTGTTTCTATTGTATCAAAACTGTATCATCTCAATACCTTTGTGGATGAAAATGCTCAGAAAACATCAGTATTCAGCCTTACAGCGAAAACAGTAACCAATGACAATGTAGAAGGTAAAGCCATCTCCTGTAGCCACCTAGAGACCAGGCAGTAGAGCAGTAATCACAGGGTGACCAAACTAATGAGATGAACAGAACTTTAAATGGCTTTATATGTAAAAAGTTTTTACACAATCAGAAGATAAATTCAAGCGATCTGTGTGATTTAGATTGAGCATAGTCATAATATTGATGGAATGTTAACTGTGAGTCAAATATAACTCCAAGGTCTTTTACATTTGTTAATTGGGCCATAGGATAATTGCTTAGTCTATATTCATAATGCTTTGGACTCCTTTTCTGGCTGAATCTTACAGAAGAGCATTTTTTAAATAGAAAATTAAAATGCTCACCGCAGTTATAAAGCTTATTAAGGTAGTTTTCTACAGTTAGGTGATCATCAATTGATTGAGTTGTTAAAAAATGTTTTAAGTCATCGGCATACAAAAGAAAAGGAATTGAGTCTAATGCCATTTTAATATGATTTATAAAAAAGTTAAATAATAGACAATCCAGATGGGATCCTTGGGGAATGCCTAATGATGGACAGATACCCTTAATAGATACATTAATTTTTACTACAACTTCTCTGTTGGTCAAACTTTCCATCCAGTCAAGTAAGGCACCTCTCATTCCCAATGCATCCAACTTTCTAAGAAGAAGCTCATGACTAACAGTACCAAAAACCTAATTGAAGTCAGTGTATGTGGCATCTGTTGGTAAGCTTTTTTCTATACCATCAATGAGATACTTTTGAAAAACCAAAAGATTAGCGAGTGTTGATCTCCCTTTAGTGAAACCAGTAGTACGGCTCAGGAATAACGATACCATTTAAGATAGAAGTTAGCTTATACAACCAATGACTAATATATTCGCTATTAATGAGATTTTGGCAGTGGGACTATAGTTAGTTACATTATTTCTGTTTCCCTGATTATGTATTGCACTTTTTATGTGGATTTAAGAGCCCTTGGAAAACGTCCAGTAGTGAGGGATTTATTAAATAGAATCCACAAAGGATATTGATTAGTGATAACGCTGACTAGGAAAGGGAACTTGGAAGGGTACAATTTGTTCGTTTTTACCAAGTGCTGGTTCTGAAAGGGGACGTGTGATTTTTCTGATGCTCTACGTTTGCGATATTCGCCTAATTGCAACGTAACTGTAAAATAAATAAATAAAGTCTGCTACTATTTCAACCTTTATATCCTCCGTAAGTGGTTTTAAGTCATCTCTTCCAACTGAGTTCTGGCGGATTGGAACTGTCCGATGCAGGTAACAGCGTCAAGACGCAGAACTCTCGATGATGTTCAGGATGAAAATTATCGGTCCACACCCTTGCCCCCACGACCTGCGTGACTCTCAAATTCTCATGGGGCTGGGAGATTCACAGATGGCGAGAGGAGAATTTAGGCGTCCAGCGCGAGGTCCGTCGCTCGGCAATGCAGAGAATTCAATGAAAAGGGAGAGAATTGGATAAACCAGATGGGATTAGGAATTCTGTGGCGGGATTGAATAGGGGATTCAAGTTTTTAGAAAGGATTGGCGGTTCAAACCACAACGATCTGTGCGTGTGTTTGGTGCTACTGGTGGTGCAGAATGCAATGTGCATTCCCACCAGCCGTGGGTTCAGAAAAAGAATAAGGATGAAAGCACACGTTTCTAGGGTTGCTGCACACCGAGAGTATTGCCGCCCCAAGGCACTAAAGGCCAGGACAATGGAAAATTTACTTCCGCACTTCTGGTGCTCCTCATCCGATTGTTTAAAAAGCTTTTTGCCAAATTTTCTCCCAAGGATCCCAAATACTTGCGGCATATTCCACATAAGGTCTAACTAGAGCAAAATAACATTTCTCTTTAACTTTTACATTACATTACATTTCCCCACCACCCGTTTTATGAAGTCAAGTTTCTTTAAAGCTGATCCGCATATTGTCCTGATATGTGCTCCCCATGAAAGGCGTGCTGTTAGAACAACCCCCAAATATTTAACTTGATTTGCCGTAGTCAATACTGAACCCTCTATTTTGTAGTTTATATCCTGTTCCTCGCTTCCTTTGCTCCAAAATTTTAAAACTGCGCATTTATCTATATTAAGTGGTAATCCCCATTTATTGCACCATTCCGAGATATTGTCTAAGTCTCTAGAGAGTAGCTCGCGATCTAGTTGGCTCCTTATTTCCCTTTATACCACCGTGTCGTCAGCAAATAACCTCAGATTGCTACCAACGTGTGTGCTTAAGTCATTAATGTATCTTAAGAACAGAAGAGGCCCTATTACACTTCCCCGAGGGACGCCCGAAGTTACATCTCTATCCGTTGAGCACAACCCATCTATGACTACTATTTGTTTGCGATTTGACAAGAAGTCTCTCATCCAATTATTTTCTCGTTGATTCCATGGTATTTAAGTTTATGTAACAATTTATTGTGTGGGACTTTGTCGAAGGCTTTTTTGACATCTTTTTCAAAAACTGGGGAAAATTTCATTGGTCGGTATAATTTAAGTCAATGGCTAATGGGGATAAAGGTACGGGTTAGGAGTCAATGGGAGTTAGGGGGAAGGGGTTAGAGGTTCTCTTTTTCTGTTATTGCTAGGGAGGCTTCCAGGAGAGGTGATACGTTTTCAAATAGAATGTCATTGAGTAGAGGATTTTTCTTCATTGTTCTCCGGATCTCCAACTCTTCCTTCTTGTCCATCCTCCTCCCTTTTTCTTCACGATGTAGAATTTTCGGGATGAAATCACTGGTGTGATTTTCCTCCCACAGGTGTTTGGCAAAGTGGGATTGGGCTAGGTTACACTTCTTGTAGCACCTCTTGTGTTCCTCCGCTCTTGTCCGCACCGCTCGACCACTCTGCCCGATGTACCTTGCACTGCAATCCCCGCAAACCATTTCGTATATCCCACTATTTTCCAGTGACTCAACTTTATCTTTAGTTTTATTTATGAACATTTTTAGATTTTGTTTGTTGTAGAAAGCAATTCTGAATTTGTCTTTCGGGAACAATTTGCTAATTTTTTTGGACGGGACATAAGAATTTCGGAACTCCAAGCCGAGCCATTAGGCACGGAGTCATGTGGCCTTGTAGTTCAAAATGTAGCGAGACAAAGTAGTAGTCCGAGGCAGGTATCAAAGCGCGAATTGCAAGTGCTGATTGATTCTTGCAGTCAAAGAGTTTCTTTAATTCCTGGGAGGGGAAAGAGCCAAGTTTGGATGAGATTTTTTTTGGTGAAAATTGATGGCGAATGACGAATTTTGCTATGTGTAAAGATTGCAAGGCCGCAGTAATATGGAAGTCAAAAGATGGTACAACCGGTCTACGGAAGCACTCCTGCAAAATCGAGAGGGCCTCCAAGAAAATGAAACTAGCCGAGTTCACAACAGAATGCCCACAAACCTCTACCTCAAGTGACGGCTATCCCAGGGTTGAATATGAAGGTCACAGGGATGCCTCGTCACTGTCAAAGGAAGAGGTAATGGTGCTGCTTCAGAAGCACACTATTTGCTATCAATTATTTTGATTGATGCAAATTAGTCTGTGCATGGTTAATGTTGAATCATATCAATTGAGGGATGGACCTGTAATGGTCATCTTTGGTAGCACTTAAGAAGGGGGCAACTACATGACCAGTCATTTAAAACACAATGCAACATGAGAGTTTACCAAAGCCTTGAAGACCAAATTGCACATTTTTTCATTGAGGAGAGTCAATCCGGATGGACAATCTGTCATCATAGAAAAATGGGGTGTTGCATTATGTTTTAAGAACTTTTGCAGTTTAGTTGTAAAATATCATCGGTTAAGTAAATAGTTCATGCATGCACTCAAGAAAAATCTCTTGAGAACACAAATGCATGATAATTGAAAAATGCTAACAGTTAGAGATAAGGCAGGTAAGATAATAGTTGACACAGGAAAGATCCAAGAGAGATGGAAGGAAGATGTAGAAGAACTAAATGGTAAAGAGCTTTGGAAAAAAAGATTAGACATAGAAAAGGAACATGACGTAGATGAAGATATTTTAGGTCCAGACATACTCAGCGATGAGATAGAAAGGGCATTAAGGGAGATTAAACTAAATAAGGCCGTGGGGATGGATAACATTCCTGCGGAACTACTGAATTGTTTAGGAAAATGTGGGAGGAAGAGTCTAACATGGGCTGATTCGTAGTATCTATGAGGAAGGAATCTGGCCGGAAGACTTTGTGAGATCAGTTTTAGTTCCTATTCTGAAAAAGGTAAAGGCTACGTCATGAGAGGACTACAGGACAATTAGTTTGATATCCCACGCAGCTAAAGTTGTTCTCAGGATCATAAACAAAAGGATAGAGAGTAGGGCAAATGATAACTTAGGGGATGATCAGATTGGGTTTAGGAAGGGGAGAGGTACACGTGATACCATTGCAGTGATGAGATTATTAATTGAGAAGAATATAAAATACAACCAGTAGGTATTTGCATGCTTCGCAGATTTCGAAAAAGCATTTGATAGAGTGAATTGGGGAAAACTAATGAGTATATTGAAGAAAATAGGAATAGATTGGAGGGACAGGAGGCTAATCCGCAACCTGTACATGCCTAAGACTGCTCAGGTGCGAGTTTGGAACCGGGAATCTGGATGGGCAGTGTTAGGAAGGGGTGTAAGGCAGGGTTGCCCATTATCACCGTTGCTGTTCAACCTGTATGTAAAGGAAATGATGAAAGAGGCATGGGAAGAACTGGAGGTAAGAATGAAAGTGGGCGGGTAATTTGTAAAATCAGTTAGGTTAGCTGATGACCAAGCTTTAGTTTGTCAGTCAACCAAGGGGTTGCAAGCATTGATGAGTGAATTGGAAATTCAGTGCGACAGGTATGGGATGAGAATCAATACTAATAAAACAAAGGTTATACGATTTTCTAGAAAGAAAAAGGCTAAGGTAAACATTAAAATAGGAGGGCAAAAAATAGAGTAGGTAGAACAGTTTACGTATCTCGGTAGTGTTTTGGACCAACACGTTCAAAGTAGTAGGGACGTAAGGTGAAGAATTGCACTAGGCAAAGAGGCTTTCACAAGGAGGAGGGAGTTGATAACAGGAACTTTGAGTAAGGATGTTAAGAAAAGACTCGTAAAAACTTTGATATGGAGTGTAGCTATGTACGGCGCGGAAACGTGGTCATTGAAGCAGGAGGATAGACGTAGACTGGAGGCTTTTGAAATGTGGGTGTGGAGAAGGATGGAGAAGGTGAAATGGACAGAGAAGAAAACAAATGAGGAAGTACTTGGTATGGTGGGCGAAGAGAGGGGTTTGTTGGGAGCAATCCTATGGAGGCGGGAAAAGTGGCTGAAGGGGGTATTGACCGGCGGCGGGATGTTGAAGAATGTAATTGAGGGGAGAATGTTAGGCAAACGAGGGTAGGGCAGGAAGAGGATATAGATGTTGGACGGGATGAAGGAAGTACACAGAGATGAAGAGGGACTTGTTGTAGGGGAGGATGTTGGAATTTGTTTTGTTAGGAGTCACAAAATGTTTATTTGGTCTACCTTAACTGGTAGATTACCTTATAATAATAATAAAGTAACGGCACAAGACATATACTCAGAAGTAAAGCTGGGAGCTCATCAGGGCCAAAACCTTGTTGGAGGTTCAGCTGGCAAAGTATAGTTTTACCCATTTACTGGGATAGACTAATCAAAGAATGAATTGAAAGTAGAATGGCAGGACATATTTTCTGCAGGGATTCCAGCTATGCCCTCAGTAATGTGTGGAAACCTGTGTTAATGGAGGTAAGAAAAGGAAGGAACAGACCACAATGGCCTGGCGACCAATTACAAGGCACCTGACCCGAGAGTGCAATTATATAAGATGGCCAAATACAGAGAGGCAATCTATTCTGCAACCGCTACATTCTTTGTAGCTCTTTCTCTATTGTTATTTTCTGCCCTGAAGAGGAGTTAATCCCAAAACGGGATAGCCATAGTGTTTTTATTATGTTTCCACTAAATTTTATATGCATTCTTGTAAGCTTTTACTTTATGGAAATATAGACCTTTAAAATTGAAAAAAGAGTGGCAATCATCTATCCTGAGGATGATGCATTGGTCGGGCATTGAAACGTTGGCCTATATGAAACCCCTGACCAGATGGAAGACCCGAGAAAACTTCATGGAGTTCAGTTTTAATGTGTCCTACTGAGATTGTTATAGATGAGATAGAAATAGAGATGTATGAAAATTGTGGAGGAGTATTATCATGTTTTAAATACACAAATGAGAAGTCTTTGCAAAAAGGTTCGTTATGTCATCACATGGACGAGCAGAAATATCATTATAAAACATTACATTGGGTAGTCCGTCCATCTTCCTCATACTGCTGAATATATTGAACATTATTCCAAAAATGTGTTGAATTATGTTGGATAACTGACTTGAGTTGTTTTATGTATCTGTTGTTACAGTTCTTTATTAATTTACCACATTTTGACCTTAAATGTGAAAATTTAGCATATACAGATAATCCAGATTGTATGTATAATTTGTACTATAATTTCTTCCCACCAATTACATTTTTCAGTTCAAAGCTAACCACCTGGGAAAACTACTAGTTTTATAAGTGATAATTGAAGTAAACAGCTGGATGCTATGATATAAAATATCATAAAAGTAATTGAAAGCCTCATTTGTATTGTAAGTCATATTTCCCTACATAAAATCAATTACCTGAATTGGACATTGCAGTTGAAGGGAAACATTTATTGCAGGATGATGGGGATCATGTGATAGCAGAGGATTATTATCCTTGGTAATGGAAGTAATGTCTGAATTTGTAAAAATTATGTCTAATAATTTTCTATTATAATTACAGATGTTAAGAACTTGTTGAAGTTGCAAGTAGCACATGGAATCTACGAGCAGCTGCAGGCACAGAGGAGGTTAAACATGATAATTGTTGAGCAGAGTTCAGTAAACCCTAGGAAAAGCCTTGAGGGATATTAAAATCGCTCATTATTAAAACCTCAGAATTATTATCTGAGTCAATGATATTTTCGATTGCCTCACAATAAGCACGATATGCCTCAGTTGAGGAGTATGGAGGCTAGTAAATGGTGCCAAACAATATTTTTGATTGAGAAGTGATAATGGAAACAAAAAGGGATTCAAGATTAAGACCACATTCCACTAATTTGCACAGATATTTAGATTTAACTGCAATCAGGACTCCTCCACAACTGCATTTTGAACTAGTAAAAACACCTTGATCTTTCCTATAGATGTTAAAGTTACCAAGGCTTAGTTTACTACTTAAAATATTAGGATTAAGGCAAGACTACGTGAGGGCAATTACATCAAAATCAAAGTTTTGTACCGAGTCTCTCAGATTTGGTAACTTTGCACTCAAGCCTCTAACATTTGATACTGCCACACTTACACAATCAGTGGAAGCCTGCATGATAAAGATGCTTACTTGCAATACAGTAGAGATTATTATAACTCGATTAGATACGCAAAAAATAAAGCTTATAAGGATTTCATTTTCAATGCAATTTAAACAGAAAATCTTCCTTTTACCGCAGATGCTTTAAATAATTTTTTCTTAAAAGCTGTTTGAGTCAATTTGTTCTCTCAAAAAGTTGATGCTGCCAATATGCTGCAAAATCTTACTCCAAATAATTTAAATTTTAAATGGAATAATATTACCCCATTTGATATTATATCAACTGAAAAAAAATTTAAAATCTAACAGTAAGGATATTTATGGTCTGTCTACCCAACAACATTATGGTGTTCACAGCCAAACCATTAGCTATATCACTCAACTTATGTTTTGAGACAGGAGATATTCCAATAGCTCTAAAATAATCCATAACAGTACCTGCCCATAAGGAAGGTGATAAAGATGATTTAACTAACTACCACCCCATTTCCATTGTCCCAGTTTCTGCTAAAGGTTTTGAAGCTATAAAGAAATATCAAATGTGTGATTTTTTTTAGTCATATCATCTCCTTTCCAAATCACATGATGGCTTTCGAACTGGGAAATCTACAATTATGCTGGTAGTGACCATAGTTAACTCTGTGATTAATGCATTTGAAGAAAAGAAATCAGTCTCTTAGACACAGTGATTTTAGTAAGGCTTTTGACTGTGTTAATAATTCAATATTACTATCATAGCTAGAATAATAGGGTGTTAAGGGTGTTGCACTGAAAGAAATGAAGTCATATTTAGATGATCACCACCAATTGGTTGAACTTGATGGCTGCCAATCTGCATCTCTTAAAGTAAAATGTGGCATCCCACAGGGCTCTGTGCTTGGCCCAGTACTGTGAGCAATTAAGACCAAAGCATATTGAGAGGATAAAATTATCAGAAACAGTGAAACAAAACAGTGTCAATAGGAAAACAATGAGTTACGTCTTTCCAGAAGAATGTCTATGTGGGAATCCCAATGAAGTGTGGAATTTACATTAATGCCAATCAGACAAGACTTATTGCAATCCTTCTCCCCGACTTAACTACATTAGAGAGTTTCCATGTTCATTCACCTGATGATTATTATATTAAAGCATTAAACCTGGAATTTATTTGTGCTTTCATAGAAGTTTGCCACAAAATAATATCACTTGTGATGGAAAAATAACACAATGTTAATGAACAAAAGTTCATTTTTAAAATAAGAACATTCTTATACACATAAGCCTGACGGTGAATAATATTTCTGCATTGAATGCACCTTCATTACGTCATTGTGGGTTTCCTCAAATATAAATTTGGAAAATATGAATATTCAGACATTGTCAATTGTATGAAAGCCAAATAAAATAATCCGCATGTACAAGAAAGTATATCTTCATATAGGTATATGTAGTCCCCAGGTTGAACAAAAAGAGTTTGGACCAAAAGTCTTACCTCAAAGTGTCTTTCAACTGAGAATCTTTCAAAGTAATCAAGTCTTCATATTGTTGCTTATTCAATATTTTCTCACAATTCAACTGAGTGATTTTCTCTGTCAGTTGATCCACATGAATTTTAAGATCACTAATTTCAGCATCTTTTCCCAGAAGAGCAGAGTGATTTTCTAGCAATGAAATTGAAAAGGTAAGATGCAATCACGGTTTGATTACCTAAAACTTGATTTTTGAATTTTTAGAACACTTGAGTATGCAATTTTAAATTGCAAATTTAATGGATTTCATTATTATATCACTGTAGTTTATATTATTATTATTATTACTTTTTATTTGCCCAGAGATCACAATACAAAAATACCAGGTGGGTGGAGTATGTACATGATATAAGGCACGTCAAATGAGGAGCAAAGACACAGGCTCAGTTAAGATACATAAAAGAATAGATGCTCATAGTTACATAAGTGTTTGGTACAAACCCATGAACATCGGCTGTAACATGCACATACATTATCAAATTCAGAAAAATCATTGATCACAAACATGAATCAGACCATGACCATTGCTAGAAACTAAAAGTATGAACTTACTGGTTGGGAATATTGTTGAGATATTCATCAACCGAGTAAAACATATTGCGCTGTAGATATCTTTTTAATTTATGCCTGAATGCAGCAGTTCCCTGTGTATCCTTGATACTTTTGGGTAGTTTGTTATATAATCTGATGCCCATTTCATTGGGTCCTAATTTCAATGCTTTAGTTCTTATATTCCCATAATGGAAGTCATTCCTGCCTCTGGTGTAATGATGATGATAGGCAGAGTTAAGAGAATAGTTGCCGATGTTATTTTTTATATATAGAATTAAAAACATAATGTAGATGCATGGGAGTGGTAGCAAATTTAATTCACGGAAAATAGGCCTTGATGGAGCATTGTGAGGTTTCCTGGTGATGATTCTAATAGCTTTCTTTTAGCTCAAGTGGTTAAGAGCATCCGCCCGGCAAGTGGAAAGATCCGGTGTTCGAGTCCCGGTTGAGGAGATATTTTTACTCTTGTGATCCATTCGATTCCGCCTTCCCCACCTCTATTGTGTTCGTCCTTTATACGTGTTCCTATCCCTTTTCCTTATATATGTTTCTGTATATATGAGTATATATATATATATATATATATATATATATATATATATATATATATATATATATATATATATATATATATATATATAACAATAAACACAGTAATCAACCCGAAGGTCAGTTTGGTAGATGATGGAAGAGTTCACCGAGTACTAAGCCCCACGGTGTGTAAAATTTACACATCAGGGTAGGGGGGCCAGTTCCTTTCCCTGTGTCATATATGGTTTCCCAGGAAGATCTGGTTCCCAAAAAATCACGTAGCTGCAGGTGCCCAGAGTGCCTTGCCCGGTAATCGAACCCGGGACCCTCTGGTCAGCAGTCCAACGCTCTACCCCTGGACTACCACGACCCACCTATTTATATATATGCATTGAAATATATATTTATTTATTTTTTCAATGTAGGTTTCATTTGAGGGTAAAACCATGATAATGGCTTTTTTTAATTCTAAAAAAAAAATATAATCATACACTTATATTTGATTAACACTCACATTTCATTAATTTTTGTGCCTGAAAATTATTAACAATAAGTCTGTATGTTGACTACAACATAATTTGAAATGAAAGGCTAAACATAAAATATATTTCTGCAAATGCATTTAGTCATCTACTCTTCACATAATTTTTACAGAATTTCAGCAGATAAACCAATGCAAACCAAAGCTAAATCACTACTGGCTAAGTTATGTATTCTATATTTAACCCCAATATATGAGTTTAAAAAGGGCATATGTGAGTACCTATGGACCGATATCCTTCAGGTACAAATTGTAGGATATCCTCCTACTTCTTTAACATTTTGGTCCCACTTCAGTTTTCCTTCTCCCTAAATTTAAGCTAACATACGTTTGTCTGTTGTACAATTTCAAAGACCTTAAGCCCAAGGAGTAAAATCAGGGCAAGCGTATTCACAGGAGGCAAAGGTCACACCAGGGGCCCCTCAATGCAAGTGTTCTTTGTCTTTTACTTTTCTTAATTTTTGGGAATGACCTTCCTTAAAATTTTAATTCTGAAGCAAGGTTTTTTGTAGACGAGAGCATAATCTCTAGGCGATGGAGAATGACACTGACCACACCATCCTCCAAAATTATATAGATGGGTCAAGGATAATAAAAGCCATTAATATAAACAGAATTGTGAACATTACAATCTAGATATGAACAAGAAATGTAAATGACGGATCCAATACTTATTTGGGAGATGCAACTTCAAGTAGTAATAATTTTTAGAAATCTTGGTGCACACTTGACAAAGAATTTTGGTTGGGGGACTTAGGGTCGAACATGCCGCAAGGAAGACATTTAAAAGTGCTGCACTGGACGATGAGAAATTGGAAAAGAAGCAGCGTAGGCCACAAAGGAGAAAGCTTAAAAGGCACTAGCATTCTCAGCAATAGTGCGGGATCCAAATGAGGAAGGTCACATCTGGAGAGAATATCAGGAGAAAAGGCAGCAAGATATGTTAAGAGTAGGCATCAGAGGACTTATGGTGTGATGGAGATGCTGGGTTTCTTGGATTGGGGGAGTATGCTGTGGTGGTTCATTTGTTGATGTAGCGGTTCATTTGTTTGTGCGATTCAGGGGTGTGCCACGAGGTGTCACCCTAGGCACGACCCACGAGGGGGCATTTTGACCCACGCGGCACCAGTCACGCCTCAACCCCAGCCGAGCGTTCATCCCTCTTGTGCACGTTGCACCCATGGCATATATCTTTCCGTGTTGACCTTGGTCTGTTATCCACAGCACTCAGAATAAATCGGCTGTTCATTCAAACGATTTATGTGTGCTTTATTAGTATTTCCTCGCACCGCCTGTGCTAAAATAATTTCCAGCACTCCCACAAATTGGTGACCCCGACGTGATCGCTATGGTGACTCGAGTGTTGCGCGCGAAAAGTTTTTATATTCATTGTGGGGAAACGGAAATTCGCAGTGCTCGCCGTTTATCTAAATTTGGAAGTGCTAGCTAATCACGCGGGCCTAACGGGAATATGGCCGACAATACAGACGCCGTCAACCACGTGGTCATGCGGGTGCCGCCATTTTGTCCGGAGATGCCACAGCTCTGGTTCGCCCCACTCGAAGGAAATTTTCGCCTCGCGGGCATAACCGAGGATACTGGCAAGTTTTGGGTGGTTGTGGCGAATCTCGACGCCCGTTACGCACTAGGGGTCGAGGATATTATCGTCAACCCTCCCTTAACGGACAGGTGCAAGCGGTTGTAGGAAGAATTGGTCCGGTGGGTTAAGCCGTCCGAGGAGCAAAGGATCAAGCAACTCCTCGGGAATGAAGACATGGTTGACCACAGACCGTCGCAGTTTCTGTTACATCTTCGTTCTTTGGCTGGCGGGGCCGTTCCGGACGACCTTTTACGGACAATTTGGTTGAGTCGCCTGCCGCGTCCCGTCCACGCCATTTTAGTCACCCAGGCGTCTACGAGCTTGGCAGATCTCGCCGCCCTGGCAGACAAGGTAGCGGAGGTGACTCATTCGCCGTACGCTGCCGCAGTGGCCCCCAACCCAGTTATTAGTGCACTGATGGAGAAGATAGAAAACCTATCTCAACAAGTGGCAGCGCTCGCCGACGGGCGTGGCCGACATTCGCATCCCCGTTCCCGCAGCCGCGGCTGAACCCCACCCCGTCACCAGTCCTCCATTAATTCCCAGCGAGACCAAGGCATCTGTTGGTACCACCGCCGTCAGGGGAGTAACGCCACTAAGTGTACCCTTCCCTGTTAATACGACGCAGGGAAACGAAACGGGCAGTCTTTGAGGGCAGCAGGTTACTGCTTAGACCTATCCAACCGTCTTTTTGTCGTTGACGCCGCGTCCGGCGTCAAATTACTTTTAGATACTGGTGCCGATATCTGTCTCTACCCAGTCACGCGGCTCCGTGAGCGTCGAGGGAAGTCGGATCTTCAGCCTTTCGCGGCTAATGACACTCCCATCGCCACATACGGATCTGTCACTCTCTCCCTTTCCCTTGGCCTCCGGCGAGAAGTTTTGTGGAAGTTTGTCGTCGCAGATGTGCCGCAGCGAATAATAGGGGCAGATTTTCTCCACCATTTCGGTCTCCTTGTGGAGATTGCTCGTAAGCGTTTGGTGGATAATGTGACGACGCTATCGGTTAAGGGCACCGTCGCCTTTCCCAGCAAAGGTCAAGTGAAAGTTGTCAGTGGTGCTTCCCCTTATTCCCGCCTTACTGCCGAATTCCCGGAGATTACAAATTCATCGGGAGCTCCCCGGCGAGTCAAGCACTCCACGGTTCATTTTATAGAGACTTCCCCTGGCCCTCCGGTTGCATCTAGGCCCCGCCGTCTCGCACCAGACAAGCTTGCCATTGCCAAGAAGGAATTTGAGCTGATGCTTCAGACAGGTACTGCGCGGAGGTCATCTAGCTCTTGGTCGTCTGCCTTACACCTGGGGCCGAAGAAGGGCGCCGTGTGGCGCCCATGTGGCGACTACCGCTCGCTGAATTCCAGAACCGTGCCTCATCGTTACCCGGTACCGCAAATGGAGGATTTTGCGCAGGGGTTATGTGGCTGTACCATATCTTCGAAAATTGATTTAGTGCGGGCGTTCCACCAAATACCTGTCAACCCTGCAGATATTACCAAAACTGCCATAATAACGCCTTTCGGCCTTTTTGAGTTTCCATTTATGACATTTGGCCTTCGAAACGCTGCGCAGACCTTTCAGAGGTTTATAGATGAGGTGTTAAAGGGATTGCCTTACGCGTATGCATGTATAGATGATATCCTTGTTGCATCACGTAATTTTATGGAGCATGAGCAGCATCTGTGGACAATATTTGGCCGCTTGAGGGATCACGGCGTGGTTATTAATCCCTCGAAGTGTGTTTTCGGTGTGTATGAGGTACAGTTTCTAGGATGCACGGTGTCGGAGGAGGGAACTAAACCACTCACCGAGAAGGTTAGCACCGTGCGTGATTTTCCCCTACCAGCTACCATACGCCAGCTGCGGCAATTCTTAGGGATGGTGAATTATTACCGCCGTTTTTTTCCTAATGCCGCAAATAGCCAGGCTCCCCTTAGTGACCTTCTGGCGGGCAAGGTAAACGGCAAGGACTCAATCAGCTGGACACCAGCATTAGAGACTTCGTTCCTAGCCTGCAAAGAGGCTTAATGCAATAGTGCCGTTTAGCACATCCGAACGTGTCTTTACCCCTGGCCCTTTTCACAGATGCTTCGGAGTTTTCGGTTGGCGCCGTCCTTCAACAACTCACTTCCAGAGGATATCAGCCTCTCGGTTTACTGAGCAATGTTGAAAGGCGTTATACTGCTTATGACAGGGAACATTTAGCAGTATATAAGGCAGTGCTCCAGTTCCGGCATATGGTGGAAGGAAGAACCTTCACCATCTATACGGACCATAAACCCCTTTCTTTTGCATTTTCCCAGAGGAATGAGAAGTGTTCCCCCCGGCAGTTTAGGCATTTGGACTTAATGAGCCAATTTACCACAGACATTAGGTATGTAGCAGGTAAAGATAATATCGTAGCGGACACCATGTCCCACATTCAAAGCATTTCTGCCTCCATAGATTACACTGCACTAGCTGCCTCTCAGGAGTCTGATCATGACCTTGTCAATTCTCTTCAGAATTCCTCATTGATTTTGAAGAAAGTTGCTTTTCCTGGTTCATCACATCCCCTGGTATGTGATATGTCCACTTCCTCAGCCAGGCCAGTAGTCACCGAGCCTTTCCAAAAACAGGTATTCCTCAGCATGCATGGATTATCCCACCCTGGCATTGGACAGACAACCCGCCTAGTAGCTGAGCACTTTGTTTGGCCTTCTATAAGGAGAGACTGCCATGCGTAGGCACGCTCATGTTTACAATACCAGAGGAACCAAATCACGAGACATGTTTCGTCCCCCATTGGTGCTTTTCCCATTGCCAGTGCCACATTTATGCATATTCACATAGATTTTGTTGGGCCTCTTCCATGCAGCCATGGTTTTCGCTACATAATGACATGTATTGACTGCTTCATCTGGTGGCTTGAAGCTTTCCCAATTCAAGACATCACTGCAGAAACTGCCGCCAGGACCCTTTTCCGGGAGTGGATTTCACGTTTTGGAACTCCCGTTTGCATCACCACTGACCAGGGGCCGCAATTTCGAAGTAACTTGTTCCGGCAGCTGATGCAGTTGATGGGGGCAAATAACCTGCAGACATCAGCCTATCACCCTGCAGCCAATGGGATGGTGGAACGCCTTCACTGCCAGTTGAAGGCAGCTATCTGTTGCCATGGTGGTAACCAATGGACCGATGTCCTGCCCGTGGTTCTCATGGGTCTGAGGTCCACATTTAAAGAAGATATTCAGGCAACGCCTGCAGAGGTCATTTATGGCCAAACACTTCGGCTTCCTGGAGAGTTCTATTCCCCTTCCACTAATGCCATTGCTGCTACTGCAGATTATGTCACACCCCTGCGGCAGGGCCTTCGCCGACTCCAGCCACAGCCAGTCTCTCGACACTGAGTCCGCAACATTTTCATGTTTAAAGATCTGGAGACTGTTTCCCATGTATTTTTGAGAAATGATAGGCTTCATCCGTCGTTGGATCCTCCTTACGATGGGCCATTTCCAGTGATCCAGTGTGGTCCCAAGACATTCAAGCTGAAAATCCATGGTAGAGATGTATCTGTGGCAATTGACTGCGGCAAACCAGCATATGTTGTTAATGATGACGTATCTTGTGTCCAGTTTGATGGAACTCCATGGTTAGTGCCACATTGCCCTGCTACTACCATACCTAGGGCGACCAATCCTACCGTTCCTCAGCAGCCTCCTATATTACCACAACCTAGATGATCACAGAGAAGAGTGCATTTTTCCAAGCATTTAGCTGACTTTGTGACTTAGGGGAGTTTCAGTTTTTTTTTTCCATCTCCTGTATGTTATCTGATTTTACTCTGTACTTGCTGTTGTGTTATTGTGTAACAGTATTTCTTTTTTTTTGTGTGGTATTATGTACCTGGCATTTGTTAAATAATTTTTGTTTTTTTTGTGTGTGTTTTACAATCACTTTGTGAAGTGCCAATTACAATTCCTCTCTCTTTGCAAGAGTATGCTCCACATCTGCCAAGGGGGGTGATGTGGCGGTTCATTTGTTGATGTAGCGGTTCATTTGTTTGTGCGATTCAGGGGTGTGCCACGAGGTGTCACCCTAGGCACGACCCACGAGGGGGCATTTTGACCCACGCGGCACCAGTCACGCCTCAACCCCAGCCGAGCGTTCATCCCTCTTGTGCACGTTGCACCCATGGCATATATCTTTCCGTGTTGACCTTGGTCTGTTATCCACAGCACTCAGAATAAATCGGCTGTTCATTCAAACGCTTTATTAGTATTTCCTAGCACCGCCTGCACTAAAATAATTTCCAGCACTCCCACATATGCATACAAAGTAGGAGGGGAAGTAGGCTACAGGGGATGCACAGAAAAATGAAGAATGAAAATACTTCGAGTGAGCTATGTAAGCGGCTGGAAGAATCCATTCATAGGAAAGAATGACCACAATTTTAAAATAAAATTGGGGAAAAAAATAATATGATAAATTCTCATTTTTCAAACAAATGTATTGCGGCCTGGAACAAATTCTCTGGAGAGCCCTTTCCATTTAGTGAATATGTTTTTAAGAATACGTATAATGCGGCCACTTTGACCCAATTCTGCGTTACATGTTACTGCATATGTTATACTCTTCCATACCTTCTCAATTTTTACCTGAAATGGGACTTTACTTCTCCCTTTTAGTGTTCTAAATTTCAATTTTTTCTTAAATTGCTTACGAATATTTTCATGTCAAGGTATAGATATACTTGTTCATAAGACAGACTGGTGAGCACATTATTCCAAATCACAAGATGGTAACCTCTTCATCCGTAAAGGTCTTAAGTCTTTACATTGAATGCTCAGGGTCTCAGAAATAAGATATTAGATCTGGATGTAAGGATTCTGCCTCGCCAACTAGATGTTTGTTCTATGAGCATTGGCTAAAATATGATGATATATCAAATGTAATTATTTCTAGCTATTCTCTTTATGACTTTCTGGCCAGAGGTATATTAAAAAAAGGAGTTGTCATATTGGTAAGAATGGACTTAAACTGTTACCTACTAAATTTGACTGCAAATAACCACAAATGGATTGAAAAAGAGTTGGAACGCTCTTTGATCAACACTCCTAACACTGCCCATCCTGACTCTCCATCGGCTACTCAACTCTAAGCAGTCTGAGACATGTACAGCTTACATAAAAATCAATAAATGAAGGAAGTGCTAGAAGGAATGGTGGGAGGGCCAGGTAAGAGAGGGCAAAGGAGGGTCAAAATGACGGACGACGTGGAAGCAGGTGATGGGCATGTAGAAATGAAGAGAAGGGCACAGGAAAGAGAAACATGGTAGAGAAGACGCCTCCATGGACTTGCCAACCACGGCAGAAGACCTATGATGATGAGGCATCCTTGCAGCCACCTCAATGAGGAAACAATTTTGTGTGGACTACCTTTGGTCTGAACACTACCCATCCAACTATGCGGTATCTACCAGGGACAAATAGCATTGCTCCCTCCAGCACAGTTCTAGGAGTCATCAGAATGTAAAAGCCCTCATGTCAAATCAAGGAGATGGGGATGACCTCATGAAGGTGTGGGTGTAATTTGGTGTAGATTAATGAAACTTTAGAATTGGTAAAAGAGAGAATAAATAAAACCCTTTAGTATAAAGTATGGTGAAAACAAAGCAACTTATCAATTGATTCAAAAAATATAACTATTTGAGGGAGAATTTCACCTTCTACTTAATACCCCGCAAGCCGCCGCAAGGGTGTGTGGCGGGGGGTGTTAGGACACCACCCGTAATTTAGAAAAGAAAAAAAAACCGCATGCAATAACCACAAAATCATACATCCACAAAAAAAACATGGCATACATTCATGCATGAACACTTACACCCCACACACATGCAAACACTCAAATTACATCTTACATACACATGCACCTGAAAGTATACCTAACAGGTTTGCAGTGTTTCACTTTGATTTGACTTGTAAATTCAATGTTTTCAATATTTCTAAAGTGACTTCGGTTTCTTACTATTATGATTTCTGATTGTTCGGGGAAAGAATGAGTATTTGTACCGATCTGTCCTGGAATCTATCTCCCTTAGTTTATCTTTGTGGTCTGATCTACCTAAGTAGTGTGGGGCCATTATAATTCCTTCAGGGTCATAGTTAAACTCGTTTGTTCTGAACCTTCCTAAGAGTCTAAGCCTCGCTTGTTCTCTCCACACTTCAAGTGGTTCCCAGCCTAAATCCTCCAAGAGATCTGTCACACTTGTGTTCTTATCATAACAATTTTTAACAAATCTAGTGGATTTTCTCTGGACTTTATCTAATTCTTTTTGTCAAATTTTCTCCCAAGGATCCCAAATACTTGCGGCATATTCCAAATGAGGTCTAACTAGAGCAAAATAACACCTCTATTTAACTTTCTCATTACATTTCCCCACCACCCGTTTTATGAAGCCAAGTTTCTTTAAAGCTGATCCGCATATTGTCCTGATATGTGCTCCCCATGAAAGGCGTGCTGTTAGAACAACCCCCAAATATTTAACTTGATTTGCCGTAGTCAATACTGAACCCTCTATTTTGTAGTTTATATCCTGTTCCTCGCTTCCTTTGTTCCAAAGTTTCAAAACCGCGCATTTATCTATCTTAAGTGTTAATCCCCATTTATTGCACCATTCCGAGATATTGTCTAAGTCTCTAGAGAGTAGCTCGCGATCTAGTTGGCTCCTTATTTCCCTGTATACCACCGTGTTGTCAGCAAATAACCTCAGATTGCTACCAACGTGTGTGCTTAAGTCACTAATGTATATTAAGAACAGAAGAGGCCCTATTACACTTCCCTGGGGGACGCCCGAAGTTACATCTCTATCGGTTGAGCACAACCCATCTATGACTACTATTTGTTTGCGGTTTGACAAGAAGTCTCTAATCCAATTAATTATTTTCTCGTTGATCCCATAGTATTTAAGTTTATGTAACAATTTATTGTGTGGGACTTGGTCGAAGGCTTTTTTGAAATCCAGGAATACTGCATCGACTTGCGTGTTGTTTTCTCCCGATCTAAGTATATCGTGAATGAAGAGACCAAGTTGTGTTTCGCAAGATCTGCTTTTCCTAAATCCGTGCTGGCAACATATTAGGATCTCCCCTTAGGTGACAATACATATCAAATTGTGACAAAATAAATCAATCTTCAGCAGCACAAAGTCTTTCCATCATGATATATCAGCAAGTAACCCATTACAATACCTTATGATCAAGATACAAAGTACAATGCACAATACACAACTTTCCTGCTTAAAATTTGAGCAATCAATTAGCCAAATATGTCAAATAAAATGGTTACATACAATAAGATAAACATAAAGTAAACAAACATTCACTGATTAGCAGTTTGAATGTTCAGTCCAGGGTGATTTTCATGCAATTAACTCAATGATGAGGTTTTGTGATAAAACTAAACAATCTTCCTTGTGAATAATATTTCAGCCATTTAATGTGGATATTAGATTCAAAGTAGACTCAGTTATAAAGTGCATGCAAGTAATTAAATATTCACTACTGCCCATGTGGTTTGTTAACTTCCGGCTAGGCCACTAATAATAATATTCTTTACTCACATGAAGTGTGGTAATAGCTTTGATATCATGGTAAAACCAGTTAAAGCTTAACTTTGAGAGATGCAATGCTTAAATTGAAATTTGAACTAACTTTTTAGGATTTCTTTACTTTTGTATTGCGACTATAATGGAGGGCTTTTTAGACGTCATATAAGTGAGGAATACACCTGTGAAGAATGAATTAGTGAAAAAACCACCTAGTTAGCACCCACTACCTTACATAGCTAATGGAACCTTCCTGTCAAATTTTATGCTCCGACACAATAAGTCAAGTAGAGCATCGATAAGTCAGTGCTTCAGGCAGTATATACATGCAGATAACAGACTGCCACGCATGGATTAAAACTTAGATGGGGTGGAAGAGAGCACATGATCCCTAAAGCTGTACTAGCAAGAGCAATAAATTGTCCACTCATTGGACCACAGCCACTAAGGAGATCAAAGGTTATCAAATGCAGCTAGATAAATAAGATTTGATATAGTTACTCAAATCGGTCGGAGGATAAAACTTACCAAATTTCATCAAAATCTAAGGTAATGGATTTCATATCTTAATGGAAATGACAAGGGATGATCAAGTGGCATAAAGGGGCTTGCATTGGGACTGAAGATGGGCGAGGAACTAAGTATGTCAGTTAAGTTTTCAGAGAATCAAAGATTATTTGGCCAGGCAGGCCAAGGATTGTATTTCTCGAATGCCTTGCTGGGTCTCTATAAGAAGTATGGGATGAATATTAACCAACCATTAGAAAACATAAAGATGAAATTCTCGAGAATAAAATACTAGCCTGGATATTTAAGTAGCAGATAGTAAACTAAAATCGGTGAAACAGTTATGGGGGGTAGTCTGAAGGGAAATGAGCGCAGCATAAAATACTTGATGATAAGAATTGCATTTAACGACATATTAGCAGAGAGAAGAAAATACACAACAGCTGTCTTAGGTGCAGGCATAACGAAAAGACTGGTTAACAGTTCAGTATGAAAGTTACATGGTTCTAAAGCCTGATCTGTGAAGGAAGAGATTGAGCATAACTTAGAACCTTTTGGGACGGAGTGCGAAGAGAGAAAATCGCACAAATTGAATAAAAAACAGTATGAGACATGGTAGGAGAAGAGGGAAAGTCTATGAAGGAAATTAAAAAATTGGCGATAAAATGAAAGAAGGACATAATGAGAGTTAGTGTGATGCTACGAGACCAAAATAGAAGGGAAAATATTGGAAGTAATAGGTGGAGGAAAATGGGGGTTTTGGGACGGTACGTAGAAAGTATAAAGAACTGAATAAGGGAATAATGTTGTGAACAGAATTTCGGTGAGCGTTATCAATGCAAGTCGTAGTTTACTGGTACTCCAAAACCACTATTGATCTGTAGACCACATTTAATTACGGGAATTCGGGTGGCGCGGAAGTTTATTCCGTGCCGTAAATAGTTCATGGAGATTTTAACTTATCTATTTATTCATAATTAAATTTAAGAGAACAGAACAGTTGACCTAATATTTATCTACGCCCTCAATCACTTGTTCTGGAGAACATTTTGCGAGATGCGAACTATCACCAAAAAATATCAATTTTACAAAATTTAGTCAGTCTAGAGAAAACTTCCGACCAAAAAGACCCAGCAATACAGTGGCATCACAGGGAATGAGAGAAATAATATAATAGGCATTTTGTCGGGATATCCGCTGGAGATTCCACCCATTCCCGTTCGTTCCCGTTTCTCCCATTGGTTCCACCGGTTCCACCCGTTCCACGAAACAATATTCCCATCAATCGTGGCCACTTCGTTCCCGTCCCTGCTATGTTGTATTATTTTCTTTCCTGTGGCCCGGAAATATCGGCAATCGTTTTCTTTTTGATTTGAGTGTTCTATTTTAAAATTACAAAAAAATGTTAGTTCTGGCCGAGGCCGTGTTTTCATATGACTTCTCTGTGGAATAATGACAGTGGAAAACGAAGGCGGACTAACATGCGCGAGAGTACAACAGTTGATTGATGACTCCAGCGAGCGACTATGCTTTATCCCAGCAAAAGGTGACAGTAATAGTAGGAACTCTTTTTCTACTCTTGTTCTTGATGGTTCCCTAAGAGATTTCCTCGTGTGTAATCAATGCTCTAAAGCGATCGCATGGAAGATTCACAGCGATTACGGTGAACATCAATGTAAAACTTATGATAATGCGCATCAAACTTCTGTTTCAGAATTTTATGTTAAGGTTTCCCCAGAATCCTCACCAGAGAAGGAAGAAGATGATGAAGGCAAAGGGAGCGATGATTCTTGTTTAACTGTGCAAGAGATAACTGCTCTCATTGAAAATTCAAGTAATCGGATTAGGCTTCTGCCAAAGAAAGGGAAAGGCTTAGTGTGGAAATTATTTTCTCTGGTAGAAGTGGATGGCATTCTTCAGGATTTTGTTTTTTGCAATCAGTGCAATATTGTAACGAGGTGGAAACCGAAGGATGGAACTAATAACCTGAGAATACATGTTTGTAAACGACATACAATACCTCCAGATATAAGAATTTCGGAACTCCAAGCCGAGCCATTAGGCACGGAGTCATGTGGCCTTGTAGTTCAAAATGTAGCGAGACAAAGTAGTAGTCCGAGGCAGGTATCAAAGCGCGAATTGCAAGTGCTGATTGATTCTTGCAGTCAAAGAGTTTCTTTAATTCCTGGGAGGGGAAAGAGCCAAGTTTGGATGAGATTTTTTTTGGTGAAAATTGATGGCGAAATGACGAATTTTGCTATGTGTAAAGACTGCAAGGCCGCAGTAATATGGAAGTCAAAAGATGGTACAACCGGTCTACGGAAGCACTCCTGCAAAATCGAGAGGGCCTCCAAGAAAATGAAACTAGCCGAGTTCACAACAGAATGCCCACAGACCTCTACCTCAAGTGACGGCTATCCCAGGGTTGAATATGAAGGTCACGGGGATGCCTCGTCACTGTCAAAGGAAGAGGTAATGGTGCTGCTTCAGAAGCACACTATTTGCTATCAATTATTTTGATTGATGCAAATTAGTCTGTGCATGGTTAATGTTGAATCATATCAATTGAGGGATGGACCTGTAATGGTCATCTTTGGTAGCACTTAAGAAGGGGGCAGCTACATGACCAGTCATTTAAAACACAATGCAACATGAGAGTTTACCAAAGCCTTGAAGACCAAATTGCACATTTTTCCATTGAGGAGAGTCAATCCAGATGGACAATCTGTCATCATAGAAAAATGGGGTGTTGCATTATGTTTTAAGAACTTTTGCAGTTTAGTTGTAAAATATCATCGGTTAAGTAAATAGTTCATGCATGCACTCAAGAAAAATCTCTTGAGAACACAAATTCATGATAATTGAAAAATAGTTGCTACTTATAATGAATTACATTTATGGCCAGGGTCTTACAAAATTTGCCGAAGTCCATGCACGTGTCATATTTCACACTTGCGAAATGTTTCCAGGCATAGTAACTTTGTGAAATAAACCACCCAATGATATTCTTTCAGTTTAATGCATGGATAAAAATTTCTTAGTTTTTAATAAAGATGCAGTTAACCAAACCCGGAGTTATGTCCTGGTTCACCTACAATTAGTGGATATTCCCAAGGGAAACACCGGATATGTGCGTTAAACAAGGAGTTAGGTCAGGTGTGATGGGGAAAACAATCTGAAGAACTACATGGCATTGGTGTAAATTAATCAAATTCACCAAAATCTTGAACTATACTGTGATTTGACCACATGCTTCCTTTGTTATCTGACGCAGATGTTGTCTCTTGATTTCATGCACCTCATCTCCTGCTTCTCTCCTCTGCCAATGCTGATATTGCTTTGTAGTGGTGGTGCTGTTATGGCATGAAACCCCAATGCAGTGGGGCCACCGACATTACGTTGTGGTATTTTAAGATTTTTTTATTACTATTAAAAGTCACCCTGTTGAATACTAATTCTAATTTGAAACTGCTTACCACATAACTTGGCTCATGAGGATAGAGCTCTGAATAAGGGAATGTTTTCCTATAGTACTCAGGGAAAGAGAACAATCTGGTGGGAAACTGATGCAAGGGGGTATTTTACGTTCTTGTTGGAGTGAAGATGAAGGGAAAAATTAAGTGTAATTATTGCGCAATGGAAGGAATAATAAATTTAACATTTTTTATGTTACTGATTAAGAAGCGCGCTATACAGCAAGGTAAAAAGGTTAAATCACTATCGGGAGATAAGAAGGGAAGATCTATGCTAACAGTTAGAGATAAGGCAGGTAAGATAATAGTTGACACAGGAAAGATCCAAGAGAGATGGAAGGAAGATGTAGAAGAACTTTGGAAAAAAGGTTAGACATAGAAAAGGAACATGACGTAGATGTAGATATTTTAGGTCCAGACATACTCAGCGATGAGATAGAAAGGGCATTAAGGGAGATTGAACTAAATAAGGCCGAGGGGATGGATAACATTCCTGCGGAACTCCTGAATTGTTTAGGAAAATGTGGGAGGAAGAGTCTAAGATGGGCTGATTCGTAGTATCTATGAGGAAGGAATCTGGGCGGAAGACTTTGTGAGATCAGTGTTAGTTCCCATTTCGAAAAAGGTAAAGGCTACATCATTTGGGGACTACAGGGCAATAAGTTTGATATCCCCTGCAGCTAAAGTTGTTCTCAGGATCCTAAACAAAAGGATAGAGAGTAGGGCAAATGATAACTTAGGGGATAATCAGTTTGGGTTTAGGAAGGGGAGAGGTACACGTGATGCCATTGCAGTGATGAGATTATTAATTGAGAAGAATATAAAATACAACCAGTAGGTATTTGCATGCTTCGCAGATTTCGAAAAAGCATTTGATAGAGTGAATTGGGGAAAACTAATGAGTATATTGAAGAAAATAGGAATAGATTGGAGGGACAGGAGGCTAATCCGCAACCTGTACATGCCTAAGACTGCTCAGGTGCGAGTTTGGAACCGGGAATCCGGATGGGCAGTGTTAGGAAGGGGTGTAAGGCAGGGTTGCCCATTATCACCGTTGCTGTTCAACCTGTATGTAAAGGAAATGATGAAAGAGGCATGGGAAGAACTGGAGGTAAGAATGAAAGTGGGCGGGTAATTTGTAAAATCAGTTAGGTTAGCTGATGACCAAGCTTTAGTTTGTCAGTCAACCAAGGGGTTGCAAGCATTGATGAGTGAATTGGAAATTCAGTGCGACAGGTATGGGATGAGAATCAATACTAATAAAACAAAGGTTATACGATTTTCTAGAAAGAAAAAGGCTAAGGTAAACATTAAAATAGGAGGGCAAAAAATAGAGTAGGTAGAACAGTTTACGTATCTCGGTAGTGTTTTGGACCAACACGTTCAAAGTAGTAGGGACGTAAGGTGAAGAATTGCACTAGGCAAAGATGCTTTCACAAGGAGGAGGGAGTTGATGACGGGGACGTTGAGTAAGGATATTAAGAAAAGACTCATAAAAACTTTGATATGGAGCGTAGCTATGTACGGCGCGGAAACGTGGTCATTGAAGCAGGAGGATAGACGTAGACTGGAGGCTTTTGAAATGTGGTTGTGGAGAAGGTGAAATGGACAGAGAAGAAAACAGACGAGGAAGTGCTTGGATGAAGGAGGTATTGACCGGCAGCGGGATGTTGAAGACTGTAATTGAGGGGAGAATGTTTGGAAAACGATGAAAGGGAATGAACAGGATATGGATGTTGGACGGGATGAAGGGAGGAAGAAAGTACTTGGAGGTGAAGAGGGACCTGATGTAGAGTAGGATGTTGTGTTTTGCTAGGGGTCATAAATTGTTGAATTAGTAATTTTGTCCATCCAAAAACCTACCTTAACCGGTAGATTACGTAATAATAATAATGAAAGAATTTACTAATTACATCATCCCTTTATGCCAGTTGCTCCTAGTTTTTTTCTGTTTATTATTTATACCAATATGTACTGGTGCATGAAAATCAGGTCTATTTCCATGTTAAAAAAACTAGGAACTTTGCAAAGGTTTCATGTAGAACTAGGTAATTGGCAGAATCGCTTTAACTGGGAGCTCCATAGTATAAAATGAAATTTTCTTTCATATCTCCCTGAAGTTTCCTTCACGTTACATAATTTAAATTACAATTATAGAAGGCTGAGTCAGTACCCTATTACGACTGATATGAAAAAATAGGTAAAAAAAGCAAAATGTCAACATCATTTTAAAGGAATACCATTGAATCTCCTCCAGGTTTTAATGTGGCAATCATAATGGGGTGATAGTTAAATGGTGCTATACTCAATTATTGACATGGCTAAAGAATTTTAGCAACAAAACTTTACAACGTTAAAACAACTTTATTTAACATTTTTGGAGAATTTACTTTAAAATTATGTTTATAATTATTGTCTGCAAAGGCACTTGACATTAGTCAAGTGGCTATTTAAGTGATGTTTGCACTTTAAAAAAAACTATTGAGGAACAGAAGGGAAAACTGCTGCAAGTTTTTATCTCAAGAAATATGATGTGAGCTAAGGGAACTGCTGCATTCAAGCATAAATTAAAAAGATAACTACAGCACAATATGTTCTACTCCATTGACGAATATCTCAACAATATTCCCGACCAGTAAGTTCATACCTTTAGTTTCTAGCAATGGTCATGGTCTGATTCATGCTGGTGATCAATGATTTTTCTGAATTTGATATTGCATGTGCATGTTACAGCCAATGTTCATGGGTTTGTGCCAAACATTCTGTAACTGTGAGCATCTATTCTTTTATGTATCTTAACTGAGCCTGTGTCTTTGCTACTCTTTGACGTGCCTTATATCATGTACATACACCACCCACCTGGTATTTTTGTATTGTGATCTCTGAGCAGATAAAAAGTAATAATAATAATGGGGCTGGGCCCACAGAGCTGTGTCATGCCCAGCTATGGAGGAGATAAAGTCTCTGCAGCCAACCTTGCACAGTCGAGGAGATGGTAGCAAAAAAGAAGAGAAGAGGAATACCAGCACAAAAATAGGGACTTGGATCATTAGGATAATGCTAAGGACAAGTAAGTTAGAAGATGGAGAGGTGAGATATAGACATGTGAGAGGGAAAGATACCTGGGATTACTGGGATGATGGTTTCATAATAATATATTGTAGAGAGTGATGGTGGGGTAGCCATAGTACTGAACAGGCAACTGGGGACAAGGTTCAAGAACATGGAACTGGTGAATGACAAGTTTACTACTTGCAGAAATCAGAACTGACCCATGGGTCAGTCTCGTGGGAACTCAAGTTTACGTTGACGGGCAGTCATGGAGAGGAAGTTGTAGATGGTGTATCTTATCAGTTGGATGGAATGAATTTTGATCAACTTGGAAGAAAACACTAAAGAGTGAGTCCCTGAGAGGAAACATTTGATATCTATGGGGGAATAGAATGAGATGGTAAGCAAAGGAGGGGTGAGGTGGGAGAGAGAAATGACAACAGAGAGAAAACTATATCATTTTGAAGGAGGAACAGATTAATTATTACTACCTGATGGTTTAAACACCTAAAAAACATTGGTACACATGGAAAATGCCAGCAGATGGAGAGATGTATCACTTGGATTGCATGGTTAGAGATAGATTTCGGAATAGCATGATCAGCTCACGCAGGGGGTTCGTATCAAAATTTAGTTATCATGAAGTATTAGGTGGTAGAGAATGAGAAAGGGAAGGACTATAAGGAATGGAACCCTGAGGACCCAACTAGAGTGAACGGGAAGGAGTATCAGGAGGAACTTGACTGTAGTTAAAATTCTGAGGGGAATAAACGGGTGGGCACAGTGGTAGAAAGATGCAGTATCTCAAATGAGTAAAGAAGTGGAAAATGAAACAATAGGAATGGTAAGTAGAATGAAGGTTAGGGTGCCATGAATTACAGAATATGTGGTTAGGAAGTTAGTTGAAAAAAGGAAATGGAAAAATGTGAATGCAGGGTTATGGATAAGAAAGTACAAAGAGCTTAACACCTAGGAGAAAGGATATATGATGGAAAGAGCAGTGCAAGGATAAGGAAAGCTTATGGAGGCAGGGCAAAATGGAAGCATTGTACAGAAAGATGAAGAAACTGTCAGGTTTTAAGAAAGGTAAATCCAGTTACACCGAAAACACAAAGGGTAAAATATTAACCAAAGCAGAGGAGTATCTGAGAGGATAGAAAAGAGAAAGAGAAAGGTATTCAGAGGAACTATTTGGTAAAGGCGACATGCAAGTGAGTTTGGATGTAGAAAGAGAAATTGAGGTAGATAAGGATAGGTTAGGACCAGGATTACTTAAACATTCGGCTAAAAAGCATTAAAGGAGATGAAATATAAGAAGGCTGTGGGAAAAGTTAACATGCCTGCAAACTCCTGAAGAAGTAAAGAAAATAAGGAAGAAAGAGTTTTGATGGTCTCATTCTTAGCTTTTGTGTAGGAGGAATTCGGCTGGAAAACTTAGTTAGATCAGAATTGATAGACACCCCAATGAAGAAAAAAATTAACAGTATGTGAGGATTATAGGTTTGATTTTGTGCACAGCAAAGGTATTATGAGGGTGCCCATCATGGCCTAGAGATGGTGGTAGTTGTTTGAAAAATATCACTGTATTGGAAAGTATGCAATCTATAAAGCATGTGCTTCAAGTTTGAAGATGCCACGTTGTTTAGAATTCGTTTGGTAGCCATCAATAGTAAAGGTTTTCTGTGAATTTGTGAAAATAGAGAAAATTGGTCATCGTTATGTGATACAATACTTTTATTTGAAAGGCCTCAGCCCAACCAATATAAAATCTGAGCTGGATTCTACTCTGGGTGAGTCTTCTCCTTTATTTACAACAGTAAAATATTGGGTGGCAGAGTTTAAACGAGGCCGTAGGAGCTGTCAAGATGAGCATTGTATTGGTCGACCAAATGAGATGATGACTCCAGAAAAGGCAAAGAACATCCACAAAGTGATACTAGATGATCGTCGAATGAAAGTGCGCGAGCTAGCAAGCATTTCAAAAAGTGCGGTACATTGCATATTGACTGAAAATTTGGACATGAGAAAGCTGTGTGCAAAATGGGTGCCCCACAGTCGAGCAAAACCAGTGTCGTGAGGATGTTTCAATTTAGCGTTTAGCGAAATTTCACAGCGACAAAGCTGAATTTCTGCACCATTTCATAAACATATATGAAACATGGGTCCATTACTTCACACTGGAGACAAAAGAACAATCAAAACAATGGATTCAAAAGGGAGAACCAACTCTAAAGAAGGAAAAGACTGTTTCATCTGCAGGCAAAGACATGTCATCGGTTTTTTGGGATGCGCATGGGATAATTTTCATTGACTATCTTGAAAAAGGAAAACCTATCAATTTGCAATGTTTGAGCAAAGAAATCAAGCAAAAGTGACCACATTTGGCTAAGGAGAAAGTTTTGTTTCATCAAGGCAATGCACCAGCTCACAAATTATTGCAATGGCCAAAATTCATGAATTGCTACCTCCTGCAGTCTATTTACCAGATTTAGCCCCCTTGGATTATTTTCTATTAGAAAACTTGAAAAAATGGCTCAGTGGTCGAAGATTTTCCAACCGAGAAGAAAATATGTTGGTAATTAATGGCTGTGTTAGGGAGCAAGACAGTTCTAATTATAAAAACGGTATCAAGCTTATTGAACATCGCTGGGAAAAGTGTGTAGAGCTGCATGGAGGTTATGTTGAACAATAAACACATTTTTTTCCAAAATTTTGTATTTTCTTTGTTGGGTCGGGTACTTCTAGGATCACCCTCGTACTTAGGATAATGAACAAATAATCCTAATGTTATCCTATCTCATGATTAAAAAATTAGTACCTATAACTTGATTATGTTTTAAAGTAGGTATTTAGAAGTACTTAGGAGGTACTTAATGATAAATACCAGTCAGAAAGAAAACATATTTATTAATATAACAGTTGTATTATATAATAAGGAGAAGTGACATTAGGTTCAGGTCCTTTGTTTGAGTTTTAACTTACATGCAAAGTAATTATCATGGAAGGTGATTTTTGCTTATATATTTGAATGAACTGTGTCCCTCTTAAATTCAGATTATAGAGTTTGTTATAAAATCATTTTGGTCGTTAATTCCCTCCTGTTGGTTGTTAAGTGTTAGTGTGTTAATATTTTCATATTTGAATGAGCTGAATAACTTTATCAAATTGCCAACATGAAGTGTTTGAAACATGTCCTCATAGTTTTAAATGAGATGCCAAACCATGTCCCACGGGTACCTAATTTATGTAAGCACATGGCAATTTCTAATAATTCTTTAAAATCCTCTCTCTGTGATGAAGGTGCAGAAGTTGATTGATGAATCAAGTGAAAGGGTTTGCCTCATCCCTGGGAGAGGGAAAAGTGATGTTTGGATGACATTTTCATTTGTGGAAGTGGATGGGAGGAAGATGGAGCTAGCTCTTTGCAACTTATGTAACTCTGTAGTTACTTGGAAATCTAAAGATGGCACCAATGGACTACGGAAGCACTCCTGCAAGCAAATCAGGCTGACTCAGCCACCAGAAAATCCACCTCAATGTACTCACAAAACCACCTCTCCCACTGTACCGCATGCGGATGTCGAGGAGAGAGTGGCCATGATGTGTGGAATGGACCTCGTTCCAATCGATGTGATTAGTAGCCCAGGATTTATTAATTTAATTCAGTATGTGTATAACCTGGGTGCTAATAGTGGTTTAGGTCTCAATGTAAAAGAATTTCTGCCAAATGAGAAATCTGTAGCCAGAAGAGTGGATGTAATTGCCATGATGGAGAAGGAAAACATAATAATGGAACTACAGTCTGTGAGTCTGATTAATCTAGTCTTTCATTAATTATGTTGATTCAGATCAAAGTCTGCGCATTGACTTATTGCATATGTGAACAAGATCTATGTGCATTCAACTTTGTTTACATAATTTGCATTTTACTTATAGTGCTCATCAATTGGTGTGGGGTTTGACATATGGAATCACAATTCAACTTTACAAGACTTTTTGACCATGTCCATACATTACATGCTTGAAACAGAGGATTCTTTAATTACGAAAAATAGGGTTCTTCACACCTGTGAATTTGAATGCAAGACAGAGGAATTTCTCAGAGAGACTTTAATATCTGTTCTTCAGGTAATAATTTGCAATTATATAATGAAATATTATTTTATCAAACTGATTCATATCTTTTAATTCACTAGCTACATTGGTGGGCAGAATAATTAGACAAAAATTATGGGCTAACTGTTAAAAGATTAATACCAATAAAACCAAAATATTCCCCTAATTTATGATGGGAGTTTATGAATCATTGTTCAACAATCGAAGCTAGGTGGAATGTGGGGCAGATGGCAACAAGTTTCAAAATATATTCTCGTATGAAGATAAGAACCAGTGGAATTGCAGATCCCTCTTCCCTTTTTACCAAACGTAGTACCTTTTGGATATGTACCTAAAATGCAATAGTACCTGCATCTAAATAATTTTAACTGGGCCCAATTAAATTTCCATTGGAAAATAGTCTTTAATTTGATAGAAAAGTTGATGCAAATATTGTTTTCATCCCAGAACTCAAGCCATACTTGTAAAACATGGCTAATAACCTTGAAACCAGTCTCAAAGACAATCAATTACTGACTGCCTACTGCATTCATTTTCTTGTTAGATTTAAGAATACAGAACATGCAAGGGTGATTCCAAAATCTATTTTTTATTGGCTGATATCTCTTCTTATTGAGATTTTGAAAAGACTTTAGATGGGATAAGAGACTTGTACCCAACCTGTACGTGTCACAGGCTGCTCAGGTGTGAATGGTTAATGTTAGGAAGGGGGGTATGACAAGGGTGTCCATGATCATCTGTGCTATTCTATGTTTATGTGGTATAGTAAATAGTAAAAGAGGCTTGGGAAAGACTATAGATAGGAATGAAAGTCGGTAGGGAATTAATAGAATCAGTTAGGTTTGCAGATGGCCAAGCGTTAGTCTGCCAGAGTGTCAAGGGTTTGCAAACATTGTTGAGCACATTGGAATATCAGTGCAACAGGTCTGGGATGAGAATGAATGTAAATAAAACAAAGATTATGCAGTTTGATAGAAAGACAAAAGCTAAGCTAAATTAATTTAATGGTTTAATGGTTCTACTTTGTGAAAGTTTACTAACACAAAATGAGTAAACTTTGTATTACACTACTACTGGTTTTGACATCATCAGATATGTAATGTTGCCTATGTGTCAAAACCAGTAGTGGTGTAATTAAGTTTTTATGAAAAACAACAAAGTTTACTTTTCCAGAGACTATGCTGAACATTAAATTATCTCAGAAGTGTTTTGGACCAAATTGGTCAAAGTAGCGAGGCTATAAGGAGAAGAATTGCATTAAGCTAAAAAGCTTTCACAAGTAGGGAATTGATGACAGGGACGTTGAGTAAGGAGGTTAAGAAATGGCTCATCAAAACTTTATTTTTATTTTATTTATTAATATACTCTGCAAGCCAGCGCTAGGTTGTGTGACGGGGTGAATACACACCAGGATAATTTTATCCGAAAATGACCCTTCCACGATCGAACAATATTATTGTGATTGCCTGTCATTCGTGGAAAAAATGACATCTTAAATCTATTTGTTATGCTCTTAATCTTTTGAATTTTATTGAAATGATATCTCCTACGATGGGGGCAATAATACATTTTCAGCATCACTGCTAAAGAGACGACCTTCCAATTTATGCAAGATATTTAAACTGTAATTTAACCTTCGCTCTGTGAGTGATTCCCAGCCTAGCTGCCCTAATATTTTGGATATGCTATTAGTTTATCATGACAACGTTTTACAAATCCAGCTCCTCTACGCTGCACGCGATCCAATTCGGAAATTAATCCAACTTCATAAGGATCCCATATACTTGCAGCATATTCGAAATGTGGCCTAACTATTGAATTATAACATTTCTCTTCGATCTTTCCATTACATTTACCAAGTACTCTTCTAATTAATCCTAATTATTTGTTAGCTTGTCCACATATTCCCCGTATGTGATTCACCCGGGAGAGGTCGTTAGTGAGGGTAACACCTAGTTTAATCGAGTTTACACATTCCATTTCGGTGTTCCCAATGCAGTAGGCGTTCGGGTGGGAATTGCTCTTTTTCCAAAAATGTATGACTGCACTTTTTTTAGTTTAATTCTAATTGCCAAGTGTTGCACCAGCGTTGTGTAGCATTAAGGCCATCTGATAAGAAATGCTGTGTCCTCAGGAACACGGATATCACGGTAAACCATAGCATCATCTGCAAATAAATGTATCTCACCAGTGACTACGGAGTCAATGTCTTTAACAGTAGGAATAAAAGAGGTCCGATAAAACTTCCCTGGGGAACACCTGAAGTAACTTCTACTGAATTTGAGCTGACTCCATCTATCACTACTCTTTGCATCCGACCATTCAAAAAGTCTTCAATCCAACCCCAGATATTTTTTTCATGGAGTGTGATTTTGTACAGTGCAGAAACATGGTCTTTGAAGCAAGATGACAGGTAAAGATTAGAGGCTTTTGAAACGTGGGTGTGGAGGAGGGTGGAAAAGATGAATGAAAAGAAAGAAAAGCAAATGAGGAAGTGCTGGGTACGGTGTGGGAGGATGGAGGATTGTTGGGGGAAATTCAAAGGGAGGCAGGAAAGATGGAATTGAAGCATTTTGATTGGTGATGGGATGTTGAAGACTGCAATAGAGGGGTGGGCATTGGACAAAAATGGAAGGGGGAGGATTAGGGTTGGCATGTTAGATGGAATGAAGAGAGTCTGTGTAATTGAAGAGGGACTAACTTAAGAGGGAAATTGGGTAGTGCCCAATTTCAGCTTGTGCTTTTTGTTAGGATAAGCAAGTATGTAAATGTAATATAGTATAATTGTATAGGCTGTGGCCTTCAAAAACCTGCCTAAATCATTAGAATAACTATAAAAATATCCAATTGACGTTGCTCCTTCTTGATCCAAATAAAACTAATTAGAAGAGATAGTTGACCCCTTCCTTGTATATTTTTAAAAATTTCTTCAAATAAAGTATTCACCTGTAGAAAATGGTGGTTACGGCTTTTGAAGTTACCTATATTTGTGAATACAAATCACTTTAGCTTGTACATCTTTTATGAGGGGACTTATACAATAAGAAAGTGGTTTTGTGGCTTCACAAGATACCTATTATAATCTGTTATAATGTGTAAGAGTTAACCCATCCATGGTTGACCCATAATGAGACTAAAAATAGTAAGAGGTTAATTTAGAGATTAATGTATGCCCTCCCATTACACATTTTTATGTCACTTATTAAGGCTTCTAATTTCCATTTATGAATAGCTAGTTCTCTTTGAAGACTATTAAAAGTGTATAATGTCTTCCTGTAAGACTTCATGCAGTCCATATCAAATCATTCAATTAAAAAATAATTCTTTGCGTAGCCATTTTAGGTAACAATTATTTTGAGCACATGAGTTCCTAAATGCTTGAGCATATCATAATACTTTTTGAAAAAAAAATTCTTTGCTTACCTACTTCTCCAATCGTGGCCGTTTCTTAGGCATGACATATGGTATTTCGTTCACAAATGTACATAGTTGTTCATGGAAGCCTAAGTATCTCAAATGTTATAAGAGAAAGAGACCTTATTGAAAAATATTCTTGTAACTCTGGAGGTGAAGCTTCTAACATTTTTTAGAAGTTTTTCTCAAAATCAAATCCTTCATACTAAAATGAGGGCTGAAATTTGGTTGAAGGATAAGAGAATTGTGATTTTGGTGCCCAATTGTTTTAATGAAGTTTAGTCAAGTCTTCAAGTTTTTACTCACCTACTTACAGAGTCTGCAAGTGAAAAAGCATGCCTCAGAAACTATTTCTTTAAATGAAGAACACAATGTATATTTTCACTGTTCTTTATTTTCGCACTACTAGTTCCAACGCTTAGGCATCATCATCGGGTACTTGATGTTAACGCCTAAGAGTTAAAACTAGTAGTACCAAAATAAAGAAGAATGGAAAAATCCATTGCCTGATGCTGATGCCTAAGCGTTGAAACTAGTGGTACCAAAATGACGGAGAGTGGAAAAATGCATTGTGTTTTTCATTTAATCTAACTTAACTTCCACAAAGTTGAGCCTAAAACAAGTGAAACCTAACTTCTTTCCAGCAAGGAATCCAACATGGCTCTTGTAGGGAATACAATACTTTGGTTGAAATGTTAAAAGAAAAATGCAAATTACCCAAAACCAATGCCCAAATGGTCAAATCCATCAAATCACTGCATGCCCATTGATCAAGAAAAGATATGTGAAGATCTGAGGGTTTCCATTGAGTCAGTAGAAATTTCGTGAATGAAAAAGTATTTTGCCCTAAAAATGAAGAAGGGAACAGCTAAAAAACTGGATGAAGAATAAATTGAATTCAACGAACTTGATTAAAACACTGGGATGCAATTAGGAAAGATGGTGTGCATGTCAGTAATATTGAAGGGAAGGAATCAAGATGAATTTGATTTTTATGTAACCTAAAGAACTCCCTGTTTAAAAACAAGACTTCTGATTTCAAGATTTGTCTTTCCAAGTTTTACACTCTTCATCCAAAGTAGTGCATATTTGCTGGCCCCCAGTGTTTGTGTATATCGTCAATATGTTAAATTGATGTTGGAAGGGACAAGCTTTCAATGATATGATGGGTGAATGGAAATCAAAATTAAGTCTTTAAATGTTACAATATATGTAAACCTAGGTCAGCAGGTAAAAAAATATCAAGTGGATTTCACAAAGTGTTTACTTTTTCATCTGTTATGGAAGAATATTGGAAGTGATCCTGGAAAGAGTTCATATCTTTTTCTTAAGATATGATAAATGGAGAAGGAATCCTCAAGCAATCTGATCAGTAAATTTAACTGGTAATACATTAAATTGTATTCCAAAAGTAAAGTGACACCAGCTTTGCAATTAAAAATTTGCTCAATTTTAAGCCATATATGCACTACCTTTTCCTGGCCAACCTGGTTGAGTCTAAAAATTTAACACTTTGGGTGTGAGTTGAGTACATGTAAGGCTTCTACATGTACTCAACTCACTGTAATACTACATTTTAGATTTTTTCATGTTTGTCCATTGGAGAAATTTAAGGCTGGAAACTGTCAGAATAGCACGGAGAGCCATGTTGGAGTCCTTGCTGAAAAGAAGATAGTTTCTAAGTCATGATTTTTTATTTCACACATTCTGTAAGTAAGTGAGTAAAATCTTTGAGACTTGGCTGAATTACATTAAAACAGTCAGGCACCAAAATTACAACAATTTTAACCGTTACCAATATTTCAGCCTTAATTTCAATATGAAGGGATTGATTTTGAGGAAAACTCCTTTGACATATTAGAGGGTTCACCTCAAGAGTTACAAGATTATTTTGTCATATCAAAGAAATGACCGCCACTGAAGGAGTAAGTGCAGAAAATTTATTTACCCCTTATATACCTGGTTGCCTGCAAAGACATGATTTTGGTGAATACTAATGGAATTTCTGTCAACAAAGGTATCCACATTTTGCTGATAGATAAGAAATATTTCTTTCGGCCAAATAAAAAATTAAAGTGAAGCCTTATTCACTAGAGGGAATAAAAAAGGATATTTGAGATAAAAATATATTTGAAAATAAGATATATTTTTTAGAAAACCACTTTGCCGCAAAAAGCAAAATGAAATGGTGTGATGGTAATATTGTTGCATATCTAGTAATCGTTCTACATGTATTCTTCATCAGGAATATGGAGTTCTAAGGAAAAATGTGTATGTCATTGGCAATGAAAATATCATAGCACAAGCTTTTGTTAAAGAAAAGAGAGTTCACTGTGCTGGTACTGGTATAAATTCAACTCTAAGATCTGTATTTGATGATCTCAATGGTGAAGAATATCCACAGCTGGTGAATTTATTACAGTCATGTCGGAAACTAGTATCATCAATCACAAATACAAGGTAAGAGTTTTAATCACCATAAATACAAGTTTTTCTAAATTTAAGGAAAATCTATATGACTGATTACATATTTGGAAATAGAAACTGATTGCTAAAATGATAGAAATGCTAACATTTTAATAGATTATTTGTGAACTTCAAACATGCACTGAATCAAAGGAATAAAATGTTTTTATATAATTATTCTTTCCTGCTCTTCATACCTAATCCTATTTAGTTGAATGCATATGAATTTAAATAATGTTTGTTTTGTTAGGTGTAGCCTACCAATCAGAGTTAAGTTGTTGACTGACCCAACGAATGCTTGCTTCATAAACATACCCCAAACCTTAAAACAGGGTCAGCCCTCTGAGAATGATGCTGATTTTCAATGCATAGATCATGTATCCTGCTCGTTTTCTATTTTGCCAGTTACAAAAAAGGAATTACTGAGCAGACCTGCTTAAAATATCTAAAATTAAGCCTCAATCTAAAAAGGGAGACGGGGAGCATGTTGGAATTATTGACCAATATTGCTGCTGTCTAATTTCCCAAAATTTATTGAACAATTATTGCAAGAGAGAAACAAAATTCAATTTCATGAATCCAAATTCAGTTCTCTCAAAATAGTTCAATAGAGACAAAACAAGTATGCACAAGAGTATAAGAACAAATTAAGGCAGATATACATAGGAATATCACAATTAAAAGTGCTGGTAAAAGCTAATTGAGAAATTTTGAATGAAATACCCTTCTTTTGGGAATTGTTTTCATTTTATTTTGAATGCTTTTTTGCTTTGCATCATTTTGATATTTTGTGGGATTGTGTTATAAATGGCAAAGGCACCATGATGGGGTCCTCTTTGGTGGGATACATGGTTATTATCAGGTATGTGTAGGTCGCTTATCTATCTAGTATCATGGTGGTGATATGCTAAATAAGGGGAAGATGGAGATGTATCTTCCCTGGCAAATGATGATCAGGAGCTGATGTACAAAGGAGAGTGAGAACACCCAAAGATTGGAAGTTCTTTTCCTGGTGTTGACCTGAAGTGCAACTTTTCCTGCTTGTTTTTGTTGACTGAAGGCCTTGCATACATGTCATGAAAATGTCCTCATTAGCAGTTCATGATTTATGGTATCAAGAGTGTTACTTAAGTCATTGAAGACTCCCATGGTGCAAAGATTATTGTCCACTGAGAGAAAATTTCATTGATGAAATCAAATGCTCTCGATATTTGGTTTCCTTAGTCTATTCTTAAAAGAAATTTAGAAGGTTAAAAGATTCAAAGAAGTTCACTAGATGGTTATAGAATATCCTTACAAATATCTTGTTGAAGACAGATAGGTATGAAGTGGGATGGTAATTGGCTGAATTTTCAGCCAATGACAGGGGAGCAATTTCAATTTCAGGGGAGCCTCTACTTAAGACAGACTGTCTGTGCAAACTTGAGGTTATGTGCAAGAGGAGATGCTGTTTACCACATTGATGCCTCAACTACATGCAAGGGTCCATATTTGGACCACATTCCGATGCACAATTTCATCCTATCATCATCTACTTATCCTACCTTCTTTAAATTTTCCTAGCAACCCTCTCTCTTCCTCTATCATGCCTCCCACTGTTTATTTTTTAAGAGCATGTATTAAACTTGAAAAATTCATATTTAAATTGAAAATTGTTCAGACATATCATGATTTACTTTGAGCTCTACCCATAAGCATTTCTAATTGAGTATTTATTCATTTGAATCTATAGTGAAACATTAACTCTTTGGAGTTATAAGTTAGTTAATTGTGCTTGTGCCTACATAATAATTGATTCAATAAATTTCTCTCAAAATATAGCGCAATTCTCAGCATGTTTATGTATTCTTCAAGTTTCATAAATGTTGACTGTAGCGCTGTCTTTTTTCCAAAAATAATATTTACCTGAAATAACTAATTTTGTATTTTGTGTAATTTTTCCCCCCCCTCTCTCTGTATATTTCTTTAAACTCCAAAACACAAGGCTTCCCTTTTCTGAGCATAGCAGAAAATTTAACCTGGTAATTGTGCAAAATATATTGTGGTAATTAACCTGAATATAATTTCTGAATGTAAATTTAAGTTTCAATAATCCATTTGTTTTTAGGACCCAAAAAAAGTTAGTGGAAGATGAGGTATCACTACAACCTGAGCACCCAAGGTGTTGGAATTCTACTTTCAACATGCTTCACTCAATTTCGCTTGCACTGCCCAAGTTAGAAAAGGTTTTCGGTGACTTGCATGAGGTGAGTCACTTGGATAGAACACTCTTGAAAGAAGTGGTGAAACTTCTAAAACCATTTGATGAAGCAACTAAGTTACTCACGTGGAGCAACACCCCTACTCTACCTCTCGTGGTTCCAGCCAAAGTGAAACTTCAGAGGTGCTTAGAAGCCAAGGAAGAAGATTTGGAAATTATCAAGGAGGTAACTGCTAATAAATTCTTCCCGAAATACTCATGTTTATAAATGTAATACTTGTAGTATATTAGTGTACATGCTAGTGCGTCAATCAATACATGTGGATGTAATCACTATAGAATGAGAGTAAAGCAAAGTAAATGCAAGCATAAATTTTGTAAAAAATTATTTATTTTTAATCCTTGTAGTTATTTTCATTTGAATGATATCAACCCTCCCTAAGGGGTTGGTTAATAATGCAGATTTTGGTACAATATTTAACTGCATGAATTTCACTCGGTTTCATTTTTTAAAAATAATGTAGCATCTTAATATTTCAGTGGCAACTAACAGGTTCCTTTGGTGACTTGGATCCAAATTGCCATTCATTTTCAATTTCAGCTAAAGAAGAGACTGCTTCGGGCCTTGAATGATAATTTCCACGTTGAAATGGTCCATTGTGTCGCCACTGTGCTGCATCCAAAAATGAAGGGTTTCGTGAGACAGTACTTGGGGGAAACTACGTTTGAAGATACAAAAGAGCAGATCACTTGCATTCTGAATAAAATAAATGGGCCAAAAATGAAAAAAGAGCCTGAGCAACAACTGGAGAAGAGGCTTCAGCTAGAAGAGGACCAGAGTGAGTTCTTGTCTGAAGTGATGAATGACTATGTGGCTGGGGACAGTGATGATGATGAGCAGGGCGAACTCAGTTTCTACTTAAACAGCAAGTATTCGAATCGATTTGGTGATCCTCTGCATTACTGGAAACAAAATGCTTCGCTGTGCCCAAACCTTTTCAAAGTTGCCACATCCGTGTTAGCTATTCCTGCCTCAGGTACATCATGTCAGATGTATACAACAGAAACAGGAAGGAAAATTAACGCAAGAAGAAGCTGTTTCAGTGGTGATTCAATCAATAACATCCTTTTTATCCACAGTGCAATGAAATCCTGAAATACCTTTTGTGTGCATACATAGGGAGAGACTGCAGAGCATTAAGTATAATTCAGTGTTCATCTAATGAAGTTGCTTATTCTTATTTATTTACCAGATATCTAGATAAACCACTCAAGTTCTAGTAAGGATTTTTATTTTGGACATTTTTAAACAGCAGTTTGATTTGTCCCAGAGCATTTGCTCAAAAAGAGTTTTCAGGAAATGCAATGCCAAAAATTTTTAAATGTATATAAATCACTATTCTTTAACCTTTGACTGTGTGTTCATATGGTTGCTTATTCCAAAAAAGTTATTCTGAGACCCCAAAGAGAAGGTGTCCAGAGGTTTCAGGATATCTCATCTGCATTGCATATCATGTACTAATAAAGTGAAGCATAAAATGCTTCATTCAATAATCTTAAAACCATAATATAGTTAATGAACTTTCATAATTTTGAAGACAAACTCCTCTTCAATCTTTATATCAATTGAATGATTTAGGTGCCATCATTCGATCCAACTTGTTAATACTTAAAAGTTACAAAGCACAAAAATACCCAACGAGCGGCAACATAAATGTTTGCCATACATGTACAGCCTGTACTTTGAAGCTTAAGTGACTGCTTAGTTTTTCATGCATGATGTTGATGCCAGAAACTGGTAAAATATCAATGTATCCATTTACAGTTTAATGCAATATTTAAGACATCAGAGAATAGTAAATGTCAATTTTTCTACACACGCGCATTTTTCACTTATTACTATTAAAAAAATCATTGCATTTAAATAAGTCAGCATGGTGGAATTAATCTAGTAATTAAAAGAAGAAAAAAAGATATAAAAAGAAAAATTATCAAAAAATTTTCATATATTCCTCCTGTGTTATTAGAATAATGTTCATGTGGGGATATAGATATTTGTGTGTGTCTATGGATATATCCATGCTAACATTATCAACATGTCATGGGAGCAGAGAGTGTAGATTAAGAGCTCCACTTCCTTATCACATCTGGCTTCCTGATTGTATTTCCTGTAAACCATAGATCCCAATCCTTTTTCTATTTACCGTTCTTGATATTTTGCTCTCGGCTTACATGATCCCTTTTAAGAGGTTCACACTTATCTTCTTCTGTGTCCATCCTATTTTCATCATTCAAGAGTACCAATTTTTTGTATCCCTTCGTTTTCATCCCAAGGTGAGGTCATTTAGGGTTAATGAAATGCTAGGTTGCTCCAGTGTGTTCAAGATGTTATCAGTGGCGTGAGAAGAGCTGGAGAGGTAGTTTTTCCTTCGGTAATGCTACTTGGCATAAAGACCAGAATGTATTTCTAAACTCTCACAAGAACCATGTTCATTAGACAACTGTTTGGGAGGGAAGAGGGGGATCGAAATGGTTCAGTGCACTTGCTTTCCACCTACATGGCCTTGGTTCGAATCCTGTAGATGGCAGATCTCTTTCACTGGTATCCCTCCTCGAGGTGCTTTGTGGAGAGCACTTTGAGTGAGTACGGCATCGATTGAACGGGACGTTAAGTCATGAAGCCTTTTGCGCTTTGGTTAAGGGGAGGCTAATGCTGATGCCGGGTTTTTCTGCATCCTTCCTCCTTTTCCATTCTTCCCTAATGGTGCTAATGACCTCAACTGTTGGTCGCCTTCCCTAAATCTACTATTACTTTGAAAACTGTCGCAACAAATAAAATAACATGAAGAAGACAAGACTACATTTATCTGTTTGAGATGAACTTATAGCTGGGTAAAGAAAAAGAAACCACGGAAGAAAAAGGCATCCAAAGGTAAGAAGAATACCAGGGGTTATGTAAAATTTGTGGTCTCCCACTAAAATGGAAAGACCTGACAACTCTGTTTAAAAAGGATTAGATTTACAGTTACAAATTTCATTTACATAATATACTGCCAATAGTGTTTACATAATCCAATTTCATAATACTCCTCTGAAGGTGAAAAAGTTGAACTCTACACTTACCCGGCTTCACTTTTTGGAATATTGATATCCATATTAAATGAGTTTGTAATTTTCCACAGGCCAATGCCAATGTAAAATCACAAATTCATTTAATATGGGCATGAAAAAGTTAAAACCTTGTCATAGAATAAGGTAATGTTGTAACTCTGTGGTATTGTTAAAATTCATTAAAGTTTCATTCTTAGGACATGCCTCAGCTAATCTTGGCAATTGAGTATGACTTTAAATTGGGAGACTAATACCTAGTTTTTTCTAACTTTCTCGATATATATAGTGTAAGTATTGTTGTCATAAAAAATTTTTACTTAGAGGTTTTAATGAAAATACAGTGAAATGTGTCCAAGGGGATCACAGAAGATTTCTGAAAAAGTAATCTTTAAGGTAGGCAGTACTTTAGTGGGATTGAAACAGTGTAGTGATAGATTGAATAATCCATGTAAACTGTTGGCTTGTAAATATGAATATGGGGCTCATTCTTCACAATAAATACCCTGGAAATGTGAGGAATCTGAAAATAAGTCCCTTTTTAAGAGCAAACTTAGTGAAAATCTCATGAAATGCGCATTTTACTCCGTTGATGAATATCTTAAACTCTAATTTGCAACTATCATTTTTTAAGTGCCCTGTGATTGTACAAAAAATACTTGAGCAAAATAAATGAATTGATTTATGAAATTTCAGGATATCATCCATTGAATTTTCATTATTTTTTCATTGCATGCATTCACTTTTAACATATTCACATATGAAATCAAAATTAGATGTTGGTATGAATCCTGATAAGAATGTAATGAACTCTAATAAATGTGTAGAATACAAGTTGACAAAGTGCATGTGATAAACGTGTAGAATTTCTGATACATTATCTGAAACACATTCCAGGAATAGCCATTTAAAATGTAAAACTATGGGATATCCTTCAATAATTAGTGACACCCCCCATTTCCAATCGGCAACCTTATGATTGCCTATATTCTCACTTTCAGCATGCCTCTCTTTAGAAACAATTATCCTCAAACTTTGTAATCAAGCATTACAAACACAGAACATTAATATTTAGAATGCTTCCACAGCCTAGGTCAATCATTAACACATAATTGTTCTATGTATCAGCAATCTTTTTGACCATTTCCTAATGTATTCAATCAACAATCAGGATTATTTTTGCAATAGCTTTTGGTAACCATTCAATCTATAATTGCCTAATGACTTCATGTTTTATTTCTTCACTTCTTTTTCTCTTCCCTAAAAATGGAGGATATTTTTAATTTCAAAATGTTAAAAAATTTTGCTTTCATACACTTTTAATGACTAACAATTTTCCTTCACTGAGGTATCATATTTTGCTTGACCACCTATACGGTCAGCTGTATTTCACGGGAATGGGTCTAATTTGGCCTGATTATTCTCATGCTGACTGGTGGCCATCTAATGGAGGTTAAAATGGGATGGTGTTATGGAGTGTTATTCATCGATGCTCGTTAAAAGTGGTGGTCATGGAATATGGTCATTAGAACTGGCAGCCCTTAACATGTTTTGAGGTCCCCTGAACATTTTGTGACTATTTTCTGAGAATGATGTGGTTAATAAGTTTTTATGGGCATGATAACACAAAAATTATTTAGTTGAGCTGCATGAACTTTGATACTTACTATCATATTAAGACAATATGAGCTTATTTTGGCCAAATTCCCTCAAATTGAACCTTTCTGCAGCATGTGACAATGGCACTACTGTCCACCACCCAAAAAAAAAAACATTTAAATAGGGAGGGAGGGATGAGAACTGATTACTGAAATTGATATACTCAATTCCTGCGACGCCATTTTTTCCTTTACTTCAGTAAACACTCATACGTTCAATGCTTATCTGGCCACAATTAAAACAGCATTGTTGGTGCTGGCTCATTTCCCTTTTTATTGCAAATATTGAATCCATTGCTACCAGAAAGAAGAGAGTTTCACAATAAAAACTACATGTTTAAGAATCAATTGTAAGAGATGATTTTAAAACTATCCCAATATCAATGGATATCAAAAAGCAAATATATATTTGGAAAAAAGCTGGAAATTAGGGAAATTTTGGAGAATTCAACATTTTAGTTTTTATTGCCAAAGTGAAGAAAAAAGGAAAATATTTTTAACAACTAATTGAAAAATGAAACAAAATATTTGGGATTAATGGCTGTGTTATTTAAAAAATTGTTAAGGAGGAGGGGCAGTAAGGTATTTCAAAGAACTCACTTTCAAGCTTGGATTCACACAAGTCTAAAGCAGTATCCCTCTCTTTTAACACTTCTAAGTTGAAATGGAAGTCTGACAGGAGCACTTTCATTTTCTCTTCTAGATTAGTTGTGATGTTATCTCTCTGGTCAGTGCCCATACTAGGCAGCAGAAGCCTTTCCATTTGTTTAAGGCTAGGAATACAAGTTGAAATCTCTTATTTTTTTGTGCTATTTTCAAATTTATCATTATAATACTTCCCTATATTCATAATACCTTGCGAAAACATTTAAGATGTACATCAGAAATAACTTAACACAGAAAAAGAGGCCGTATTTTGGATGATAGTTGTACGATGAAACAAACATGTACGAGGTCTGTTCAAAAAGTATCATGACTTTTGTGTTTTTTTTAATTATTTATTTATTCATGAATATCTATTTTGACCCCTTCAAAGTAATCCGCATTTGATATTATACACTTGTGACAACGTTTTTTTCAATCCTGGAAGCACTTCAAAAAATTATTTTTGCGATCTTGTTCAGCTCCTCCTTTGATGTAGTCTTTATCTTGTCAATCGTAGCGTAGCGTCGTCCTTTCATGTGGCTCTTCAGTTTCGGGGACAAAAGAAGGTCACTGGGGGCCAGATCTGGGGAATACGGTGGCTGCGGCATCATTAGTGTGTTGTTTTTAGCCAAAAATTCCCGCACAAGTAAGATGTGTGAGCAGGGGCGTTGTCATGGTGCAAAAGCCAATTTTTGTTCTTCCACCGGGCGTGTGTGTTGGATTGCTTCGCGCAAATTGCACATAACTTGCAGGAAATATTTCTTATTTACCGCCATTCTACTCCGTGGCAAGTATACATGATGCACCACGCCTCTGCATTTGAAAAAAAAACTGCAAGCAAAACTTTAACATTCGACCAAACTTGACGCGCTTATTTCGGTCTTGGCTCGTGCTGCAGCTTCCATTTGGATGATTGAGCGTTAGTTTCCACGCCATAACCATAAGCCCATGATTCTTCACCGATTATGATCCTCTGGAGCGAATCTGGGGCGTCGCGGACCTAGTCCAACTCCTCATTAGCACTAATTAATAACTAATGCGTTGCTATTTTTGGTCGAAATTGAGCAATTTTGGTGCGAATTTCGCTGCGACTCGTGCCATGCCCAAATCATTGGTAAAAATCGAATGGCACGAGCCAATCGATATGTTTAGATCCTCAGCAACTTCTCTGGTGGTGATTTGACGATTGACCAATACTCTTTTCTTCACTTCATCGACGTTTTCGTCTGTTGTTGACGTGCTCGGGCGTCCAGCACGATCTTCATCGCTCACATCTTCTCGGCCTTCTGAGAACATTTTGTACCACCGATAAACATTGCTTCAGTCAAAGGTAGCTTCTCAATGAGCCACAGTCAACATTCGGAATGCGTCGGCGCCCTTAATTTCGTTTTTCACTCAAAATTTGATACAGATTCTTTGATCTATTTTTTAGAACAGGCAAAAATCGAAGACAAGCCAAAACACGTCCAAGAAAAACAGTTGTCAACAATTCTGAGCATTCAAAATGGTCAAACTTTTCGGCAAAAGTGATAGACATACGTACCAACATAAAGCCACAAAAAATCGTAAATCAAATATACCTAATCCACGGAAATGCAATATTCGCGATAGTTTTTCAACAGGCCTCGTAGTTTCAGTGGATACTTTGCGGTTAATTATTTATTGTTCCTGCGGATAGATAGGTGGAATTTCTCTGGACATAATTTAGATGTCATATTTACTATGACAAGTGAAACGAGACAACTGGCCAATCATTTAAATATTAATGTTATAATAGCTGCATATGATACCAATGGTCACTATGTTCACTGCTGTCATTAATGGCACGGGTTGAATACTGAGAAAATGATCAATTTCTGAAAGACATCCATTGCTATTAAATACTGGAAGCACAATTGGGACGCAGTTTTAAATAACCCCCCTCTCTCCCATGGACTACATTCTTGATGTGGTGAGAGGAGTTGTACTGTTGCTCTGAAACCCCTAGTCTAACTGGTGGGAGCAATGTTAATTGCTCCTGATAACCAAATAGATTGAAGGTAGGAGCCAGACAAAAGGTAGTCCACACATTGTCTGTTCCTGATGGAGGAGGCTGCAATGGCATCTGACCCCAGTGTGGTGGCCATTTGGATGATGGAGTCACTTTAAAGACACTGCATGAAAGAGACAATGAGAAGCCACCTTAAATATTATTCCAATAAATAGCAATTGACAAAATTATTAGAATGAGTCGAGGCAACTATTGGACTCGACTCAATGGGCCATGTGTCATGTCATCTCATGAAATCCTTGGAAAGTGAAATTGACAGCGGCAGCACAGAAGAGGGCTGAACCAGTTAGAATAGGGATTTGGAATGTCGAGAACAGGAAAAATTAAAATATATAAAATGAGAGATAGAGAGGGGGAATAGGTTAAGATATTTTCTGGCTGTGTTCAATGAGCCAGAATGAAAGCAGGGATTGATGAAGAGATAATTGTGGAATAATATACTGCAGAGGGGAAGAGAGCCAGCAAGGGGTGGCGATAATATTGAATAAAGAGGTAAGAAGAAGCTTAGTAAACACAGAGCAAGTTATTGATAGAATATTATAGTATAAATAAAAGCAGAGCCAATGAACTTGGTCATTGTTCAGGTATACCTGCCAACAAGCATCATAAGGTGGAAGAAGTCTATAGGGAATGTGATTAGTTAGAGGACATGGTCGTGGGTGTTCCTGGAGGGAGGCATTTTATAGTGAAGGGGGATTGGGACATGGCAGTGTGCTTGGGAAGAAATGATTGTGAGATAGGGGACTGTGGTTTAGGAAAAATAAATGATTCCGGAGAGAAGGCAATAGATTTCTGTTGGAGACGTCACTTAATCACAACAAACACTTGGTTTAAACACCACAACAGTCACAGGTATGAATGAAAAATGCCTGGGGATTCAGAAAGATGAGACTGTGTTATAGCAAGGCACAGATTTAGGAACAGCATGATTCATTCACACAGTTTCCCAAATTCCATACTCGAATCATTATTTAGTAAAAATGAAGTGTGATGCCAGATTTGAAAGGATTAAACTGGGAAGACAGTTTAGGAAATAGAATATGGAAACATTAACTAGAATGGTAAGAAAGGAAATACAGCTGGCTGGAAAGAAAATTGCAAGTGATGACAGGGATAAAGAGGAGAGGTACATGTGATGCTAAAGGAGAAATTAGTTCACTGATAGAGAGGGACAACGAATACAACCAGGAAGTATTTGTATGTATCATATTTTAAGAAGGCAGTTGATAAAGAGAAATGAGTGAAATTAATGAATAAGTTACAGGGAATAGGACTAGATTGGAGGTATAGGAGACTTATTAGCAACCTGTTCATATCTCAGTGTGCTTAGATGCAAGTGATGAATGGACAGTCTAGAGATGAGCAGTGTTAGGAAGTCAACTTTATAATAAACTCCCAGCTGAGATTAAGGCCCATAAAAGTGTGGCTGCATTTAAAGTCAATCTACTTAGGTTCTTAAAATTAAAAATGTTTTATTCAATTGCTGAATTTCTGGATAATGCCTGATATGCCTTGTATCCACAAATGTATTTTGTCGCTTTCCCCTGACGTGTCTTATATCAAGTGTAACATTTGTAGCTACTTGATCGCTGGACAAATAAAATGTATTATTATTATAGGAAGAAAGTTAAGATAGGCATCCATTATCATCAATGCTCTTCAGCATATATATATATATATATATAAAAACACAGATGTAGATTTTTAGAATACATCTACATCTATATTCTAAAAATCTACATCTGTGTTTTTATATATTTGTGTGTCGCCGATGAGCGTTCCATTTCGAAGATATTATATATATATATATATATATATATATATATATATATATATATATATATATATATATATAATATATATATATATATATCCTGAGGAAATTTTAAATAAAACTGAAATAACTGTCAGTAGAAAATTCATTAAATGCCGATGAATTTTTCACTCACATGTCAGGTGTTTAATTAAATGCTAACCCATTGATGATAACCCTCTTGATTGTTTGCCGCAATGATAAAACCACATTTGCTTTCAATTTATATCAAGCAGACTTCTGGGCTTTCCAATGCATTTAGGGTTTCCAATGCATTCCAGGTTTATGAGAAGGCTAAGTTACATATTTAAATAGGAGAGCAAAGCTTGATTGGGCAGAAATTTACCTATCTTGGAAATGTTTTAGACTAAGGAGGTCAAAGTAGTTGGGAAATAGGAAGAATGTGTTCCCTAAGAGGTGGGGGAATTGAGTACAAAGATGTTAAGTAAGAATGTTAAGAAAAAATTAGTTGAAATTTTTATATTGAGGGTGGGTTTGTATGGCATGGAAACATGGCCATTGAAGTAAGATGTTAGGTGGACATTAGAAGATTTTGAAACGTGAATGTGAAGAAGGATGGAAAAAGTGAAATGGACAGTAAGGAATACATTCAAGGGAGTACGAGGGTTGGTTGGGGATGAGGGAAGTGCTGGGAGAAATTCAAAGGCAGGAAAGATGGATGCAGAGAATTTTGATTGGCCATGGGATTTTGAAGACTGTGATAGAGGGAAAGTATGTCTCATATGAAGCATACTTTTCCGCAAAATAACAAGTAAGCTCTTTAATCAAACTGAGTCTTGAGCACAAGCCTTTTGGCAAACACTCGAGAATAGAAACTTAAAACAAGTTATCCCATTGTTCAAAACTTATTCACAGTTAAACAAAAACGTTTGAACAAAATCCTAAAAAATACAAAGGTGTGATGCAAGATTGCCATTCTTCCGTCCAAAATTCCAAACACAATTATGTTATATACATCAACGACATATATGAATTGATTGTTAACATCAATATTCTTTTAATTGAACCTTACCAACATTTTCATAATAAAGCCTCCATTTCCTATTGATACTGATTGACTTGGATGTAATTTTTTTATGTGACAAATCTTATATTTTACTCTTACGAGATGAAATAATAATCAATAAAATTGAGATTACTCGTGACGTACCGTTTGCAAGTTATATTTCGATCCTCGACAGAATTAAAAATTATACTAGAACTAATATTTCAACACTTATAAAGAGAGAGACTGCACTGCGCAGGGAGTTGCGTCAAATATGAAATTCATGTTTGCCACGGTTTCGCGGTTGCCAGCGACATCAGCGGATTTCCTTATAATCTATTTCAAATATTCTATTTTAGATTTGGAAAAAATGATATTATGCTTTTAAATATTCTTAAAACTATTGCTGATACATATAATACATATGGAAAATTACTAAAATATAGTAATGATATTTTAAAATGTTCTCTATTTGTGGATATTGTGTATTTAAATAAAACTGTTAAAACAAATTACCATCGTTGCATCTGCCAATCACATTACGCTTTTTGAAAGTTTGTCTCACGCGGGAGGTACTATTGGAAACCGTTTTGTATAGATGTCTTTAAAGTAGTGTGAAAAGATGGATGGTGGTTCTGATTTTGTATCTGTTTTTAAAATTAATGGAAGACCTCTTCTTCCTCCCGCAGTAAGTAAATATTTTTTAATGTTGCCGTTCGACCATAGACCATATTTGGCTAGTTATGTTAAACATTACAAGTTTGTTGTCAGTCAAATTTGTTATTGAATTATCGCTGTTCAAGTAAGGTATGCGATATTATTAGATCTGCATGAAATCCTTCATAATATGGATAATATTAACGTCGCCACTGGCTGTCCAATTTCACTGGGTTGTCAGTAGTGCTTCGTTTCCAGTTAATGAAATCGGTGCGTTTTGTTTTGCCCGACAAGGTTGAATGAAACTTTCAGGAAAGTAAATGGTGTGTGAAGATTTTATTAATATTAGTAATTGAACTTTGTTTTGACGTAATTTAGGACCTCTTCAATATTGAGTCATTTTATTGATTTTTATGAAAGGTGCACATTATTTCTGTGTGCCAAAAATGTTAGCGATTAAATTTTCATTAAGGGTAGCTGTAAATTTGCTTTTCTTAGCCATTCCAGTGGCAAGACACCAGCATCTTATGCCAGTGTTCTTATATAATATGAAAAATAATTATAATTTTTGGAAGTTAAAGCTGCAAAGTAGTGACGATTGTGGTAACTGGTGGCGATAATTTTTACGTCAGTTCTTATAACTTTCTTAGTTGGTTATTTATTTTCCATTCTTCTTGTTTATCACCAAGTATGTCTTGATTTCTCTCCCTTTACTCTATTTCGTTTTTCTTCCCTTTGTTATGTACACTGGTTTTCCAAGAAGTTTTGATTTGACATTTAACTCCATTAAGTTGGGAACCAACAGCGCCAGGCTGATAAGTCAAACCTTTGGCCTTTGCTTATCTCCTACCTTTGATTACTAGTCTTTCTAATGTTTTCTGAAACGGGATTGCAGCCTTACTAACGTATTTCTTTTATATTTTTCTTTTGTAAAACATTCGGTAGCATGGCTCATACAGGGTATTTGATCAGTCATTCTTCTAATCATAGTAATCCATGTAGTTTGAGCATCTTGTCCCACTTCGCATTGTTTAGAGTAATTAATCCATAATAGAAGATAGTGCTGGTCCGGAAAGATACGGGGGAATAACTCACTTCTTCATTTTCACAGTTATTTGAGAGAAAATTAGTCACCCACCGACCATGATCATACTCACAAGTCTCATAATCTGTTGTGTCATTATGTTGAACCCCCAGTTCCTTTAAGGGTTTCGCTTTTGCCACTTAATGAGGGCGTTTTGTTTTAACTTAAGTTTCACTGGATGAAATAAGAGGTATAAAACTGTTGGGTCTCCTCAATTGGTCTTTTGTCACGAGAACAACTTTTAATTACCTAATTGTCTAGCTCCTTAAGTTTCTGATTTGTAGAGTAAACATAGTGAATTTTTGGGGTAATTACTGAGGGTCTGTTGAAACGCTATATTCAAATCATTATTAATGAATTCATTCTATTGCCTCTCAAGGCTTGCCTGAGCATAAAGATGTTTGACAGTCTCTCCTAAACCATTGATCAATTCTTTCTTGCATTAAAATGCTGTCTGCACTTCCCCGTAGAGTATCAATTTGAGTCTGTGAAAAATCTGATGTCTTAGCAGCATTTTCTAAATACTGGTGCCCTTTTCTCAAAATGAATATCAGATTATTGTAAACGTGTATTTTCAAATTCATATTCCTATAAAAAATTCTAATTAAACAAATTTTTGCATCTCAAAATTAGAGATAAATTTGTCAATTAAGTGTTTCCACAGAATGGATCACTTCATTGAAGCTCGGTTTTTAAATTGGCTTCTGATATTCTTTGTACTGTTTTTACTTCCCTTTTATAAATTGCCAATATTATTTGATATTTTCAGGAAAGTTAATTGGTTAAAGTGGGTGTTAGAATATTAATTCAATTTTGCCTGTAAGTTTTTGAAACTTGTGTTGTTATTTATTTATTCCACATAACATAAATGCAAATATTGGCATTACTTTAGAAAGGAAAACAGAAAACATCCAATGCATGATATATTATTTAATTATGATGTAGAGAAAATAAATAAAACATGGAAACGACATGCAGTACATGTATAAAAAGTGAACCAGAGGATTAGGCACTGATTAGTTTGGGAAGTTCATGCACAGCCAGAGTGATGACACCGCTGGTGATGTTGAAGTTATTTTCAGTTAGCATGTCTGGAAGGGATGCGCACCAAGTTTCAACCAGATCCATCTATTACTTTGTGTCGAGCATGCATTAGAATCCAGCAAGTGAAGTGATTTCCAAAGAAATGGCTTGTGGGATTTATAACTTATTCAAATTAAGAGTTGAATGAGGAAACAAATGTCTTTTTCCTAGAGTTGGAATAATCACATTATTTGGAATGGGTAAACAAACTGAAGCTTTAATTTTTGATTAGACTTTATGAACTGCCATTGTAATAGATTTATCAAAGAAAACTGGATTATTGTAATTAAATATTCAACAATTTTTGCTGAATAAACTAATATGTGTAACATGACAAAAGAAAATTTCTCCTGGGAAGATAATAAATCACAGTTTCTTAGAAAACTTGAATTTGCTGATATACTTACAAAACAAGCCTTAATTTCAGGATGGAGCCTATGTGTTATCAGTGTCATTCTTGCAAGTAAACTGTTATAGATTGAAAGTTTTAAAATTGTCCTCAAAATGAAAGGTTGGTTCTTGTACAAATTGATTAGCTTCAAGTGTGATGTGGTGGAAGTCGGACATAATGGATAACTGATCGTAGCACTTTTCAACTTGATGAAATTTTTTATTTTAAGACTGGGTTTTGATGTATCACATCATCATCAGGTGATGATGTAATACATATATCAATATAATCACCTGATGATGATGTAATACATCAAAACCCAGTCTTAAATTAAATGTTATTTTTTTTTTTTTAAGTAATCTACCGGTTAAGGTAGGTTTTTGGACTGACACAACTACCAAACAAATATTTTATTACTCCTAACAAAACACAAAATCAATCATCCTACTCTATATCAGGTCCCTCTTCATCTCTGAGTACTTCCTTCCTCCCTTCATCCCGTCCAACAACCCTATCCTGTTCCTTCCCTTTCCTCTTTTGCCCAACATTCTACCCTCTATCACAGTCTTCAACATCCCACTGCCGGTCAACACCCCCTTCATCCACTTTTCCTGCCTCCATAGGATTGCTCCCAACAAACCCCTCTCTTCGCCCACCATACCAAGTACTTCCTCATTTGTTTTCTTCTCTGTCCATTTCACCTTCTCCATTCTTCTCCACACCCACATTTCAAAAGCCTCCAATCTACGTCTATCCTCCTGCTTCTATGACCACGTTTCCGCTCCGTACATAGCTACGTTCCATATCAAAGTTTTTACGAGTCTTTTCTTAACATCCTTACTCAAAGTCCCTGTCATCAACTCCCTCCTCCTTGTGAAAGCCTCTTTGCCTAGCGCAATTCTTCTCCTTACGTCCCTACTACTTTGACCGTGTTGGTCCAAAACACTACCGAGATACGTAAACTGTTCTACCTGCTCTAGCTTTTGCCCTCCTATTTTAATGTTAAGCTTGGCCTTTTTCTTTCTAGAAAATCGCATAACCTTTGTTAAATGTTATATTAAGTGCAAAAGTGCTTCGATCAGTTATTCATTAATTCTTGTGTTAGAATTGTAATCCTATAAGGGATTAACTCCAGTAGAAATGGACCAGAAAAAATTGTTAAAATATGTAAAGTGACTGCTTGAGAATGGTGAGAAGATAGTGTTCAAATTGGTCTTTGGATAAATTATAAATCAGAAATCATTTAGTTCCCATTAAATCTTATGAGGGCAAGGATAAACAAATCTCCTCAAAATCATTTCTAGCAGATCCTTATGATGTGCATAATTTGGTGGCAATATGCTTACTCTAATATTGGCAAAATAAGTTGTGAAAATCATCTTAATTATGGTTACATTGCAAAAGTCGGTACACAAAAGAAATCCCTGAGTTTGATTTGGTCTCTAACAAATATTATCTATGTGATTTAAAAAGTAATATTGGGTTTGAATCACTCCCAGAGCTTTGATTTGACAGCATACTAAGGCTAATTGGGTTGCGGTGGTCCCACGTGTCCAAGTTGTCTCATTATTTGGGTACCAGATCTTCCTAGGAATCCATAACCGGCACAGGGAAAGGAACTGGCCCCAATACCCTGCCAAAGTGTGGATTTCACACGCCGTTTAGGGCTTAGTACTGGGTTGCCGAATGAGCCTTCGGGTTGATTACTGTGTTTGAGGCTAAATAAACCTTCATTATTAGTGTGTAAGGAAAAAGTAGTGATTTTACATTGGTGATATGTAATTCATTTATTCTTCATAAATTAATTTCTCATATTGTTGTCATAGTTGTTTATACTCCTTTGGATTCTGAGCAGTCCTCCGTGGAATCGAGTCAGCAGTTAATTCACAGATCATCATGCATGTATCGAATGTGGCTTTACATGTAATTATTAATATTTCAGATGACACCCAGACGGCGGAAGGAGATGCACGAGTACAAGATGAAAGCATTGGCTGTAGAGCGAAGGCTGAAAGAGAAAAAGAAAGGTGAGAGAGTTGTAAAGTTAGAGTTCATTATTTTACATTACGTTTTTCTAATGAAAATGTGAATTTTTAGGGAAGGAAATATTCATTGTATAGACTTAATTATATTTGTGAATCACATTTCAAACTATTATGTTGCCAGGTCTGTCAAAATGGCACCATGTAATCTGTGATGTGCCTTGGTGTTAGGATTACCCAAGTCGTTGTATATATATATAAGGAAATTAATCAGTTGAGTATATCAGGTTTGGAACTTGGGCATACTCGCTAATGTAATTGCAATGTTGGTTTAAGGGTTCAAAATTGTTTATCCTTGTGTATCTCCAGTATTTTGATACATATCTGGATAAGTCAGATATAAAAACAATTTTTATATCAATAAATCACTATCAAATTAAATGTTAATCAAAAGATAAGTATCCTATTTATCTTTACATGACTCTAAAAATTAATTACCCGCCATATTTATTTCATGTATATATAAGTTTCCCATAAAGCCTCCTGTTGAAAACTAGTTTTTATTGAACCAAGGTCTATTTGATGTAATAATTGGAGTAATAGAAGTGTGCCAGCAGTTGAAAAAATATATTGATATTTTTAGCATTTTTCGGAAGATTAATTGGGATTATTCATAGCTTAAACATGCATTTTTTGTTTATTAAGTAATGCAGAGCAGTTTAAAGAAGATCAATTCTAGATTGACCACATTAATTGATGTTTTTTTCTTTCCTATACAAAGTGTTTTTCTAACATATATGATTATAGAAAATGTAAAAATATAATCAACCCGAAAGAGACTGTGGCAGATGCCGCAACAGTAACTTTTAACAGAGTCATCCGCTAATGTGCATTTTGATAAAACAATTTCAGGGTGTAAAAAGCATTCGCCATGACTGGGGTTTGAACCCGGATCCCTCAATGTCTGGTCAAGTGCTTTAGCCAGTTAAGCTATCGAGGCGTCCTCTTAAACTCTTGAGGGATCTGGGTTTGAATCCTAGTCAAGGCAAATGATTTTTGCACTCTTAAATTGTTGTATAAGCAATCCTTTTAACTGTTCTGAAATTGTTTTAGCTATTTCTCAGTTAATTTATGCTTTCTTATGCTCAATTTTTGTGATGTGAAAACTTCACTTAAGTTTTATTGCTACAATTATAAATTTAAAATGCTCTTTTCCATTTCTGATATTGTGTGTTATAGATTAAATGAGTCTGTCTGTTTGTTTGAAGTCTTAAAGTCTCTCAAGCTTTGAGCATAATGGATCATACTGTCAATCTTTTGTTTGATGAAAGCATTTTTTTTGCAGGGCAAAGAAACTCTCCAGGTGTTTCGGCGCACCATGATGAAGATGGAAATAAGGAAAACAAGGAAACAGAAAGAATATATGCAGGCAATACTGATGATTCCATATTTGATGGCAGATATCATACAAAAGTTGTGCTTTCGGAAAGAGAATCTTTCAAAGAAATCCCACCGTTCCTTCAGAAAAGCATAGATAAGAACTCAACCATAGTGTGTGACCTACCGAACTATGGAGATTGTCAAGAAGAAGCATGCAGCGTTGCTCCCACTGAGAGCACCGATCTCCATCCATATTTGAATTCATCTCTTGAGGATGAAATGTGCTCATCTGAAGCCAACTGTGGTGCTGAATGTGGCCCATCACCAAAATACGCCGAAGATTCAACCGATTGTGGCACTGTGGAGTACTACTGTAACAGTGAAGAGAATATGGAGAGAAGCCTTGTTAAAGATGGACCTAAATGTGAATCCACAGACCTCCATGTTTATAGTTTTTCCAGTGAGAAAGCAACCATTATTGACACCACAAGAGTGGTGAGCCATTTGGATTCTCAGTTAACTCATGATGAAATTGCAGCTGAAACGAATGATTTGGCCAGTCCTTGTAGGTGCTCTATGATATGCAATGAGGGTGAGGTGGAAGCCAATGCTGAAGATTTTACGAAATATGAAGCCGGATGCAATTACTCTTCTTTGCCCTCATCGCCCTTACCAAGTGAATCTATATTGGCAAATGAGAGTAATGCGGAGAATGGAGTAACTGGAATCTACAATAAAACTTATGCTTTGAGTGATTGTTTTCGATTGCAGAGTCCGCCTGCTCGCTTAATAAGGACAGGATCTTTTACTTTGGAGACGCCTAGCCCACTGCTCATTGCTAACATTGAACAGTTCACCATAGATGCTCCGAAACACAGTAATTGTCCCTCAAATGCTGCAGAAAGCAACATGGTCTGCAATCAGGCTAATAATTGTGCAGATATGATTACTGAATGTATTTCTTTTGAGAACCGTAGGTCACTGCATCTATCCAGCTCAGAAAATGAGGTTGACAAACTTGAAAGCAAAAGAGCAAACGCAAGAGTTGTTCAGAAGACTAGGGTGGCATCAGTTGACCATTCAAAAAGAGAACCAATGAATGGCGGTAATCCAAGGGTCACTGTATTTGACAGGCTGGCAGCAGATGCTGCCAAAAAAGCTGAAGAGAGAAGGAAATTGAACAAGAAAAGTAATGCGGAAGTTTTTAAGATCCCAAAGAAAGTAACAAAGGCAGCCAGTAGAAGAATGCGCTCCTCACTATCAGCCTCCAACATAAGAATATCCTTGAGTGGAGCTCATAGAAGCAGGTAATATTTTTATATTTATTAGGTATACCATGGTTAACCTTTAGAATGCTAAGCTTTTTCCCCTGCGGCTACTCATTCAGTGCTTGGCAATTTGGGGCATTTATTTAAATTACCCCAGTGAGCATGATGTTGAGGAATTGAAATTTCACTCTGTCCTGTAATAACATGCATATTTTGTGTTTTGCAAATGATGAAAATATTCAAAATTCAATTACAAAATTATCTTCAGTTAAAAATGGGCACAATAGAATACATAAAAGCATCACTTTTTGATTAGGATAATAGAAGTAAGGTTCATTTAAACAAAATGCAACTTGTTGGAACATCAGTTGCTTATGCTCCTCATATAAGTATTGCAATTAAGTTATAAAATCAATAAAAAGAGACGTTTCAGGCAGGTGATATGGCAGAATATCATGATTAATTAAAAGTTGCCAATTTTCCACGAAATATATTTTGTTGAATATAAAAATATTATTTTGTGGAAAATTGGCAATGTTTAAATAATTATGAAATCAAATAATCTTAGCACTTATTTTCTATTGCAAATTTTTTTATGTAATTGAATAAGGACATTTCCACTCACTTGATTCCCTCGTGGGAAAAATGCAAAACATGATTAATATTTGGTTCAAACTTCTGAGATGAATGCTAGCTCTCAAAGAACAGCTGTCTATTAGGTTTTTTATCTCTTGCACTGCTCTTGTGAATTGTTGTTTGGCAGGTTGATGTTAAACGAAGATTGGTGATAAACGGAGGAGGGGCTTCTGTTGAGGGTAGTATTCCACTGATGCATGAGATGCAAAGCGCAGTAGAATGAAAGCTCAACAATTATAAGACTATTAACTTGCGTATATGAGAGTTCACCGGATGGTGACTCAGTGGAAGACGTTTTATCCTCAGCATTATGCAGGGGTATCTAAATATCGAAAATAAAATACATTATGAGTACTGCATCTTTTGGCTCTTCTCTCCAACTGTAAAGATGTACCAGATCTTTCTCATTTTTTCCAAGGATAAGCAAATATACAAACTTTCTGAGCTGAAAAATAATCATAGTATGCCATTGCGATACCCAGGAATAAATTAATTGTAGCTTTTATTTACATACTGTAAAAAGTTTTTAAAAATTTTTACGATACAATTTCTTTCTATTAATATTTCATTTCATCAAAAAAGTTGTTTCTCCGAAAGAAGCCAACTGGGAAAATGTTTCCCTTCCGTCGCGATCGAGTTGGGCGCGGGCCTTTGAAAACCAGCTTAAAATCTACCCGGCACCTGACTCATCGCTTTCGTTGTGTCATTTATTTGTTAATCCTTTCTTGCGCATCACTAATTGGATGACGAGGCATTTGGCTACCTTAAACTAAATGTAATCCCCAACCACTATCTTCCCTCATCTCTCTTGATTTTTTTTCCCTGTGAACCACACATGTTTTTCAAGGTGAACTGGTTTTGCATGCTTCTGAAGTGATATGTTTTGGAAAGTCAGTTGTACTGGAGCTTCCTTTTCCAACTTCCTACCGCTGCCCCTCCCTTAATCACTTACAAATCTTTCCACTATTACCTGTATGGGGGAGTGGGGATATTTAGTAATCAACTCAACTCAATTATATTGAGTTAATTAGTCTGTGAATTTAAAAATTACACCATACAGATTGCAAAATGTTTTACTGAGCAAATATTTTATTAATTCAACTCCAGTAAAAATGCTCTTTAATGCTTCAAATGAAAAAAATGCTTTAAGTCATCCAGAATATACTGGGCTAGGTATTTAGCATATATATTTCACAAAAACTTGATTTTCAAAGAGTTAAAATGTTAGTAGCAATTAATTGACTGATGAATTTCATATACTCCCCAAGAGGTATTTTAGCACAATTCCATCTTGTTGCAAAGTTGATACAGAAATGGGACACCAGCAATTCTGAGGCACTTGGAATTTGTTGACATTAATATTTAGTCTGTCCAAAGCTACGCTAAAAGTGCCCTTGTTAAAAATTCTTCAATTTTTCCAGTGCTAAATAGATGCTGGCAGAGCTTTTACCTACAAATCCCCATGCTTTTTCTACTTCTCTCATTCTAATTTGATCAAAATTGATCGTTTGATGGCGATAAGCAAAACACAATGATCAAGACACGTATTCCTTACCAAATAACTGTCTTAGTTTTCTTCAAATTCATTTGGTACATCAGCTGCTTCAGTATCATATTAAATTGTTCATGATAAGTTTTTTATTCAATTCTCAAGGTGACCTTTCAAAACATTGAGCCTGAAACCATTGATTTCATCATAGGCTTTTAAACTGAAGTAATTTAAAAGCAGTATCACATTTATTTAATAACATTCCTCATTAAAATCAGTGTTTAATATTGTCAAAAATTTATCATTGAAAAATAGTGAAAGTAAGAAAAAGTAGTGATGGGTGGGGTAAGAAATCCAAATGAGGTACACATCAAATGGGTTCATTGAGTTCACTGGTGATGGAATCCAATTGCTCAAGGAGTTATCATTATCTCCAGTCTTCCTCTTAAATATTTTCACTAGGTAATGACCTAAGCAGATGTGTATTATCAGAAGTAAATAATCTTCCATTTGTCTGTATTAATTGTGGTTATTATTAGAGAGAAGCAGTTTTGGATAACAGTTTAGCAATTGATTTTGAATTTATTCAATTATGTAATACTTTGATTACACTTATTAATAGCCAATGACAAAGGCACACTCAAAGGCTGCCCTCAGTTTTCTGTCGGCAATATAATACTTAAGTTGGCTAACTCTGATGGAAAAACATATTCACTCCTCGCCAGAATTATGTAGAACCTAGAATTCACTTAAACATACTTAAAAATTACTGTTTTGTGAAAAAATAGAATGCAAAAAATGACTTTAAAGTTCTTTTTCAGAGAATAATTTTTATATTTGAAAAAAATCTGATTGTAACACCAATTGTATCTGTCCAATGAGTAGCAGCATTAAATTGGGTAAATCTGTGGAATCTGCAGTGTAAGGCAGGTAAATACTGGCTTACCTGTGAAGATAATGGGATGCCTAATAGGATGGCAAATGCCATTATTGTGGCCATACTAGAGTATTGTATGAAATGGTGAAACTTATAATTTAGTCCTTCTAAGAGTGTGTTATATTTGAAATGATTTTCACTATGGATATCCAGCAAAGTCACACCTGACACTCTGTAGTCAATTTAATCTTGATCAAGTGCATGAAAGTGAATAAACGACAGAGAGCATTGCTCTAGCCATCATGATGAAATGGCAATTTTGCCCTTGCTACAAAGAGTTCAAATAATAAACTTGTCAAAACTGATCCAAGCGGAGTAAGCAAAGGGATTTGATAAGTGATAACAATTGTCTGGAAATGTCCATTTATAGTGTCACCTTCACCAGAGAACTTGGCGAGCTCATTAGTGTGTGTCTTAGAACTGATTTCCGTTTCCTCTGTTGTAGACACTATGATAGATGCTGAATTAGGTGGTGATTCAAATAATTAAGATTGCCTTTATGCATCTCTGCAACAAATTTTGCTCTGTTTTCTTTCTACTGCTTGATGTTGATGTTTGTTTTAGGTCCGATACCTTGGCCTCCAAGCGTTCTAACTCGGAAGCCAATGTTTCAAGTGCCCATGTAAAGAGTGCTCCCAGTTCTTTTAAAAAGCCAAATATGTTGACTCAAGTGGTGTCAAAACCTCTTCTTCGAAAGCCTGTTGTGATGAATGCTAGGACTTCTATGAGTCACAATGTAGACCCTGTTGTAAATATTCCAGAAGATATGAAGCCTTTACTCCATGTTGAAAAAGGTAGATATATGTATGTACAAAAGGTGCATAGACTTGTGTTTATAATACTTACTAAATTTGTGTGTGCTATGTTGTATGTCATACTGGAAAACTTAGTCTATTTCCTGTGAATTTAATCTTGTTTTGTAAAAGAAATTGAATCTTACAAATGAGTAATTTTATCATGAAAACTGAATGTATAAGTGTGTAAGAATATGAATATTTTTTCACATTCAGATTGATCTCTTTGCATTTTTATTAATTCGGACTGTAAATTCCATGGGATAAATTAAAAATTGTTGTGGGAAACTTAATGCTTTTTTTTCAATTTTTATTTTATGGTTCGTAATGTCCTTTTTCAGATTCACGGTCATCTGACTGCTTAGATAAATGTGCATTAGCCAAACCTCCAACAACTCATGACATTCTAACATCATTCCCCAGTTCCACCAATGATGTTCATGAAATTGAAGTGAACCGCACTAAAAGAATGATATATTCTGTCCAAACAAGCCCCATATCTCCACCTCTTCCACTCAAGTCAAATGAGCTTGCGGTCACTGGGAGAGGAGATGAAATGACAGCATTGCAGGGAGGAGGAAGGCAGAGGCGACGTTGGTCTGTAGGCTGGAGTGGTTGGGTATCATCTGCCGTGGAGCAGCAACCTGATTCACAGCCGAGTGATTTAGAAGGTTGCGTCAGTGATGGGCCATTGGAACCAGAGTGTGAAGGGTTGGAAGTGCCGGTGTCAGAATTGGAACACGATTCGCATGATGTGTGCATTCATACATCAGTGGGAAGTATAACCGTGCCTCTGCACGAGGTCCAGAAAAGCCAAGTAAGCCATGAAAATAATGATGAAACAGAATTGCCCTCTCCTGATACAGTGAAGAGCCAAGAGAAAATGACTAATTCGGAAACACTTATTGTGGAAAACATTATCTCAAGTAGTCCTCAAAGTAGCAGTTGTGACCTGAATGATGACAGTGTCCAGAGTTTTGCAGATGATAAGATGAAAGAGTCATTGGTAAATACACCTAAAGAAGCTTCTTGCATCATTACTCAAAATGTTACGCCCATGTCTGAGAGAAATAGGGGAAGCTCTGTGCTTTTCACTCCTTTGGATAACCCCTCTAATGATAACTCTGTGTCTTGTGGTGAAATTTTCGTGCAACCTGTAAAAATCCTACCCTCTCTTGAAAAAACATTATACTTAATGCCTGATTCCCCTGTTGGTACTGTGGGCATCAAGGAGACTGCTTTGAAGCTCCTAGGATGTTTAGTTGAGGAGCAAGATAAAGCAATGGCGAAACTTCTTGATGATCAAAGACAACAAGCTGAGAAAATGAAGGAACAATTTAAAGTACAGCAGAAATGCCTTGTTGAGAGGGTGGCTAATTTGGTAACCTCTCTTTCTACACCTCAAAGCAGGAAATCCAAAATGCCACACTGCCATAAACATGGTGAGGAAAACATACCTGCCCCTGAAGAAAATGTGATTATTTCAAAAACCCCTCCAATGTGTGACCAACGTTTATCAGTCCCTCCGCCCTTAACTCCTCCCACAGTATCAAGAATTCCTATTGATTCTGGAAACCATCTTTCTCCTCCTCCTTGTTCATCTCAGCTAGAATTGTCATCGCAACTCAGACTTGATGACATTTTAGTTGCTAAGTCTTCAAAAGACATTGTGAATGAGCTGGAAAGCCAATTAATTAAATTTTCTCAAAAAGAAGATTTGCCTTTGGTAGAAAATAGTTGTTGCCAAGTGTGCCTTTCAGTTCAAAGTAACTGTAGATGTTCTCAAGAAGAAAGTAATTGCTCCTCAACTATTAGAGAGGAAATAACTACATTGTCTGTTGGTTCCATGGACCACACGACTTTTACTGCCAGTGATGGAGGTGTTTGTGATACAGAATGCAGTAAAATTAAAGATAAAATAGTATGTTCAAGTTCACCTTTTCAGGACCAAAATTATTGTAACCTAACCCATTCTTCAGTAAAACATGAGAAAAATGTGTCTACGAGTCTTTCATCAGTGAAAACCGATTCTGCACTTCAGGATGGAGTTTTAGATTTGTCTGAAATTCTGGATATGGAAACTGGGCGCAAATGTGGGAACATTAGGGGCCAAAATTCACCCTGTAGCATTGACAAGAGCAAAAGGAACTTTGAAGGAATGCATAGCAGTCCTCTCTTGCCCGCATCTCATTCAGTAAAAACCAAAGATGCCAATCCTGCCGTCAGCCCAAAGGAAAATTTGTCATTGTATCGGCAAATTTATGAGCAAGACTTGAAGAGACTTAAGTCATTTGAATCTAACGCCAAAAAAGAAAGCAAGTATATTGATGGGCTCTCGGAAAGTGATGGAGGGTCATCCATGAAAGATAATTTAAAGAGCCCAGAAAAACGGACAGTCACGTCCGATAAGTTATCCTCTCCACAAAGGAAGACGGATGAGAGTGAAAGAAAAGAAGTCCAGTTGGACATGTTACCTGATTTAAGAAGCGATATCCTCCGAGCATATCTTGGATCACAAACTCCGTCCACAGGTCCTGTTTTTCTTCAAACTCCAGTGCCTTCAGTGGCATGTCCATACCAAGTGAGGCCTACTAGTTCAACTCCTGAAGAACTTGGTACAAATAGTACAGTCCTTATTTTATTACCGCCAAAGGAAGTTGACTGTTTGAAAGATGGGCACAGTCCTGCATCACTTGATCCAGTTATTCAGGAGAACCTTGAGTGCCAAGAAAGCTTGGACTTAAGTCCAAATGAACTGCATCTCTCAATTGGGTCCTCCTCAAGTAGCAGCATGTCTTTGCCTCATGAGCCCCGTCAGACCTTTTCAGAAAGCAATCCAAGTGCAACTGACAGTCATAGCTCGGAACATTACACGATGGCATCTTCGAAGTGCTTCGGTGAGGATTCGAGCAGACTTGACCACAGTATGCTCTTGAAATTTGGAAAACTAAGTGCATTGATTAGAGGGTACTTGACCCGACGACTCTTGAAGACTGAAAAAGTACGTAGAATAAAAATTACCATCAGGGATTTGATGGTGACAGCTTTGAAAGTTCATTCAGAAGTTTCACAGGAAGATGAGGTGAATCCAAATGATGTCCGGTTGCACGGCCAGATTTTAGCCGAGGTGAGTGGTCGATGTAGAATTGTTTAATCCAAAGCAGGTTTATTTTTCTAAAGAAAGTTCATAGAATCGTTCAAATTTTCATGAGCAGGTTCGTTAGAAACTCAAGTGCGTGCCTAAGTGTAGAGGGTGGCCACATTTCTGAAAAACATTAAAATGCTTTAGATTTTGAAAGGGTCTAGAAATGACAAAAATATTGTAAAATTTTATCATAATTACAGTGAAAAATGTATTTTTGCCTGATAATAAGCATTTTTTTTAGTGCTATTGCAGAATGCAGTGTGTCCCATTCTGTTTGAGTGAACTTTCAGCAATGTTCAATGCCAAAGTGGCATGATGTGCTTCTCAGGCTTGAGAAACGATTTGGAAGTTCAATAGCTAACAGGGCTTGGGTGCAAGATTTAGATTTGTTTGTTGGAAATGAGTGATAAATAATATTCGTGATAGTTGCCAAGTTTCCCGGCTCCATAGATGCACTCTTTTAAATCTGAAATCAGCCTGGATCTTATGAGCCAGGGGTATGACTTCAACATACGACAGTAATCTCAGAAGTACCTGACCCAACAAAGAAAACACAAAAATTTTGGAAAAAAAATGTATTTATTGTTCAACATAATCTCCGTTCAGCTTTATGCACTTTTCCCAGGAATGTTCAATAAGTTTGTTACCCTATTTATAATAAGAACTGTCTTGCTCCTCAAAATAGCCATTTACTGCCGACATCACTTCTTCACGGCTGGAAAATCTTTGGCCGTCGAGCCATTTTTCAAGTTTGCGAACAGATGGGGCTAAATCTGGCGAATATGGTGCATGAGGTAGCAATTCAAACTTTAATCCATGAATTTTGGCCATTGCAATAACGGATTTGTGAGGTGGTGCATTGTCTTGATGAAACATCACTTTCTTCTTAGCCAAATTCGGCTGCTTTTGCTTGATTTCTTCGCTCAAATGTTGCAATAAGTTTGCGTAATACTCACCGTTGATAGTTTTTCCTTTTTCAAGTTAGTAAATGAAAATTATTTCACGTGCATCCCAAAAAACCGACGCCATGACCTTGCATGCAGATGAAACAGTCTTTGCCTTATTTGGAGTCGGTTCTCCCTTTTGAATCCATAGTTTTTGTCTCGGATGTCAAGTAATGGACCCATGTTTCATCCATGGTATTGAAACAGTGCAAAAATTCTGCTTTGTTGTTGTGAAACTTTGCTAAACACAAAACGTGGCACCCATTTTGGGCACAGCTTTCTGATGTCCAAATTTTCAGCAAATTTGCAGTGTACCACACTTTTTGAAATGCCTGCTACGTCTGCTAGCTTGCGCCTTTTCAGTCGACGATCATCCAGTATTACTTTGCGGATTTTCTTCACTGTTTCTGGAGACGTCACCTCATTTGGTCGACCAATGCGATGCTCGTCTTGACAGCTCGTACGACCTCATTTAAACTCTGCTACCCAATATTTTACTGTTGTAAATAAAGGAGAAGACTCACCCAGAGTAGAATCGAGATCAGATTTTATAATTGTTGGGCTGAGGCCTTTCAAATAAAAGTATTGTATCACATAACGATGACCAATTTTCTCCATTTTCACAAATTCACTGAAAACGTTCACTATTGATGGCTGCCTAACAAATACTAAACAACGCAGTGTCTTCAAACTTGAAGCATGTGTTTTCTAGATTGCATGTTTTTTATACAGTGATATTTTTTTAAATGACCACCGCCATCTCTAGGTCAGGCCGGGTACTTCTGGGACCACCCTCGTATGCGTGTCAACCAATTCAATGGAAAAGTACTTACTGTTGAGTATTTTTTCCTGGTGGGGCATAGGAAATGAGTGCCTTTAATACTTTGATAATATCACTGTTTTGAGTCAAGTGTCAAGCAGCAGAGTTTCAATATTTTGTTGGAAGTACTTCCTAAACAATTACCAAATAAACCGTAAATGTATAAAATGTAGCATCTTGAGTTTCATCTCACATATGGTGCTTCTGGGAAACTTGTGCGTCGGGCTAACAGGGACATCGCCCCTCTGCTGATACAGGCATACAAACATTGTATCTCTCCCAATAAACTGAGTAGTGTACTGGCATTCACTCAAGTGATGGCTTCAGTGAATGTAGGTGGGCTTACAAAAGCTGAGGATAACATTGCTGTATAATTAACCATGACTAGCGAACTCATGTAGTCACCATAATACTTATTAAAAAATTAAAATTGATGTGAGAGGATTATTAAGCACTAGTCTCACAGTGGATTCCTAATTTCACTTTGTCTCTGGCATCAGCTTAGTCTTTGGATTGCTTCTTTTCCATAGGTCTTTTCCAGGTTTACATTCATGATTTTACACAATATTTACTCTGTGCATAGTCTAACATAAGTTTCATATGTTTTCAGCTAAATGCTACTTGTGAAGAATTCCATCGTGTATTCTTCGAGATGACAAAATCCGAGCAAATGGCAGTCATCTCTGCTGACCGTCGGAGACTATTATCTTCATCAGGGTCCATAGCTGTTGTTGATGCCGTTCAAGTCATCACTCCTCGTCCAGCCCTCTTGTCTGCCGTTACACTGAAAACACTTCAACGTCGTTTCAGCATGTATTCCCCAAAAAATGGGTATGGGAATAAAATTTTTCCATTGTTTTTTTTATTTTAAATGATTATGTTGTTTAATGTCTAATTCATTGTCTTTATCAGTGTTGAGGAGGCAGAAAAAAAGAGTGATGGAAAACAACCAACCAAAAAGAAAATGTCCTCTGTTGGTCTGGGAGCTGGCCAGAGAATGACGAAGAATGCAAAAGGAAGGGAGAGAACTTCCGCTCGATCAACGAGTAGAGCATTTTCAATTTCAGAAGATGCTAGTAAGTAAACATATTATTTTAATAAAATCCTTTCCTAAAGGAAGCTTTCTCAAAATTAGAATTATAGTTCTCCCTCATTTCCTTGTTTTCACTATTTTCAATTAGATACAATTTCTTTTCAATTCAACTTAAATATAATTTCTCGAGATGAAAGATGAATCATGTGAATTAAGAAGGGGGGATTCAGAGATTCATCCTTGTGTAGTCAAATGCAATAGTTCCAACATGATGATTAGTGTCTTCCTACCATGTAATAACTGGAAATTCCTGTGTATGAATGCCATTCCGGAATGTGAGAATAGTGAGGTGGTTGCATGCTCAAGGCTGTGACCATTGTCTTTCTACAGCCTATTGGCTGAGTTGTTAAACCTGAGAACAGCACACTTGTGGAGAAATTATTGAAGAATGGGTATAAGTGCATGATCCCTCTTAATTCAACATGGCTCATAATTAAAGGGCATCTACTATGGCTCTTTCGTTTTTTCCAGTCACGGCAGGCTCTCCAAACACATTGTACATGTAACCTTTTCTGGACATCATTTCTGCTCCAGATTTCTGTTCAACCATCCAAATTTGGTGTGTGTGGTCCTGTAGCTTTGCCTCCAGAAGTCCTCTTCTTCACAAGTTTCCTTTCTAGCAATAAGTCTCTTTTAAAGTGTTCATTTATGATTTTCTGTCTTGTAATTAAACGATTTTTAATGCCATATTACATTCTGTGATTAATCACCCTTCCACATAAAATATTTAGAAATTGGAAAAGACTGAATGATGTAGTTGATGACAGAGACGAAGACTACTACAATTTTCTGCTGAATAAAGATTTAGTCTCCACTAGTTTCGATCCACTACATCACTTTCAAGGGATGTAGTGCATCGAAACTCTTGAATAAATCTTTATTTAGTGGAAAATTGTAGTAGTCTTTGTCTCTGTTATTATGCAACAGTCCCACCACATCGCACCTGAATCTGTAATTTATAATGATATAGTTCATAATGCATCATTTAAATGTTAAGGTAATTGAAATAATATGTATTTATGAATAATTTTTATAAATTTAGCACAATACATACACAATAATACACGAGAGTTTCATGTCGTTTGGCTTTCAGCTGCTGTGGCTTTTTTCATCCAACTTATCAAGTTTAACTTAACTTAACAAGGCTTATCAATGAATTGACAGTTTTACAGTGTTTTATAGTAGTTTTGATAGCAGGCTCCATCTTTTTGCTGACGATGCGGTGATTTATGGGGACATTCGAAGTCGCGATGACAGAATCACGTTAGCTAACGACCTAAATGCAATCCAGACTTGGTGCGATACATGGCAATTGGAATTAAATTTAAAAAAATTCGTAGCAATACATTGTTGGGAAAGGAGGAATTCCATCCCATTTAGTTACAAAGTGAAACAAACAGAAATCGCAAGGATAGATTCCTTTAAATACTTGGGTGTAACAATTACTCACGATCTGTCCTGGGGAAAGCACATACGGGAAATATTCGGTCGCGCTAATAAAAAATTGGGATTTGTAAAAAGAGTGCTGGGTAAATGTGACGAAAAAGTGAAGGAACGATGTTTTCTTGCCCTAGTCAGGCCCCACCTAGAGTATGCTGCCAGCATATGGGATCCTCAAGAGATAAATTTAATTTCGGAATTGGAACTAGTTCAGTGGAGGGGGGCTAGATTTGTCAAAAATTGCTATGACCAACGCAGTAGCGTAACTACTTTGCTAGAAAATTTAGGCTGGGATTCCCTTACACAGCGGCGTTTACAATATAGATTAAACTTATTAAAAACATTTAAAGTTGGATCCTTTTCCGATGACATCAAGAACATAATACGAACCCCAACGTATTACGGGCGGAGGGATCACGAATGTAAGATTAGGGAGATTGACTGCAGGACAGACAGATTTAAATGGTCATTTTTTCCGAGAACAATAAGAGACCAGAATGCTTGTAATCGATATCCCCCAGGAGCCGGCTCGACATATTACAAGTATTAACCTACAAGGTAGCGACTGCGCATGGTTATACGATCATTTTTATATATATATTTTTTTTGCAGGTTCCCCTTACCTTTCCCCATCCATTTGAAAAACCCTAACCCCCTCATCCCTTACCCTTTCCTCCTGGTGCTGCACCCCCTGCCACACACCTTTTTGGTGGCTTGCAGGGTATTGATGTTGATGTAGATAGTGTTATAATTTCTCCTGAAATTTAATTTTGATTATGAATAATATTTTACTTTACATTGTTGTTGTGTACCACATATTGAAACAAATTTTTGGAAAGGTGATTAAAAATTTTTGTTTAATTCTTTCCCTGAATATGATGAAAACTTTATAGAATCTGCATATTGAAATGATTCTGCCCTTCTTACTTGTATGTTCACTGGAAAACATAAGGCCACTAATTTGTTTGTTAATGCTATGATTATCTTCTCCTTAAGCTTCAAACTCAGTGAGCAGAAATGTGAAGGCTAGCAATGTGCCATTGACTCGCAGAGGACATGTGCCATCCAAGGCTTCCAAAAAGAAAAGGAGATCTGCAAGTGCTGGTGAAATAAACAGAAAGCCATGGCGCTGAACAAGATGGAAATGTTTCGGATATTTTCATTTCTCTCAATGGAAACAATATTCAACTATTTTCAATGGCAACTATGATCTAGTTGCTTTCAGTGTTTCTGTATTTTCAATGGTTTCCATTCCATTGTAATTTCATTCATTGTATCATTGTTTAATGTATATTTGAACTTTTTCATTTTTGTACTGCATTTATTCTGCACCAACAAAGCATTGAGAAAAAATAAACTACTTTTTATGAGTGAAAACAAGAAAATTCAGCAGCAGTTTTATTTATTATAATTTGAACATATAACAAACAAAGGTTAGGAAGTTGTTTGCAGTTTCTGGGAGATCAATGCTCCAGATTTATTGGATATTTTTACGAATAACCTTTTGATAAGGAAAACAGGTAGCTCAATGAAAGAAGCATCTAAAAACCTTAGATTACATTAATAATGTTGGCAGAACCCAATTTTTGTTGCCACACAAGTCTATTTTAACCTTCTAATAACTAGTATTTGTATTTCACGAAGAATTTTTGCCCAAATTTGGAGTATTCGGAGAATTTTGTGATAAGATTTTGCCGACTATTCTGCATAGGCCATTTGCACTCAATTGATTTTGAGAAACTTAGTTTTTAACCATGAAGCATCGATCTTTGAAAGGCACTATAGGAAAGTTTCTCAGTTCATTTGGCTAGATGGTTAGTTTTATGCAGCTTACACAAACCTTGTTTCCTGTTTTCCATGAACCACTGGTTCAGAAAAAATACATGTTATGATGCTAGTACAACTGAAATATCATTTAATTACCTATCACTTTATGCATTTTTAATAAGCCAGTCCTTTGAATTTTAAGAATGAATAGTAGGATTTGTAAGGTATCTTAACGGCAGCTTCGTAATTTCCTTAGTCCCACCACATTTTAATCAGCCACTTTTCGTTACTCAATTGTCGTCCAAGCTCCCAAAGCGAGAATGGCTAAATTTTACGAAACTATTGTTTCGTTTAATTTGTAAAGTGTGCCGGGAATGTTAAATAGGATGATTATGACTTGACACTCACGACTCATCGGCCGCGATACTTCAAGCAGTCATTCGTGACAGTTTCGGTTTACAGAAGCATACGAATGATAAAAACTCCTTGCTAATCTCGGTTGAACCTTAACTGTTTACTTTTAATTTCTGATCGATAATAAGTTAATGTCCAATGCGGAAATGTTTTCGCTGTCCATTTCTAGATACTTGTATGAGCCCTGGTGGTAATCGAATTGGCACAGAAATGGAAGAGGAGATTTATCATGAGAAACAGGTGACTTGTTCTGGCATTTTCTTATTGTATCACTGGCCAATCGAAACCATGCCAAGCAAAGTCAATGATAGTGGTTGCATGTGAATGCATCTCAACGTTGCTGTTAGGGTAGAAGCATATAACCTCGATCTTTTGTTTGCAGAAGAACTGTAGAATTCCTGCTCATTTTCTGAGCAATCAAGTTGTTTGTTGCTCCTGATACCGTTGTTAATCACTAGATAATTCCTTGGTTTTCTGCTCATTTTAGAATTCTGTTGTAAGATTTGTATAATTGCGTATTTCAAAAACGAGATGAGTGATTTTTCAGCTCGGAACTGGAGTATAGGAGTTGCATTTTCAGCAATTGTAGTATTGCGTAATTAGTTTTGACTATAGTGCTTTATCAGTTTCTTTTGTTCAGATTTTCAGGTGAATTTATCATTTCTATAACTACCAATTCTGACTTGTCTTTTCGTTTCATAGGTAAAGGAGCTATGCTGCCTTCATGCTCTAAATAACCTGTTCCAGGAGCGAGGTGGGGCATTCGGGCAGGATTCACTTGACGCTCTGGCACACTCTTTATCACCGTCTGCATGGCTGAATCCACACAAGTCAATTCTTGGAACGGGCAACTATGATGTCAATGTGTTGATGGCTGCTTTAAGGACAAGGGGATCCCATGCTCTTTGGTTTGACAAAAGGAAGTGAGTACTGAACTGTTATTGTAATGCTATGAAATAAGTTAAAATAGGAAGAACTGGCATCAGCATAAACAATTTGGTGGAACACTTTCTTCGAAAAAATGACCCATTAAATTTATTTGCAGAAAGAAAATACTGAAGAAGGAATATTAAATTTTACAAGGTTCAGTCATTTTTTTAAATAGCTAAGCAGAGGAACATGCTTATTAGTGTGACAGATACTGGAAACGCCATCATTCAATGAACTTAAATGCTAATACATCGAGAAAATTGTCTAGGTGAAACAATTCACAGTAATTCAAGAAGTTCTCTCGGGCTTCCCTGAATTGGCATCCTCCATATCCCAATGGCATCTGGCTAATTGGATGCCAAACACATTGGGTGTGGGTTTAGATAATTTAAGTGTATGTGAAATTTTGTGGAGTTCTAAGATTTCTCAATTGTACCCTGTTTCCAATTATCCCTTTGCTTCTTTTAATGGAAGTAATAATTTTGTGGTTATCATCAACATGTAAGACTTGAGGGAAATGAAGACTTACCCTAAAATATTAAATGTCTTTTCAGAGATGTTGGGCTCCTGAAACTGGAAAACATTCTAGGTTTTATCTTAAATGTTCCTAGTGAATATCGTCTTGGAGGAGTTCTTCCTTTGCCTTTGCACCGAAGACATTGGGTGGCCATTAGAGCCATTGGCAATACCTATTATAATCTGGATTCCAAGCTGAGAGCTCCTGAACCAGTTGGAGAGGTTGGTATAATAATTGTCATTTTATTCCATTGTGTCACAGTCAATGACGTCTTTTTTCCATATAAGGTGATTCATAATATTATTTCGAAGAGGAAGTTTAAGGTAAGGCTTTGTGAAATTACATAATTGATGATAGGTAAGGAACTCAAAATACCATCTTTGCCTTCCACCTCAACTTTCCATCAAGAGTAAATATATTTGCTGTGGAATGTGAAATCTATATATTTTGTTACTTTCAATATAATTATTTCAGTTATTCTGCCAAAGGGAGACTGATGTTTAAATTATAGGAAATGCTTTTACTGTTCACACGCTACACAGGGCTGGATGGAATGGATGGACTTAATTGGCGTATTTCTTATCTTTGCATTTCCAGGAAAGTGATCTACTGGCATATTTGCGTGATCAACTCCACAGCAAAGAGAAGGAACTATTTGTGGTTGTAAGTGATGAAGTAGAGAATAGTCATTCATGGCTGAATAGCCCCAGCGAAGAGAGTGAGAGGGGGAAGGAGAGGGGAGAGGTTGGGGTGGGTGGGGAGGGAGGAGGCAGGGAAGAAGACAGTGAAGAAGACAGTGGTGGAGGAGTGAGGCTGCAGGAGTCGACCGTGAGCAGGGACTGGAGGTGAGTGTGCAGCCCTTGTTGAGATGCCATCATCTTCTTCCCCCTCCTGCCCACTAAAACACTTCCCTACAATCACTCACGTGCGTCGACCTTATAATCATTCTCTTCCAAATTTGTTAAAGCTTTTTTTTAATTTCACCATTAATAATGGGGGTCTTTTGAAATTCCCCTTTGGTTTTCACTTTTGGAAGGGAGACAACATGCATCTTTTCAAAGACAAAGAAAAATTTTTTTTTAAAGGTTCATGTATAATGAAAAACTGGAAACTCCATATTTATGTGAAAACTACACATGCTACAATGAGGAATGAGTCTCAGTGAACTTCTGTTTATTATTTTGATTTTTTCCGGTGCCTATGATGCTTCCAGAAATTATAAACTAATCCTATACACCTTCTGTGGCCTTACATATGGAAGATATGAAGATATGGAAGTTAGCCGGTTGTATACTCAAAAAGACCTGGTTATTATAGCTATGGTGAAAATAATAATTTAATTGATGACCATCAAATTTTATTGTTGATGTATATAGCTGGAGTAAATGAGTTATTTCTCAGCTACAGTATGGGAAAATTTTAGAAAAAATGGATGTGCAGTTATGGCTGCCATTTTAATTCCCAAGATTGAGAATATATATTAATGAGGAATCATTAACACCTATCTTGATAATAAGAGATATTAACAATGGTATTTTTTCCAATCACTGATGTAGAGGTCTTTAGTGATTTATCTCTTTACATTTTGGTTTCACTCATTTTATTCTCAACTTGGTACAAGAATAGTTGGATACCCATAACTGTATGGTGTAATGGCCCATTGAACTATGTTACTGGCAATAATGTAGAAATTCCCATCTGCCCTCATATTTAGCTATTTGCAAAGAGAAATCTAGTAGTAAGTCATAATTGATCTATTTGCTTATTACTATTTGAAATGGGTGCAGCTGGACCAAGTCAAAAGTGGCAGTGATTCCTCAAGTGTTTGGTAATTATTTCTCAAAATAAATACTGTCATATCCGCTTAAACTTTCCGATAACCCTTGTAACTTGTTCCTTGTAACCCTTGTTATATCACTTCATAATCGAATTATAAATTGTTCTGTGAATCTATGCCTTGGTAATAAGACTTCGTCTTGACCTTTTGCTTGCTTTTTATTTTCAGTATATCATAACATAATATTAAAAATTTCGCAAAATTCATTGTCAAACAATAATAAAATAAAAAGAGATTTTAATTTAGATTGTAGAATAATTGATACACAAATGAGTTTTGGTTTCCAGTGAAGTTCAAGGTTTTGTTGTGGAGATGTGCACATTTTCTCAGGTTGCATTCCTGTGATTTTAAATTACATAATGATTTGTTTGTCATAAGATTGACCTCTGGGGATTTCCAATTTTTTTTTGTTTCACATGATTCTCAGCTTTCTCATTACATATTTATGTATGTACATGTTTTATAAAAATATATTAATAGTGTAGATAAAATGTTGATATTTTTTGTAAAAAAAGCCATCTCCAATTATTAAATTATGCAGTTCAGTGATAATTGAAGACTTCATATTTCTCCATGCCATATGGCAAAAACAAATTACATTCATCTTGCTCGAGTATCTAGCTAATTGAGAAGCCGATGTGGAATGGCATGGGTGCACTTCCTGTCTTCTTTCTCCCAGTCTTGGTTGTGTTGATGGGTTGGAGAAATGGTTGACTAGAAAAAAATATTTGTTGCAAAATCATTCTTTTGTAAAATGTACATGTATAACTTGCATCATCTGTACCATCATCATCAATTATTATTGGACTATAAGTTAAAATGAGTTCTTAGGATAAAAATACAATGATGAGATACTGGGTAAAAACCAGCATATTGTGTAGGTAAAACCAATTCTTGAGTTTTCAGAGACAATGGTAAAATGCATGTAACTGGTGAGGGTCATGAAATGTCATCTTTTGCCTCTGAATACCTTCAATGAGTAAGTGCATCATTTAGTCTGGCATAGTGAGAACTCAGTCTGGTTCGTTTGCTTCAATCAAAAATTATTATTAATTTCAAGGTCAAATAATTAACCTTCTAATAGATATAAATGGAAGTCAAACCTCAAATAATGAATCATTTAAGATAAATGATGTAATTAATGCTGTCTTTGTGTAAAATTAATAAGGATGAGAAAATATGATTTTTCAGAGAAAGCAGTCTTTGAAAAACACTGGTTTTGCCAAAGTCTATCCTCTTTAACCCTGGTTCTCTATGGGAAAACTGTTTTTGCTAACCATTTATTTGGTCTATATTAAATGCTTTTTGAGCATACAATCTCAGCAAAAATAGGGTTGTTCCTGTATTGGGGTAATTCAGAATTCTGGCATCTATTTATGTGAATTCTGAATACAGTTAATGTAAAACTAATGGTATGAGTTGAAGTACTCATGTTCATTGTGTAAATATCACGAAGCAGTTTTCCCAAGTTTCAAGAATGGGCATGCAATTCACCATTGCTCCATGTAATTGAATCTCAAATCAGCAGTCTTGATTCAAATCTGAATCAAATCAAACTTATATAATTATATCCTCTTGAGCGAATGTTCAGTAATTAGACTACATTCTTATCAGCATAATTTTATTTCTGTGTTTATTGAGAAAGCATCCTTATTTATCTCGACTGACCCCTCGAAAAAGCTAGATGAATGGTAACAACTTGATGCAAAAGGAAAATTAAGCAATAAAAATACGTAATATTAGAAAATAAATTTAAAATATGAAATTATAGATATTACTCAAATCAACACTTTAAATTGCATTAGTAAATCATCGTTAAAATAGTGCCTAAAAGTTTTGAATACCTTTGTTTTAACATTAACTATCCCTTTTAGGTGCATATAATACTAGTTAATCGCTGATATTTTAAACCCAAATCAACTATCTGAATAATGCCCGGAAATTCTAAAATATGTGTCATTGAATATTTGCTCTCAGACTGACCCAGCTTTGTATGATGAACAGGTTGTGGCTTGGATTGTGAGTAAATTGAGTGCTGCTTTGGCCAAGAGTGGAAATAAGTATTTTGCTGTTTTCCTTCCAGTTGAGTAATGAATTGCCATCACTCATGGCTGTTTCAAATATGCTGGCACCTCATTTTCAATTTTTTTTTTAACTAAAGGCTCTCGGCTGCCACTGGCATTTCCATTTTGGGTCATATTCCCTGGTCATCATAATTTGTGAGAAGGAAACTAAGAAACATTAAGAAAGGTTTGGTGGTAAAGTTGATAAAAAATAGTTCACTTAGGTGCTCTACTCATGCTAATAGATTAGGTTGCCTTAAAACTTTGCAGAGCAGCAGTATCTGTTCAATAACAAATCAGTGATCTCAAATTTTCACAATTGTTTCTGCATCAAAATTCTACTGAACTTAGCATTCAGTTGAACTGCAATGAAATTCACCAAGTGAAGATGATCCAGAGCTGGGAATAAGTCTGAATCTGTCCACAAATGGGCAAATATAGTTGGGGTTAATAAGGTCATTGTATGTGCATTTGCCGTTTGTGCAGATGACCTATTGAAAATTATGTGTATGAAAGTGGAATTTGATGAAAATGAGAATTTGATGATAGGAATTGAGAATATGAAACAAGAGGTTCAGGTATAAATTTTTCAAGTGAATTTCAACTCTATTATAATTTGTACGATACATTCAATAAATCTTCATAATTATACTATGTTCCCATTTTATAAATATCAATAGATGCAATAATTGATGGAATGATATCATGGGAGCCACATTATTATGTGAAAAATGGAAAAAATGCAGTTGTGTAATCTTATGTAAATTAAATTTTGGATGATATATTTTAAATAGTTTTAAAGTATTCTCTTGCCTTTAAACTTAGAACTTTTCAAGGTGTGTCTAAAGATGACTAAATGACTTGATCCAAATCTTCTCTCGTGACAAATGAGTTGAGATAAAAGATGCAGTTTTGATCCACTTAAACCTTAGAGAAAGGTATGAAACTTTGTTAGTTCTATTTAGTTGTTATTGCTTCAGCAGTTTAGTTCTGACATTGTGAAATAAACTCTTAAAAAGGAAGGAGACAAAAAGAGAATCAACCAAGATAATTGTAATTAAGCAACTATTTAGCCAAATTGCAATTCTTGGACTTATACATTTATTGAATTTTCCATATTTTGATGTCAATGGAGAAAATGTTGGTAAATGACTGCATTCACTTATTTTTTTTCATCAGTGATAGTGAAAAATTAGCAACTTTAGTACTTAGGTGTGCTATTTGCATAAATTAACGGAATTTGATAATTAAATATTCCTAGATTAATGCCGGCAGAATTGGAAATATACTCAATGTAATGGAAATCAGTGATATTTGGATTGAATGAGTTGAATTACTGACCTGTGAATAAAATAATGCAGCTGAATCAAAAATTTGAATCTTACTTTGCGTAGCTCCCTAGATTTAGGCTAAATGGTCACATCTGATCATATTAATGTTTTATAATCAAATCTTTACACAAATATGTCTGAGAGCAGCAGTAAATACGTGAATTATGTTCCTATGTAATCAAACCTGACTAAATTTTCAATGCTATACCATGAGGATGCTTTGAATCCAAGTGGAGCATATTAATAGTAGCTAGTGTCCATAAAGTTCTGGATTTTTAAAGTGAAAAAATCAGTATGTGCATGATATATAAATATGTACATTTCTCTATTATGTATTGCAGAATCTTTGTTTGGAAGAGTCCAGGCTCCTTAGCGGCATCTGAATTCAAGTTAAGAGTTATTCTGACAAAATGTAGGCACACTTTTCAGGCAGTAAATAGAAGTATTGCAGGAAGACTTAATTCTCCCTCTGGAAAGCTGCAAATTGAATAAAGCGTGATTTGTGCAATCAATGTGATAACATAAATCCCTTATTGATACATATTGTATCTCTATACTGTACAGTGAGATAATGAGGACAGCGATAATATATTTTCATCATACACTCTTAATATTTTACAATTAAAGACGCAGTTTGAAGCGAATAGTAACCTTATGGATATTATGGAAAGAATCAACCCCAGCCTTACTGTTACAAATGAGCAAAGGATGGGCGAGGGAAATTAGAGAGGAAAGAGAAGGAAAAAAATTAAGTAAATAAATAACTCAAATAAAAATGAAATGATGTAGGGGGGTTTAAAAACAGAAAATGGTTTAACCAAAATATGATAACAAAAAACGCTCTGGCTAAGGTGTACAAGAGAGCATTGACCCTTGCCCTTATGAATCACTCACCAGTCTGGGGCTTACGATAGAATTATCTTTGCGCCAGCGGCCCACCAATCACACGTAACTTAACGTGAGATTGTATTCCTTTGCCCATTTGTTAGAGTATGGCTGGGGTTGATTCGTCCCATAATTAATGACACAGTCATATTGGGATATACTACTATGTCCAATAAATACGGGAACTGAGGCCATAAAAACTCTACTTTTCAAAATTTAGTCTACATCAATTTTGTCCCCTTTGAAGTACTCTCCATTCATTGCTATGTACTTATTCTATCTTCTTTTCATGCACTGTTTAAAACACCCTCGGAAGTCCTTCTTGGCAGTTAGGCTTTCTGGTTTACTCGTTGTTTCTTGCTTTATTGTGTCTTCCACATCTTCCCAGTGATGCCCCCTCATCACATTTTTGCATTTTGGGATTAGGAAAATGTCGCAGGGGCGAGATCTGGCAAATAAGGAGGGTGATCAAGGATGGTGATTGAATTTTTTGCTAGAAACTGCCGAGCAATCAATGCTGAATGTGCATTGGTGCATTGTCGTCATGGTGAAGGATCCATCCTTCATGTTCATTTAAAATAGTAGTGTACACTTTTGATTTTCCTAAATTCAGTTCTCTCAGCTACTATCATTCAGACAGTTTTTCCGACGATCGGTAAGGACAAGAGACCAAACACAATCAATGGCATCACAAAAACAAGTGTTTGAAGGTCATCCCGGCCTTGCGTCATCCGTGGCATCTTGTCGGCCATCTTTAAAACGCTTAGTCCATTTCTAAACGGATGTTTTCTTGAGAGCATTATCATCGTAAACAGCTGTCACCATTTCTGTGATTGCTTGATAACTTTTATCGCACGTCGCCAAAAAACTTAATTTTGAAATATTGCTCCATGATTTCATCAATTTCCATTTTTGGCAAACAGTAAAAACAAGGGCAACAGAAACTATGACGTAACTGGCATCTAAATCACAGCTCGACGATCCGCCAGGCACAGAGGAAGACGGCTCCTCCCCATTGGGTCTCAGGCAACTACAAGCGCCATCGCTAGCGGGTGGGGCTATAGTCAGCGTCATGGCCGCCAGATTGCACCAGTGCGCGTATTTATTGCAGGGATCACGTATTAATGCCAAATATAACTTTAGATCTGTTGTCATAGCTCTGATTTCTTATATTCCTTTGGAACTGTCCCAAATCAATGGAATGAGATCTTGGTGTATTGCTAAATGGGAAAAGATAAGATTGATTAGGTGGTTTGTCGGTGATCATTAATTAGCCTAATAAGCAAGAAATTGCGCTGGATGACCTGGCTGTTTAATCTCAGTTAAAAAGACAATTTATGCATTAAACAAAATTTATCCCAAAAAAGTCATTTGCTCTTGTGGAAAAGAATGATGATCCACTCAGTTGATGATCAAGTAATAGCTGATTGTGCGGAAGTGCTAATTGCAATTTCAACACTATTTCTGTCCCAGGTTTTTTAAATAAAACTGTTTAAAAATTGTAATTTAAGAAGTCAGCTGCCTGTTTGAATTTGATTTAATTTTTTATAAAATTGAACTGTAATTTATACTAAACGATTATTTAATAAATTCTAATGTCAAATAATGATAAATTAATGAAGATAGGGTAATGGCTGACTATGTACAACTTTTCATGAATCTGTTTCTTCCCTTCTCTTATTGAGTGCATTATTGTATACTCTCCACATTGGTGGATATATGTGAATTGGAATTGGTATAAAGGAATTCTTGTATTAATTTAATAATTTTCATGGTCATTCATTATTTTTATGTTGCTGTCTATATTTTTTCCTTATGGGAAAGACACTGAACAAGATCACCAGACTAAAGTTTATACTTGGTTTAAGTAAGGCCATGGTTGAACTAGTGCTAGTTATGGATTGCTCATAATTTATATCATTTTGATGAAAAGGCCAACCACTTGGACATTTTTTCATTTATTTCACACGTTTGCAAATGGGAAGTCATGAATAAAAATAGTGATTCCTTGAACTTCCAAGCTGGAAATTCCCTGATCTTTTCTCACTCCTTATTTCCTCACTTCAATAGTAGTTATCTGTGTTGCAAAAAGTATCAGTAGTTAGTTAACAGTGTCGCATCTGTGCTGAATCTATTGCAGTGATTATTTTTACAACCTCAGCATGCAAAGCACAAACAGACAGGTCCTTGAAGCCCAGAGGTGACACTACCCAACTAGTTTCTCTCTTCACCAAAGAGAATTAATAATGGCCCCAATTCTTTATTGGCTCCAAGGCAAGATGGAATGAAGACATAGTAATAGGCACATAAGGTATTTTTAGAAAAAATATTATGCTCTTAAAATCAACAATTGTAAAATAAATCACGAGTAGAAGTTATGTCAAATCAAACTACTACCAGAGTTAAGAAATGTGGATAAATATGAAGGGCCAATGAGACACCACCTTAGAAGTTTTATGTGTATTTATCCTGCAAGTTCGTTTAAAAAAAAATTAATATTCATGTCTCTCCTCTGCATGCAATGAGGAATAGGTGAAAATTATATTGAACTTTCTTTGAGCCTTAAGTTTAGCTGTGCCCAGTTTGAAATTGATTCTTACAATCCACCCTTTGTCTCATTGTATGTGTCATCTCATTTGTGAAAATTATGAATATAATATGTGATGCAGTTCATTTTCTGCGATACTATAACCATGCCACCATGATGTCCATTTGCTAGTAATCTCAAAAATATATTTGTGTATTTTTATTAATAATTTTTGGTGGAATGGATATTGTAGAGGAAAATATTTTCTGAACCTGGATAAAAATCTGAGTCGTTTGCTTCAATTGAACTTATTGAATCTTTTGGGAATAATCACCATGTAGAACAAATAAGGATTATCAAAAAATTCTGAAATGTCTGTGGTCACCCTTTCAATTGGTAAATTACATGTACCACTGTGTCATTCTTTCTTTTCAATTTCTTGATACATTTGTATCCCAACTTCTACATCATGCTATTAATTTTTCTATAAAGAAAGAATTTGGCACAATGTGTACTTTGATTCTGCCAGTTTTTAGAAATCAGTATTTTGCAACGAGAAACATAATACATATCCCGATCATATTTTTCAAAATTCAATCTAATTATTTGTAATGTTGAGGATGGCATTATAAGAATCCTTTTATTTTTGTTAGAGAAATGAAAACATGAACAGCAAACTGATCCACAGATTCTTTGGTTCTTGCCACACTGCACTTAAATCATATGGTGTTGATACTTACAATCTATTTAAATTTAAATTTTTCTTTCACAATGTGTGTAATTAGCTATTTAATGCGTGAGTTGAGATAATTGACCATGCCTCCTTTCATTTTCTATTTCCATGGTACGACTAAAAATGGTGCGCATTAGAATAGATCAAAGAGTTACTTTGCTAGCTAGAGAGTGTTGTGTGGGCGAAATATGTTCATGAGCCATTTGTGGCAAAATAATAATTTCCTATTCAGGCAGGGGTTGAATGCTTTTTGGCTGGGCTTTAATGGTTGGTTAATACATACTAAAATTGTCTCCCTTGAGAGCATGCTGGAAATAATATTGCCCCACATCAAAACATGGGAAGCATAAAAACTCATGTGTTCTTACTTTCCAATGAAATCTAAGTGTTTTGAAGACAAATGAAAGAATTTTATCTCTTAACGGTTGTCATTTCTGGTTTCATTTCCCTTGGTTTTCTGTAAATGTCTCTTTATTTGCATTATTAGGTGACATTAGCTGAATGTGCGCTGTACTGTAAAGTGTGTCAAATCAATGGCGTCAACCAAAACTAGACGATGCATTGAATCAGGGTTACCCTTGAAAGTGTGTTTTCTTTTTGCGAGGAGTCTTCCACATTGTTTGTACAGGGTGTTGGAGGAAGGTGGTGTAGGTGCTGGCAATTGATTGGACTATTGTGTCTGGTCTGTAGTCTGCGCGTGGTCTGGAATAGTGCAGTATTAGAATTATTTCTATTTTATCAACATTTTTATGCTTTTCTCTCTTAAATTTCTGTCATACTATATCTTTTGTATTCCTTCCATTGTATTACTGAAATGTTAAATTACAGTGATTGGCTTTTAATCTAAGTAAGGAAGAAATTTGCAATTATTTTGTAAATAGTCTTTCAGTAAAATTTGCCTGAAATCGTGTGCACACCTGTAATGATTGTTAGCTTGTTGACCTTCGACTCTGTCTCCTTTTTGAACTATGAATAAGTTGTCCACATTAGTTCTTAAACCTTTACAATAACCCACATTTGTTAATAAATTGTAATGGTAAAAATTAATTTTAATTTTTAAAGGTAAACTTTTATGAATCCTTGTGCTCTAATTGGGCTTTGATCTTGAGAGCAGAGCACAATATGGGACTAATACTTAAATTATAATGTTAATTATAAACACATGCAGTCCAAATATAGTTAAGACGAAAAATTGTCAGAGTAATTAAGTCCAAAATTTATGAAGATAAATTAAATGTGTCAATGTCCCCTGTTCAAATGGCCTGCACTAACTAGAGTGGTTTTTGTTGAATATTCTAGCATTGTTAAAAAATTTTCATTTGTTATTTTGACCAAAAATTTAAATGCTGATCTTTGCTTTTGTTAAAAATTAGAATATATATCAGCATAATTATCTGTGTGGCTAGAATTTGGCTTGTAATTGCAGGAGCATATTAAGGGTGGTATGGAGGTGATACACTTGAGTAACTGTTGAATATCACTGTCACAATGACACGCATACCTCCCTCCTGACCATAGCTCTCAAACTCTCATGTATTCCGGGATGGCTTTAGAAGTATAGTGTTGCTTTCTTGCATTGTATGGTTGCAATCACAAAGATACTATAAATACATTCGTGTAATGATGTGGCAAAAAAGCATAACTGCAAGGTAAATCTCTTGAGAAAATGAATGCTATGGTGTCTAGCCTCATTGGAAGAGCTGTATCTTTTGGCTTAAAAGGTGTGAGTGATTGTGCAGTGTGTCTCACAGTGCGCAATGGCAGGAATTACATATTTTATTGAGGAATATGTTATTGATTATATTCACTTATATGAGGCCAGAATTAATGAACTCCTTGCTCAAGCCATGGAATTCCGGTCTTAGTGAGACTTAGTTGATTCCCATGTCCACAAAAATGGCCTTCCTTTCATTTCATTGCCATATGGTTAGTTCTCTGTGTAAAGCTGGTAGGTCTGGGTGACTATGAAGTCCATGCTTTCTACAGTGAGATGAGGTCAGTGGAGTGTTTTTTATTGAGTATACATACGTAAGTGTAATTGTCAGTGGTTTTTCACCAATATTGAAATGGCATTGGTTTAATTACAGAAATGCACATTTGCAGTAGTTCTGTGATTTAAATACTATTCACGATGATATTAAATTAAGCAAATACGGCATCATTCTCTCAATTCACATTATATTTTGAGCATAGATAACTATAAATATTAATTATAGAAAATTTGTGTTGGATATTTAGTATATCTTCACCGACCATTATCTCAAATTGCCCTGAAAAACACAATAGGAATATGAAAGAAGAGTTAGGGAGTCATTACAACAATTTGACTCAAGGTGGCATTGTGTCTAAAATCTCTCAGATTATAGAAAATTAGGCTGCTTTTCCCCAATGCTTCCAAAAAGAGATTTTAATGGTGCCATGGAAGCTTATGATTGATGACATAAAAATGAAGTTCATAACATCTCTATCGTATCAATCTCTCTTGAAAAGTAGATACTGTTACGAAATCGCAAACGCCACAATATTGCACTATTCTCTGCAAGGTTTTCGTTTTTCAAAGATGAGTGAATGAAACAGCTAGCTCCTAAGTTGTAATGTTTTTAAAGAAATTTTATGGAGCTTTAAATGTAAAAATAAATCTTGAAGTCAAGCAGACATATGAAAGGGCAGCAATTATGTGTGGAAAATACAGTGGCCTTCCAAAAAGATGACGAGAAAAATGCTCTTACACGTTATTTTATCTCTGCTTTGCTCATAGACTGAGCGTATGAGGCACATTTAAGTTCTAAGGCCCCCCAATGTTTTCTCCGGACTGGGACTGGAAGGAAATATGCAGCTGAACTCAAAATACGTGGGCACTTTTCATTAATATGAGGCATTGATGGCTGTACAGTACACTGTACAGGGTTTGTATAGCTTCCATTACAGTGAGAAACATTTTTGATTTTTAAAATGGCATTGCTAAATGTACAACAAGAGCATGGTCATCTATTTTTTTCCACTTGAGTAATTAAACACCAATCGAAGTTCAACGTTAGTTGAGTAAGATGTAGTAATGGTGTTATGTATGCAGAACACGTGCAGTCATTGGAAGTGACAATTGGAAGAAGGTTCAGTTAATATCAACATCATGCAACAACTAAGCCTAGAAGACTGGGCTGCAGATCAGTGATTTTCTAATTGGCAAAAGAGTCCCTTATGGAATCATTCTGAGTAGCCGTGGAATCATGGCATTATTGTTGTTAAAACTGTGTTAGTCTACTGGGTGGTTCTGTTTCAAAGCAAAAGAAATTTCAACTTTCTGGTGTGAGTAGTTTGTCGGAAAAAAAGAGGAGACTGGAGAAGTTGAATATACCTTGCAATATTATATCACTCTTCCTGGGTCATTAAGTAATTGAAAATTGTTTTCTGCATTCCTTCCAGATTTGAAAGCTCCATTTTGAAATCAATAAAAAGAATAGAAGCAATGGATACAGATATAACGAAAGACATTTTTTTTAAATTAGCTTGAATTAGGTGTTGTCCTGACATTAATGATAAATGCAGTGAATGATTATTGACCCTAACAGTCAGTATATTGCACAAAATCACATGAAACGTAGGTATTGTGATACATGGAATCCATGATTTATGTTTTGTACAGAGTTTCCCTAAGTGCAAAAAGATTTTGAGTTTCAATTTTTCTTTATCATCTCAGCTATAGTTCCTCTACCTAATTTGGATTTCCCAGAAGAAGAGGTTTCATAGGAATCTCTGTATCAATGCATGTAGATGCATACCCTATGTGCCATTTCCTTTAGGTGTAGGTTTGGTCAAAATGGCGTGACTTTAGGTTTGACCAGAAAACAATCCCTCTTATAAATTTCTTCCATACTATTTGGTGCGTTTAATCCATGGGTTGTGTACTACTGTTTTATTGTATGAAGATTGTGCTACTCTTTTCTATTTCAAAATTTAAGGTTCACCTTTGTGGCAAGGATGGCTCATACATGTTTTGTTTTTAATTGAGGAAAGTGGTGAGAGTTCTTGTGGTATTAATTTTAATCGTTGGAACTTTTTTGGGGTCCTTGGGTTAGAATTATTTCTGAATTCCTTCCTAGCTTGAATGAACTTACCACTGCTGGCATTGTGGGATAACATTGCAAAGATTGTAATGGCTCTTGAACATGGCATGACAGATTTTGTGGGTACAGTTTTTTTCCCTGAGGATTTTGAAAATTTCTTTGAGTTCCATCGCAACACGCAACATTTAGATAATTTATTTTAATTTCTAATAATTCATATTACTGGAATGGAAGTACATGGTGAGACCATGTATGTAGAAAGTGTATCTAGGAATAAATCAATCTTTCTGGTTCTAAGGGTAAAGACTTGGTTTACTCTCTCAGTAACAATTTTTCCTACCATAGGTAAATATACATCTCTGCAGTCCCCTTACCCCAGTGCCCTGGTGGAATCGAGACCTGCTTTCCCCTCCCTCGGTGAGAGAAAGCTATGGTGAAGAAATGTAGAAAGCTCTTCATTTTTAATGAAAAAAGATCAACCAATTATTCCAGAATTAGTATGTTGTAATTTAAAACTATAAGAAGTGATTTTTTTGCTTAACTATAGATTCTGTGAGGATTATGTTGTATGATTTCCACTGATCTTTGTTTGTAGATTCCAAGAGAATGCTTTATAGTCATTTGGAGTTAATGCTTACTTAATGAATATTTAGCACTATTACCTCAGAGTATAAGAAAAAATATCTCAGTCATTCACAACCACATTTGATCTTCACAGAGGGAGACATATATGTATTATTTAAAAAATTGAATGATTTATGGAACCAGAAATTGACACTATGACATTTAGCATTTTTCTAATGTTTATTAAGGAAATGCAATACGAACTTGAAACAATTTGTTTGATAATTGGCATTTTTTGTGATGCTATATAAAGTAGTGCATTAGATGTGTATTTGTGTCCTGAATGCAGATTAGGCGCGATGACTCGAGCGACAGGCAGGGGGTGCTTATAATCATAGAGTTATCACCAGAATATTTACTCTATGCTATAATGCACTTTAATAGGTATTCATGTGTCTCTCTCTTCCAGTGGTCTCCAATAAATGTCCACGTAGATGATAGCATCTTTCTAACCATTTACCCATGTTAGAGAGGCTTATATTGATGATGTAATAAAGGTAAAAAGAATACAAAGAGCTGTACATGATGAATCACCTAATCATTACTTACTGTCCTGATCAAAAAATCCAATTCTGAGATTGTTACTTATTTGTGAATTCCATTCTCAATATTTGCTAAAGTTATTTACTACTCACCAAAATTTCTATTAATTTGATGAAACTTTGTTGTAGAGGGCATTAGATAATCTTAATTTGGAACATATTTTCTAAATTTTCTGTAATTAAGTTTACTATGCCTTTGTGTGAATATTCTGCACTCCAATTTGGCATGAAATTAATAGCACTTTTGGCCAAGCATTTATCATATGAATATAACTTCTCAAAGAAAATTTTCAATTAAAGTTTTATGCTGTCTTAGCTATTGTACCAATTAAAAGAGTGATTGGACGATTCGATGCACAACAACTAGTTTCAATGCTATTCGACAAAATATGAACTTGGTTTTAACTAATGGTAGCCATATGCTTTCTATTTGTTTTCCCACAGCCATTACATATGCCATATATTCAGTGTTATTTATCTAACAGTTTGAGGATTTTACAAACATTTAATAAATGCCCAGCCTGAAACTTTGCTGATGGGAAATTTATATATTATTTATAACGTATCATTTTCAATTATATTTTACTGCACATAGTCTTCAGGAGTTGTTAACATATCTGCTATTGGGCATGCATGCCAAGAAATCAGCATGAATGGCATTTTATATATTTGATTGAATTCATGTGGGAAAATTCATTTGATGCTTCTTACTCTTCTGAACGCAGTATTCAATCATCAAAGAAATAGTAACCATCTCCATGATATGCCACCTAAGTTAAATATTCATAATTTGTGCAGATGAGGGGAATCATTTGTAGGGATAAATATGCTGGTAAACATGTTATAAAATGCATATTTCTTTATGGGGTAGCAATGACATGACAGGAATGTATTACGCAATGATTTATCTATAGTTAAAATTGCAGAAAATTAACCTGGCAAATTATTGTATTTGCTGGGAAATTTCTGAATAAAGATGAAGTTTATCAAATTCCTTAGAAATTTGGCCCTTAACAAATACTGTACATTTTTCCAAGAATGGGATGCAAGTTTGGCAGAAGAAACATGTTAAATGACATTTTAGTCAATTGCCAGCCGACTGGTTAATGCTCCCAGGTAGTATGCTAAGAAATAAATTGTCAGAAAACCTTTGCTACTTTATAATGACAGTATTTCAGGTTGTATTACATTATTCAATAACCATTGGTACTTAAGGTTGTTTAATATTGAGTGGAACCCTATGATCTAAAGAAAATATTTGAAGGGGAAGTAGGATTTAAAGGAAGATTTAACCAATTAACTGTTATTTATATAAAACTTTATTAGCATTAAGCTACTGGTGTTCACATCTATCAGTTCATCACGACGCTTTTGTCATTTCTATTATCTTGTCTGTACAACTTCAATCTGCCTCATCTATATTTGAGTCCTTATATGGTATTTAATTTGCTAAAGGTAATTTTCTTTTTCCTGAGATATTTTAAGTAACTGCCATGATATGCCTACCTCTAAATTAGTTATAATTCCGCGCAAAATTTATAGTTGTAGAATGTTGTTACCATGTCATTTAAGTACTAGTGACCTTATTTATGCCGAGTGCTAACTGTTTCATGGTGATGCTGGATTATAAACCCGAACTCAAATAAGTTTTGAATCATTTCAATGAGACTGTAAAACATTCAATGGTGCTGAATAAAATGTACGTAGGTGCTTTAATTGCCATTGGTAGAAAGTTTACTTTTGTTACATTATGTTGCTTCTTAATATTTAAAGCCATAGGAAATTATGGAAAAATTGATTTTTTTTCAATAAGATTAATTTTATCAAGGGTGAAATATAATATTAATGCAGATCCATGTAGCTCATGGTGAATTTTTTCATCACATAATATTTAGAGAGAAAAAAATTAAACATAAATGAATTATGATTTTGTTATGCATTTCAGAATTTAGAAAGATGTTTACATATTTTTGCTCAATTTTTTGTTTATATTTATCATTTGTATCATTTTATGAGTATTTTTTTTGGTGTTTGTGAACATTTTTAAATTCCTTTATTTTGTCATTTTCACCCATTTTGTTCCTCATATAATTTTAGTATTTGTACCTGATGTCTTTATATGCGGGACCAATGGTGAAAGAAAAAGATATGCTAGAAATAGATGGACATGATTTAAGTATCCTCTGATTCTTGAAATATTACTGTCCCTATTTTGATATTCGTTGTATTGATTGCTAAATTTGTTTATCTATTTTTGTCATTAACATAATTCTTCTACAGTTTAAATCCAGGCTTTATAGTTTTTTTGAGTAAATCTAAAACTGGTATTTTTGCAGAGTATGTGTAACAAACCCATTTGACCTGCTGTGGAAATGGGGAATTGTTCTGCAGTGTTGGGACTACTTGCTACATGTATGGCATATATTTCTTAAGAAGTTCAGTATGCCACTGATTTAAATCTTGAGTGTTTGTTTGAAGTAGCTCCATGTAGCCTCAACATGTGGTTCTGCTTGATTTTCTGATTCAAAGTAATCAAAAAATTAAACTTTTATTTTTAGCGTGATTGTAATTATGATAAATGGGTAATGCAAAGCTTTTGGAAAATATGCTCTGCTTTAGTGAGATATTATGTAATCAAGTCTGAAGTTCATCGTTTGTATTTTGTGCTTTTCAATAATTCCTGAAATATCTCATGTTAAATGAGATATCATGTGACTCAGAATAAAAACTGGCCTTCCGTGTACACACTGAAATTTCTAAATGAAATATACATACTGTTGTGATAAAAAGGTTTCTAACCATTGTTGATGCCAATAAATCCAATTGTGATGGCTTTTATATCCATCAATAAAGTTGTTGTTAAGTATTGAAGCTTTTTCATTCTTATGTTACACCTGTAAAATTTCCTTCGCCTTATATTTACCCTATATTTACTCTTAAATATTTTGATGAAATTATATTATATTTATTATTCTTTATATTATTATCTGAATGAAAAAATGACAAAACCAAAAAACTGATGCATGGTGCAATGCTAAAAAAATTTGACTGACATTCCACAAATAGGATGGATTTTAATGCACTGCAGTATCTGCGAGGTAGGTTTTACTTAATGCTACTTTTTAATTGAAAGATGGAAGTGGGGGAGGTCAGTAAGTTGGACATGAAGAGGGGTGATGGGGGGGAGAATAATATTGACACTGGCGTGGAAGCAGGGGTAAGGAATGGATGGCTCTTCACTGGGTTTAGTAACTGAAGGATAGCAAGGAAGGGGTACTAACATGGTCATAGTGATGTTCTTGTGGTACCATTTTGAGATAAAATATCATTGTTCTGGGATTTCATTTGCATCCACTCTTCCAGTGAAGCATCTTGGATTGAAACCCCCTAGGGATGACCTTGGGCAAGAAGGGCTGCAGATTTGGAATACCTATTGGTGAAGTTATTGCCATGCTTGGCAACTTGAATGTGAAGGCTTCTTCCTGTTTGCCCCATATGGGAGGCATCTTCATCCCTGCATTCTAGAAAATATTCTCTCTGCTGGTCCACATATAGGCATGAATCTAACTTGAAGGGCTTATGTATATTACTGACGCAATTAAATTTTATAAATGTTTTATGCTTTAAAACCTCAAACAGAAAATTTTACTTGCCGTACACTTTGGCTGGTATGTTTACTCCTGGGTCTCTCATGGATTTCCTCAGTTACACTACTTGAAATATTTTGAATTAAGAAGTTGATGGTGTGGGTAGTTTCAAATGCCCCTGTAGACAAACACGCAAGTCCCTTTTTCAAACACTGCTTGTGCCTTGCATTCATCTGTTCATTTTATCGCATAATATTAAGAAGAACATCAATGACTTTCTTTAATCACCATAAACAATTAGAAAGAGACATTATGAACGTCTCTCATCAAAAAACATGGGTATCCACATCTACAATAAGTTACCATCCAAACTTAAAGCACTGTAAATAGAAAAAATATTTCTTTACCTACGTAAAATTGCTTTTATTTGGTTCTGGAATATTTAGATGACTGATGAATATAATGATATCCAATGAGTATTTCCAGGCTTATCTTATACCTACACTGCCATCCCTTGAAAATGTAAAATCATTCACAATCACCACAGTTTCTTTGAAATATGTAAAATCATTATTAATAGAATCTTGGTGAGGGATACTGCCATTTTAGTGATATTGACTTCAATTCTGGCTGTTATTTGGAATATACAGGGTGAGTGGGCATTACCTGACATTTTGGCTCCAGTACCTTCAAGGAACCATCAGGTAATGCTGACTCACCCTGTACTATTGCTTTAAAAAAATGATATTTAAAGAGGCAAATAAAAGTAAATTTTAAATGAACTGATGATACTGTCATGAAGCAATGAAAATTGAAATAGCTGAGACTGTAAACTTGATTGGCACTAGGTTTGTTTAAAGGTGGGGTGGGAGGTAAAAACAAAGTTACAAGTAAGGGGAAGATGGGAAATGCACACTTGGTCAGTTGGGTGTGTTTGGGAAACAGTAGCCCATGTGTACCTCAATCGCACACAAACAATGTAAAATTAATAAATAAGGAAACAAACTTGCAACCACTCAATCACAAGGGTTTGTTTAGGAATGACAGTTGCTCTCGTGAATTGCATTCACACACACCCTCGGGGATCGCAAGGATATTTTCTACTCCGGCAACATGTACCCCAAGTATGATCTGATCATCCTTTTTCCTTTCCTGGCATTTGAAGCTCTATCACCATTAATAAAAACCTCAAGTTGTCAACTCAAATGAATCATTCCTATCTAAATGTCATAATGGAAGGGAAATACATTAAAATTTGTAAAATTATTGACATTACATAATAACATCATAATTTTATTCTTTATTCCATACGAATACACTTAAACAAAAATTTATGAAATACAAAATAAAAAATACAGGGTGTTTAAAATGTACAGTCCAATGATAACTTAAAAGTACCCATTACTCCAGGAGGTGCAAAGTGGTTTTGGGCATTCACGAGTGTTACCATCTGATGCCATTTCACATTTTTTTATCAGGCGAATTAATTTTTTTTAATGCTCCTTCCATTTTAATCTGTTCTGTCGCAAGGCGTCTTCTAATTTCTCCCAAGTGGGATAAAATTTTACTTCTGCAATCCTGAAAGAGAATAATTATTTTTTGAAATAAACTATGACTAGCTTACCAAGAAATACAATAATATGTATTTAGAGTACTTATATAAAAGGCAGTTGACAACTGATTCTGAATTATTGCCAACTGTACACTTTAACTTATAATAATTTATAACTATTTTGCTTCATATATGCTGCAGTGGTAAGCTAAGTATACCTGTATGTGTATTTGCCTCTTTCAATGCACTTTTAAAAGTCAAGAGTATACTCTACTCAAATGAAAAAATTACTTGAGTACAGGAATGGTGTAGAGTAAAATATCAGGTGATAGAGAGTTCTAAAAATAAGTACAATTAAAGAGCAATGACAGGTTTTGTGTGAACTTCACATGAGTTTGGGTTCAGCATGTATTAGGCAAGCTCTATTCCACCTATCAAAGCAACTTATGGGTTGAAAACTGTTGCTGATTCGTATTATATTTCAAAGATGTTCTCAGGCAAAGCAGCAACAATAGCCACTCATCCTGTCTTCTATTTCACAATAATAAAGTAATGAAATTATATAGTTATAATAATTATCTTCTAAAGATAATGGCAATAAATCAATAATGATGTTTCATTTTGTGTGCATCATTACGCATGACCCTAAGAAATATCACTCAACCAATTATTCTCCCTCTGACAAATTACTATGCCCAGTACAATGCTACTATTATCTATGACAGAAGATTAAAGGAATATTTTATGCTTAAATTTATGCTAAATGTGACTATAAAATATAATGTTTTAGACTTTGACAGTCTTCTCCAACTTGATAGATATGTGCTATATACTTGAAATTCAGTTCTAAGTGCACCCAATATGTAAAACAACTTTATATAACACTTTTTTGTTCAGGCATATTCTGTGATTTTCTTCAATTATTGTTTTATTAACTCAGTGTATGACACCCCTTAATGTTAATGGGCAATGAATGATATAGCTTCCAAATTACAGGTTTTATGGAAATGTATACAAAGCAAAAGCAATGAAGAATTTTATTTCATATAAAAGTGCTTCTCATTAACAGCATTGAACTTTGACCTAAATGAGATATTTGAAAAAAATATCAAATTAATCATTTGGTCAATTTTAGACTTCAAGCAAGTAATACTAAATGATCATTAGTAACCGTTTCCAATCCTTTGGGCTTGAATGCATCCGTGGAAAATGTTCACTTTATTGAAATGACGAAGTTTTCGGCTTTGCCACTTGGATTTAATATTACCCAACCTAAGCTTCAGCATTCCACTCTCATTGCCATGAATTCACAGATCTAGCAACAATAAAGGGCACCTTTTTGGTGGGAATGTATGTAGAGCAGCAGTGTGCAAATGGTTAAGAGGGGGAAAGAGCAACCGCTGCATTTTGGTGTAGAGTGGGGAGAGGGAGGGCGAGGAAAACACTCAGGTGGGGCCCTCCCTAGGAAGGAGTAAGAAGGGTCAGGGTGAGAAGGGAAGCATTGGGTTAAGGTTTGGAGACTAAGTTAAAGAGACAAGTAGAGAACATAATAGTGATAATGCACTCTTCTCTGAAGAGGCCTGCTCGGCAGGTGGAACACCTGGTGTCAGGTGTCCTCTAGGCACTTACCTACTCCCACTATTTACTTCCTTTGTTTTCTGTATTCATCTGTGTGAGTACAATGGATCCCTGGCATAGGAGATCCTTGCAAACCCTGAGAATGTGAATGCAATTCCTTAACCTTAATTCCTTACAGTGACTGTTATTCCTTAACACACGCCAGTGATTGAGTGGTTGTAAGACTTGTTTCTTTCATTTATTTTTGCATTGCTTATGTGTGATTGAGGTATGCATGGGTAACTATTTCCCAAACACGCTCCAGTGACCTAGTTTGTGTTCACTATCTTTCCCCTTACTTGTCACTTTTTTTTACTGAAGTTAGGTTCATTTTAAATTTACAAATACGACCAACTTGATCATAACATTGTTTTCTACCCTGAGGATGATGGCAAAGTTACCCACTGCAAATTTGGCAATGAAATATGGTGTAGAACACAAGATTTTATTTGCATCACTTGTTTATGTTGTTACATATAAGCTTCACCATTTTGAAGTGTCTGACATATCTTTGGCTTTGAAAAGCAAAAGCTCATATGACTCTAAAGAGATATGTGCATAATTTTCTCTGGGTGTGTAACCACTGTATTTGAGGTTGCCCGAGAAAGGCAATTTTTGGCAGAAATATCTGGACATCTTTATAATATGGTAAGAGTGATGTGTAACAAAAATTATTATGCCCACTGTCAACCTCTTCTAAAAACTTGAATTTTTATCCGCTCCTTGGGTATATATTTATCAATGTGTATTACTTGTGAAACAATATAGTGTTGATTTTGAAATAACCACTGGTATCCAGTTGTATAATACAAGACAATGCAACAACTTGCATGCAAAGTCAGCCAAGTTATCCTTGGCTTCAAACGACCCAAAGTATATGCATGTAAAATTATATAATAATCTTCCAGCAAGTATTAAAAAGGAACAGCGCATACTAGTCTTCAAGGAAAAGGTCCAAGAATACCTCAATCATTGATAAGTGTTTTTACAGTGTATAAGAATACTTGAGGCCAAATTTGCAATATGTCCTGTTCTTGTAAACTTTGTAACATGTCCTATACACTTGCCAGTATTATTACAGTGCACTGTGTCTTGGACGAATAAACTATTATTATTATTAGAGTAAGTGTACATTTAGTCGCTTTATGGCCCAATTTTTGGACAAATAACTTTGAATGGCCTCTCAGTGATGCTTGTGTTTTATCGCAGTATCTAGAGAGAAATTGGGAACTTTTTATTTTTCCATCAATTCAATTCAAACTCTGAAAAGTCACTTAGATACTATCTTTACTTAATTTTGTGCAAGTAAGCATTAACTTTCTCCTCACTTAAGAAAGATAATTTAAATGAAAATATAATTATTGCTTTGAGGGTGATTCCCAAATTAAGATGTACGAGGCACATAGCTTGAGAGAGCAGACTTATAGTCTGCTCTCCACGCCTCGTCTCGACAGCCTCTCCACCTCTGTGCAAATGAGGCTCCTGGAATTATGATTTGGATGAAGGCCTAGAACTTGAGATTTACACCAAGGTAACTGTGCAAGAAATATTCCTGTCACACACGCAGTTACTTACCAATGAGTTATTAATTACATTACACTTAGCTAGTACAAAATTTATCATCACATATGCCGTACCTTAAAAAGAGAATATAAAAAATTGATAGTTGTCCAAATGAGTATTCATAGCATGCAAATGCCTACATCAATATGTATACACTATCATATGAAACTCAATATGGAATATCAATTACCTCTTCAGGTGATGGAAGAGGAGAACCATCTTTCCCTTTCTGGAGATGGGGAGGACAAGGTTTTGGAGTTGTCTCTTTTTCCGTGGCTTTCCTTGGCACTTCCTGCCTTGAAATACCCTGCTCAAGACACTCTTCTTGAATATAACACTGCTTCCTTCCTGACAATTTCAGTTTGTCCGATACTTGTGACTGAATTGCACTGGCTTTGGGGACAGATTTTGAGACTTGCTGATCAACAACCTCCCTTGAGGAGTGCACATTCCCATTAGAATCTGACCCAGCACTTACTGTCACATTCCTGGACACTTCTCTCCGTTCCCTCATCTTCGTTCGTCTACTTTCTTTAGCTTCCCTCTGGAGTTGCTCACTACAGTTGCGAAACTCTTCCAATCTTTGCTTTCTCTAAAGAAAGTGAGAAGAATGGAAAAATAAGGAAAACATAAATCATCCATAAAACTAATAAATCCTTCAGAAATGACAAAAAAAATGTACTTAGGATGCCTGACAATTGCTGACTATGGAAATATACTCTCAGGTAGAAGTTTCCTTGGCATGTGACCTTGGTGGGTTTTAATTTCCCTTGACACTTGTTGGTTTATAATGTGAAGGAAGGAGATCGTCCTATGAGTTACACATTCCTCAGGAAAATGTTACACACAGCATTCATTGTATGACTGTGAAATGTTGATAATTTCCTTCTTCGCCACCATCTTAAATTTGCCAATTTACCATAACTTGGGGATTTTTGTCATGAAATGAAACATTCCAGAACGTCTACATTCTATATGAAGCAACTAACACTCCCGGAAAAAGTGAATAACACGGTGGGAGCATCATATATGAAGCTGTAACATATTTTAGTCACGGGCAAAATAAGGTGAAACTGTCACAACAAGGACAGTAAACGCTGGAATAATTTTTATGGCAAAGGGGTAAAAAAAATGGAAAAGAGGTATGAATGGCTAATTTTTGTGAAGTAAAATAAAAAATAAGAGGGATTAACAAGGAATTTAGGAGGACATATGTCATGAGTGCTGTCACATATCATCAAGTTTCCTCAATCGGGCATATGTATCAATTGACTAGTAATCTAATCTAAAAACCGGAAGTAGGCAAATGGATCCTAAAGTGGCTCAACTTGGGCCATAGACATAAATTAACTCTAATACACAAGTACTGCCAGGATCCTTCAAATTGAGATTCTGCTAATGACAACAACAAGGATTCTGCTAATGACAAACATAAGGAGGGAGAGACATTAGAACTCACACAATCCTCCCATGCCTTGAGTCTCATTTCCTCCACTCGATGCCTCTCCAACTCCCTTCTGGCTTCCTCAGCCATCCACCTCTCTCTCGACTCAGCCTCCTGCCGCTCCCTCCTTTCGAGTTCCCTGGCGTGATTCTTCCTCTCCTCTATCTGAGCACGCAAGTCTCGCTCATACTGTGAGGCAGCATTCAAATAATGGCAGTTACTTTCTTTTATTTGAGAAGTCAGTGCATTCACGGAATCTTGTTTCAAGTTTCCAGGCATACTACCACTAGACTGAAACATATATAATGGTTTTCTGTCAGAACTAAGAAAATACAAGGTGGTACGGACTGAAATTTTTACCTGTATCCAATTTTAGATAATGCCTTTTCCATGGAACAATATATTCTTCCACGGTATTGGCTTATCACATATTTGAATTTTAAAAGCCTTTGAACTAGTTACAAGTACTCACTAGGATATAATCCCGGCCTTCTGTCGAAACTGGCACCTGAAATAATACGCACAATATATTCCGTAAGTGTTCCCTATGAGAAATCGAATGAAGGTTCACACATATTTGTCTAGCTTACAACTGTATTTGTACAGGCATCTCGCAGTTCTATGCTTGATGTTTGCGTGGCAACGTCTTTCCGGACGGAAGTTCCAACACTGATGGAAGAAACTTCAATCAATATATGAAATTAAAGTTTCTCGATAAAAATTAGTATATCGTAACAGCTTTTCAAACCAGTGAATTCACACAAAATTCAGCTTAATCAAATAGCAAATGTATAAAAAAACCTACTCTGTAAGTAAACTTTCGACAAAAACAGTTGGTTCCACAGTAGGTATTTGCGATACACTATCGCTACTTCCGGAACATGAGGTTTTCAACGCCTGAAAATAATGTTACATATACATTAAGGACTAAACTAAAAACAACTCACGGTTTCAGCATTTGTCATATTTACCTGTTGAGCTATGTATTGTTTGTACTCGAGTTTTCTCTGCTCGTTGTAATACTTCCTCTTTTCTTCATATTCACCAAAACCAAATATTCCTCGATTACCACCCTCTATCCCGAGTTTATTTCCACGAAAATTGGGGGAGTACTCTCCTATGCGAACCATTACGAATCTCTTTCGAAAATCCCCAACCTTCACATCTCCACTTTTATTTCACCACATGAAACAAGGCGGGAAAGTTAAGGGCGGTGACGGGCGTTTCAAACAAACAAAACAATAACATATCATTACCAAGCAACAACAAAATAACAGTAGACGATCGACAAAGTTAAGGGAATGAAGTCACACCAGTTTTTCGATGTCGTCAACGGAAAAATAATGATGTGTAATTTAAACCTTGTCAATTTCATAAAAAATTTGTCATCCTTTTACACTTTAAAGTTGGAATTTACAACACTCCTGGAAATTGCGCATTAGCTCTTTTCTGCTCTTTGTCGTCTGTTTAGTGCATCGATGGTGTTGGTGTTTCTGTACACAAATGCAATGGCCGACAAATTTGGCCAAGGAGTGAAGTAAAGCGGTATATAAATCCTCATTCATGTACATTCAGCTCAACTTTCAGCTGAATACAACTAGGCCAAAATATTTTACAAATTCTCCGTTTCAAATGTTCGTGTCCAGCAATATGTGTATTCGTGGTCGTATCTGAGAACATCGACACGACTAGTAGCCCAACTTAACACATATTTTCATTCTTAAAATTATTTTAGCACAATGGGTGCATTCACCAGTAGGCAAAATGCAGGGGTAGAGGAGGTTGACATCGCCTCGAATCATGCCTACAAGTATCCTCCGAGATCAGGTAAAATCAGAAAAAGATTATTTACCTGTCATCTTGACGTTGATAATTGGATTCATTCGGAAATACTGCCTCCTTCAATGGATTTCAGGAAATTATTTTGGAAGTCACTTCATAATGGGTGGAGAAAGATTTGATACACCGCAGCCTGAAGCGTATTTATTTGGAGAAAATGCTGATCTTAATTTCCTTGGCAGTCGACCTACCCCGGTGAGTAATAGTTTCCAAATTGTGACTTAGGAAATGACAATGATATTTATTTTAAGGGAAATTGACCTTTTTTCTAATTGCTACCGTTACAATAAAAATAGCTCATTCGATTAATTCACGAATGAAGTACGATAACCTAATAATAAAACTCAAAGTTGAAATAATAGCTCTTTTGACCATTAAAATTAGGAAATAGAAAGAAGCAATTCATTTAGGGAATTTATTTCTGACCTGAACCGAAGATTTTTGATCATGAGATTTAAAAATAATACAATATAGCTGTAAGAGTACAATTATAATTTTTAAGACTGAATTTGAACATTCATCTGACTGCCTAAAAGTTAGCAAATTGAAAACATCTCCTTACTCAGGTACATATATTGTTTCTGACAAAGCGTTTGAAGGAATTCAGGAAGATATTGATAAAATCAATACCGTAAAGATGTGTTGCAGTTGCACATTGCATAATGGAATGGTAATTACCATGAGTATTATGGCGAAATAGGGCATCAAAGAGAGTGCGGCTTCTTAAAGTGACTGTTGTGACAGTAAATTTTATCAGTGGGAGTCGATCAGGTGATTTTATAAAATTGTTTAACAGTCCATACAGAATGAACGCACTCGTACTATCTACGTGCAGAAATGGTGATGAGATTAAGCTACTCGTTAGATAGTGATACGTGCCTTTGACTATTAATACCGAGTTCATAACAAAGCAGTCAAAAATCAAGAGTTTAACTTTTTCAGATGAATTGGTATATTTTGTGTGGTAATGATACCAAATTAACGGACAATACTTCAACAAAGACCAACTCAAGGTAATGAATGAGAGTCATATGTGACAATTAAGTCTTAAATGTTTTCCAGTACAACAAAGTAACCCAACATTTTTGGACTTTAATTGAAATATATCTCTTTGCATATTGAATGATGCCATCATTTAAGATCCCCAAGTTAGATGTAAAATACAAATTGTTTTAGATATTTTTAGTTTCTTTCTGTTAGGGTTCCAATTGGGTTCCACTATTGAGATTCAACCAGAGCACTAGTTCTTAGATGATGTGAAATTTTGTGAATATTCACTCTAAGAAATTTGGATAGAAATATGGGACTTGATTAATGTGTTTTTACCTGAATGAAAAACAGGATTGCAAATAAATAACGATGTTCTTTTATGTATAGAATGTAATTTTAAAACATGTATAGTGTAAAGCAATCCTAAGGCTTCCACGGCGTCTATCTCATGAAGGATCCATGCTGTTTCTGGCAATTAAACAGTTATCTAACAATTGACCGTTGCAGCAGTAATTCCTGGAAGCAGCTTGGATCCTTCAGCTCAAAACAATTTTAAGAACAATCGAAGCTAAGTAATTTTTATCCTAACCATCAGGAAGCTCTTATCTCTATTCTATGTAACATGGAAAAAAAGTTTTTTGTGATAAAAAAATGAATAAAGGCCAAATGCAAATCATTGCTGTGTAATACTCTTCCTTTCTCAGTGAACAAGCAGATTGCTCTTTTAATTTTGAATAATGTAATGACAAGGCTTCCTTCATTTTCACTCATTTTGATTGTTTGTTTTTGAAGAGTTGTTGACTGGGCAAGAAAGCAATTTGAAACTACTAGCAACAACTCCTTCATAATTGACAGTATTAATGCTCTCACATGCAAAAACTTCAGGTTTATTTTTCACCTGAATCTTCAATGTTCTATGTGATTATTTCTTTGAATAATCTATAGGTACTTAGCAATCTTTCATCCCATGATAAGTTTGGAAAGTCTCAACTGTTTATCTATGTTGAGTCACTTTTCTTCTCATTGGTTGCCATTTATTAGTATTCCCGACAGCTGTTTTGAAATAAAATGTCCCTGGAATGCAGTTTGGAGCAGCAATTGTGCTCCCTGAGAAACTTCTTTTGCAAGTTCCCCTGATTATGTTGAACAGTTGACAGCATAAGGTAGGCGGCACAGGATTTTCAGCAAATGCATACGCATGGATGTGGTGGGAGGCAGAGGGGGGGGGGGCAGCATGTCATTTAAGTTTAGTGCAGGGGGGGGGATGGTGGGAGGTGAGAGAACTTACCAGCCCAACCAAACAAAAATGTCCTGGGTCTTAACAACCCCTGGATCGAAAAGTTTTTCCTTTCGGTTGCCCATTACTAATTCTGTGAGAAGTGGAGATGGTGGGGAGGCCATCATTTTGCAATTAAAAATCACCCTTGAGGAGGGAGTAATTCTTTTCTTCATACGCTTTCAGTAGTTTCAGAAATTGATTTACTAAAGATGGTGCCAAGCCTCCTCTCTTTAATAATCTTTCAGGTGCACGCATCCATTGCCTCTGGCTCAGGGATGCTGCGAGAGAGATTGGTGACATCAAAAGACACTATCAAATGTTCGCCAGGTTTGGTGTTTTTTTTTCGGAAGGATGTTACCCAGTTTGCGGGAGTTGATGAAACTGTATTAGGGAGTGACTCCAATGAGGTTTTTGAGCAGAGCATCCAATCTGGTCACAAGTCTTCCCAACTGAGCGGACCCACTGGAAAAAACCATTCTCATGAGCAACCCTCTTCCTTGGTTCTGTCGCCAACTTCCTCCCCCTTCTTCCGAGTTCCCCTACCTCCTGACTCCAGACTCCCCTTTATGATTCTTAAATAACATGCTCCCCTGCTATCCTCCCCTCCAAACTTGCCACAAGCTTTACCTCCCCCAAATCTCCTCCTACCACATCCATGTGTATGAATATGGCAAAAATTCTGTACTTTGATCATGTTGATGTCTACTGTTTGACAAAACTAGTTATTTTAAATAAAATTCAGTGGATGAATTCATTCTTCCTTCGGGAATTTCCGTCGCGTAGGTGATTTGATGGATAACTGTTTCGCGCCCCCAGTCCTGGAGGCATCTTCAGGTCGGAGTGATTTGCGTTGCAATTTGGCCGCTGTATATAGGAGACGCTGGGAGCTCTCTGATTGGCTCTCTCTTGGCAGCCAATGGGAATCAACCTTTTCAATATGTGAGCCAACTGCTTCTCTTATCAGTCTCGAAAAATAATGCCTTTCTTTTGCCAGCACTCTTGCTTGATGGCACTTGATAGTGTGTGTGGGTATCAACCATGCATGTTTGGCAATTGCCGAGGGTTGGAACTGTTCTTATCTCTGGCCCTTTGGTGCTCTTTGGTCCTGCATCTGATGGATCGTCCTGTCTGGCTGATATAGGACTTCCCACACGTGCACCTTATCTCATGTACACCTTCGTGCATGAGATCGGAGATGTGGTCCTTTGGCTTATGTATCATGTCGCTGATTTTTCTTCCCGTGGAAAACCTAGTTGTTTTGTTATGCTTTCTTAGTAACCTACTTATCTTTTCGGCTGTTCCGGCGACATATGGAATGGTGGCATATGTCGTTGGTTTTTCTTTTTCAGGCTTCTCCTTGCTCTGTTTCTCAGGCAGAATCACATCTTGCGTCAACTCTACATGCCCTTGCGGTGGCTTGCGGGGTATTTAGTAGATGTAGATGAACTCCATTTCTTTTTTGGCGGTCCTTTTTGGGACCAATTGTTCAGGGTATCCGTTTTTCCCCACCGCTGAGATGAGGTATCTCTTTTCGGACGGGAGCGAATCGGCGTCTGAGATGGTATAGGCGCGATGATCTCGTGTATTTACCTGCCAACACTTCTGGGCAGGATGGTGGTGCGATTGTGCATTCAAATACGGGTCGGTGCGAGTTTTTTTGCGCTATACTGAATATTCAAGGCTGCTATTAGGTTTCCTGGTAACTAACACATCTAAAAAGGGCAGGACACACCATTCTGCTCAATTTCCATGGTGAATTTTATGGCAGGATGTTGCTGATTAAGATGTTTTAGGAACAAGTCTAGTTCTTTCTTCCCATGTGACGAAGGTGTCGTCGACATACCGGATCCAAAGAGATGCTTTCTTTGGGTAAGCCTTTATTGCCTCTTCTCCAAATCCTGCATGAAAATGTCAGCTACCATAGGATTTCAATATTGGAATTTAATACTACAAGTATGGTTTTCATGCTGCCAAGTTTTATAATTTTATTATTATTATTTGTTTTAAATGAGTAGAATATCATATTCTCCAGGCAACACCAGGTGCTGCATATGCTTAGTAGATAGTATGAATATGCTGAGAAGGCAACGCAGCGTGGTGCACATTTGGTGCGGTTTGGTGCACGATTTGGTGATGTCCCAGCCCACTCTGAGCTTTTTAATCAAAGCATTGAGTTCTTTCTCATGTTTTCTTGAATTTGTTCATTCGGTCAGTTATTGGTCCGACCTATTTTTTCTGTAAAAGAATAGGAAGGGATGTGGCAGTTGAGGGTTAGTGTTGCACTACTGACCCGAGGGTCAAATTTCAAATCATGGACACGCCTATGGACACCCTCAACCCTTCACCCAAGCTGTCTGATTTTGCGGGTACCAGAACACCCTGGGAAACCAAAGGGAAAGGAGCTGGTCCCCCTGCCCTGATGCTTGAATTTCACATGCCCTCGGGATTAGTATTGGGTTTACCCCCACCTATCAAACTGATATTTGAGTGGGTACTATATTTATGGTTTTTATAGAATAGGAATAAAATGGTTTTATGTAAAAAAATGTTAAAAAATAATTACAATCCCTCTGTAATAGGTTTATAACAGTTTACATCTTTTACCTGCAGTTTCCTTACCCACCGCCACAAGCAAATGAGCCGACAAAAACTCTCAAGTGTCTTGTCAATATTCGTAAGGAGTCTTTGAAGTTCATCCGTTTAAAAGATCCTTGTGGTGAGTACTATTCTTTGAATTTTTTATGGTGTGTGGAACTGCCAAATCAATCATTCAATTGTACTGTAAGTTCTAGTGAAATCATGTAGAAAGCTCTGACTTTAATGTTTCTAGAATTACACTCTCTGTAAATCAGTGCGTTGTAACATAGATATCTATGATATAGGTCTATATGCAGACTTCTTTTTCCCATGACATAGCCTAAATAATTATTTCTTTGAAGAAAAAGATGTTCTTTGTTCTGTCATTCTAATCATGTGTTTTGTTCAATCATTAATGGATGCATAAATGATTTGACATTCATTAAATAAAGTCAATTTAGGCTGAAATACATGTACAATTCATAAAACTCACTGAGACCATTACTTGGTGGCATTCCATGACTGAATTTTATCGTGATTTAGATGGAAATTCTGAGAAAATTAAAAGTATCTTAATTTTTGATTTCATTTGTGAATTTGATGCTTTTCTCTTGCAAATTCATTGCTGTTGAGAAACTTTTTGTTTGTTTTTCATCCTAGTCCACTCTCAGAAAGCACACCATGCACCATCAATGTATGTATTTGGTGAGAATGACCATTGTTCCAAGTTATCTAAACATTTTCAGAAGTGATAAAATCAGTGACCCCAATGCTTGGCCGTCAAGTTGGTGGCAGTGCTGGGCATTGAATATAAATCTGTTCTGATTTTGGTGTACCAAGCATATTTGACCAATGACCAATCCTGATTCTTAGCTCCCTCAAGGAGACTTTCAACTAGGTCAAGAGCTTTGGTTTTGGGTGTACTGATAAAGAGGTTGGTGACATTGAATGACACCATTCAACATTTAGGGGCAACTCTCTGCTATTTAATGTTTGTAAATCTGAGTAAATTCTTGATGCCATGTTTGGGGGTGAAGTTATTATGATTCCTAAATGGGGAATTAATTTGGTGTCACGGTTGGTCTTTGGGGGAAGAGCCACTAGAAACCATAAACCTAATAGGTACATCTATTGATTTATGTATTTTGGGGTGACCAAAGAGGCTGGGACACTTAGGCTTCATCGTCAGAAGTTCGAGCGGAATATACCCATTGAGGCTGAAGGCTTCCGTGGCATATGGCTACATTCTTGTTATCTGACATAGGTCTTGATAGTTAAGAAAAATGCTTCGTAATTCCACAGACCGATTTATCCGTACCACTGTAACTAGATGTAATTCATGTAATAGGCCTTATGTTTATGTGTGTCGTCGGTTTCTTGATTGGGATGTCGTCTGTGGGCATGAGATCATGAGGATTCTTTGGACGGATGTTATTGTATTTTGCCGGGTGCAATGCGCCATGAATTCCAAAAACCAAAATGATGCACTGTTAATGTTCTCACAAAGAAATAATTGGAGCTCATTGAATTCCACGGTTCGAGCCCACAATTACACTGTTGCAGTTTTAACAAATAAATTATGCACTTCTAAAGTTTACTTAAACTCTGAGACCATTGGATTTTGCAGCAGCTGCTTACCAAGTACGAAGCATCTACCGGCTGTCAGCATAAATCATAATGCACGTTTGTAAATGATGCAATAGCTGGAGAAAGAATGCAACAGTTTAATTATCTCATCTCGTTGAAGTACAGGTACAGTACCTGTAAGTGAATTGAAATCTTAATTCTGAGTGAAATTTGTGCTGCCATCTATGTTTGAAGGAAATCTTTATTAAAAATATCAATTTTTTCGATTTATAGTTGACAACCTCACTGGCACTGATTTTGATTCTGTCCATTCAAATAGTTTCCATGGACCATTCATTGGATACCTTTAATCAGAAGAAAACAATAACCAACAGTGTGGGAAGAAATGTTTAAAAATTGTTTGGCAGTGTGTGTAGTAATTCATTAGATTCATTCAGAATTACATTTCTTGGGTTATGATGTATTGTGAAATTTGTCAGTAATTGATTTTGAGGTCATTAAGAGATGATTTACTCTGTGGCATTATCACTGTGAATTTTTCATTTCTCATTGCCATGTACATAAGTGGCGCGGATATCATTTGTTTGACAAGTAAGCATTAATGAATAGTGTCACACAAAACTGGAAAATTTGGAAGGACTGGAATGCTATAAATAGTTGATATTTTCCCAGAAAAATCTGTCGAATCAGGGAATCCCGTTGAAATTGTCAGAAATTCTCTATTTTTTTTGAGAAACAATTTAAATGCCTGTGCATAAATATAATGGTCCCAAATGTTAGGTGTTTTAATAGCTTGAAATGATGATGATGTCTATTGGTTCTCAAAAAAACATATTTGAGACACGTGGAGCATGTCACTTTCTCTTTGCGTCACCACTCCACTTCTATTAGTTTGAAGTAAGGTTAGCTTGTTTGATGGTGCATACACATTTGTGTGTCCTCCTGCTCCTGAATCTTCTTTCTTCTCTGTAAAGTTGTTTTAGAATGTTCCACACCAGCCATAGCTGTGAGGGATGAAGTTGCAGTGTCACTCGAAGTTGACGATGTTCCTCTGGTGGAGGTAAGAGTACTTGCCTTTCATTTGGGATGCATTTGTCAAATTTCCCTTCGATTTGTGGATTGGTAATAGCAAATTATTTGCATTTGAGAGATGACTGATACTTTGTGGAAATCCATCAGTAGCACATGAAGAAAGAATCAAAGACTTTACATTTCCTCAGGAAAGAATTTATTGGGTTGACTAGTTTTGCCACACCATAGCATTATCTGGACTCTTAATTCTTTCCAGTGGAAACTCAGGCTTTGATTCTTTTCTTTGTGCGTTATAAATTATTTGAGGCCCAGTTGCTGCAAGAGTGATGCAGATATGAATTTTAAATGTGAAATTTAAATTTAATTATATCATACCTTAACTAATTATCTGTCAACTGCAATATGCTTGCAAACTATCGGCTTCAAAATTTTGATTGGTTTTTATTTTTAATGACATAGGTGCATCTTTTTTGGGTGTGACAGAAAAGATATATTTTCAACGTATGAGCCATTTCTTTTCTTAATTAACCTACCCTAACTGCAATCTGCAAGCTACCTTAAGCTTCATCATCTGTTAATTGTAACACATTCTTTCATCACCCTCCTCCTGTCATTCCTATTTGTCGTTCTTTTCATTTCTCTTATATTTATTACCTTCACCATTCTTATTTAAATGAATGAACAATAATGGACGAGGAGCTTCTACTCTACTCCTTACTCCCTAATGTTTCCTATCCTTTGAGCATTTGTATGTTTGAATGCAATAGTTAATCTTGCTTACACTTTTGAGAATGTGTATCTAAATTTTCGAAACTAGCAAAATATTGTGATAATATTGTATAATCCTCTCTCAAAAGATGGAAATTTAAAAATATAAAATTGTTTATCCTTATCGGGCTTTGTAGCCACGTATTGTTGTATGTATACCTTTTATGGAGGGGATCGAGATGGTGCGGTGGCTATCATACTGGCTTCCTACCCAGAAGGCCCAGGTTCAAATCCTGGAGGTGTTGAATATTTTTCAGTGGTATCTCGATCCCTACTTGAGGTGCTTTGTGGAGGGCACTTTGAGTGAGTACGCCGCCCATCGAAGGGGGCGTTAAGCTGCGGACCCCTTGGTGCCTTTCATAAAGAGCAGGCTAATGCCGACGCCGGGTTTCTCTCCACCCTTCATCCTTTCCTGTCCATCAATAATGGCACAAATGACCTCAGCTGTCGCGCGTCTCCCATAAACACTACTACTACCACCTTTTACGGAGGTTAAGGCATTTTTTTTAATTTAGCAGAGACAAATCAGCAAATAATTACTTTTTATAGCACATTTAACATAAATGTAATACAACCAAATGCGACATACCAAAACAGAGCGACTTTTCATAGCAATTTATGATAAAACATGCCATTTCTGTAAATCATCTAAATCAGAAACTTTGAGAAAGTGGTCAGCATAATGTGAAATCTCCTTTTGAAATAAAATCGTGCAATATTTGTTGAAACTCTTTTACTTTAAAAATCGTTGGAGAAGTGTTCTCAAAGGACACATTTTTCATTGAACTCCCTCTTGAAGTATCTAGTTAATATGTGGGCAGTTTAATAAATCCTTAGAAAATCCTAAGATACCTCATATAGCATTCAAAAAGGTTTTCTTTCTGGAAGCCTCATCTCTCCCTAGACCGCTGTTAATGTTTCAGCTGTATTCATCTCATGGTTTCATTTTCATAGTCTATTGAAACAATTAACTTTTGATTATCCAGGAAAAAGCTGAGATGAAACATTCTTTAAAAGGTTTAACACCAAAGTATATCAAAAAAGAGTTGGATGAAGTTCATGGTACATCTGTACCAGTGTTTGTGACTGTTCACATTTGGGTAATGCAGAGGCTAGTTTGATGTTTTCCATTGCAATACTTTCTGAAACTACGAGTTTCTGAAACAATCCATGGATAACTGAGGATGACTAATGGATACATTGCTAAACTCCAGCGACAAAGGAACAGTGGAAACATTGGGTCTCTAAAGGCGATCTGGTTCCAGAAAAGGCAAAGATGGTGACATTGGCCATCAAGGTGATGACCTATGGGATGCATTGGGAACTAAACTTGAAAACATGGCTCAGTGGAAAATGATTCATGTTGAACAAGGAGGTCATTGCCCGCACTGATAGGCATCTAGTTTGAGGACCTCTTGGAATCCTGCTTCTTGGACAACTTAAAAAGTTGGAAAGTTATGGGGAAAATGTATAGAGCTTAAAGTGGATTATATTGAAAATTTTTGAAAAATCTACCCAAAATAATTTGATTTTTGATTGTGTCCCAAGGACTTATTGAATGATCCGTGTAGCTGTTTTTTCTCACTCTTCAGTAGTTGCTAGTTGCTTTTTGACCCCCACGTGTCAAATAAATAGAGACACCGTATTTAGTGCATGATTATATTGCTGTCTGCCAATTGGTCTCTACTGTTTTTCCAGTCATTATCTACTATCAAGAGTACACATTGAAAACATTAATTATAAAATCAGAAAACTCTTTGAGTTATAATAATAATTTTCAATTTCCATGCATATGAGTTAATGCTACTCTTTAGCATCTAATATATTCTTTAGAAGCAAATTGTATTGCAATTTGTAATGTAGTGCTTTTAATATTTCTGTTCCAGGATGGAGTGACCCCTACCATGCAAGCGGATATGGGTAAACCATTGGACCGCTTTGGCATTGAATTTTCATTTGATTGTGATTCTAGGTGTGCAATCACTATCCATTACTTATGCACTGAAGACATCACATCTGGAGGTGTTGTGTAAGTTATAAATCTGGGGTTTAATTGTATTTGATAAATTCTTTCCAAATTTATTACCCTTTTCTTACATCAGGAACAGAATATAATGCCTTGCTTGTACACAGCAATTTAAAATATATTATCTTGATTAGTTGAAATAACATTTTGCAGTACTTCCAATCATAACTCTACACAGTGGAACCTTGCTTAATCCCGGCGGTGTTGAATATTTTTCAGAGGTATCTCGATCCCTACTTGAGGTGCTTTGTGGAGGGCACTTTGAGTGAGTACGCCGTCCGTCGGATGGGACGTTAAACTGTGGACCCCTTGGCGCCTTTCGTAAAGAGTAGGCTAATGCCGACGCCGGGTTTCTCTCCACCCTTCATCCTTTCCTATCCATCCCCTATGGCGCAAATGACCTTAGCTGTCGGTCGCCTCCCCTCAAAACTACTACTACTACCTTGCTTAACGAACACTTTGCATAGTGAGCAAAATATTGTGCTTGGGAATGACTCACTCAACGAATGACTTTTCCTATGACGACTGCCTGCTACTTCAGGTTCTGCTCAGCACTTGTTCCACATGAATCCTAGGGTTGCTGGTGATCACCCATTTCTCCAGACTTGTGTTCAGATGTCTTATTTATGCTTTTTTGTGCAAAGTTAAATAATATTTTGATATACATAGTTTTAAAAATATTCTTAAAGAAAAGCTGCCAAGAGAAACCCTTGTGAGAATAAACATATCAGTGGAAATAAAAATGAAAATCTCTTAAAGGCGAGAACAAGAGGTAAGTGTGGCTAATGCACATACGATCGATCAAAATCAGTGATTTGCACTAGCCTCAAGTACATGAGCAAATTTAAGTGGTAGATGCTTTAAAAGGAATGACAAGAATATCTACGAATGGTTATGTATTCTCAATGATGTTAAAAGGTTGCTTCTCATATGGATAAGCGAAAAGGTATTGCAGTGCGACATTTTTAGCAAATAATTTTTGTCAACCTTGCTAAGAAGATGCTAGGATCATCAACGGCTAAAGATTTCATGAAGGAAAGACGAGTGTGTTTTGAGAAGTTTAAGAGAACTGTCATCCAGGACGATGTCAGGCATGGTAAGGAAGCAAGCTCCAAACCAAGTCCAGCAATAAACTTCACTGGTGACTTAAAGATCTGGTAGATTCTGAGAGATACCTGCTTTTTTTTACAAATCTTTAATTGTGGTGAGACAGGTCTCTTTTGGAAGAAAATGCCAAAGCAAACCTATGCATGGTGGCATAAAAAGTTCCAGGAAAATTTTAGGAAAAATAGATTTTTTTCAGATATTGCTACAATGCCTCAAAATTCTTCATGGTACATCCATTGAGCATAGGTGCACTGTTTCCTATAGCTCCCTGGTATATGGATTCCAGATGGTCCTGAAGGGTACACAGGCAAGCTTCTTTGATGGCACTTATGGTCTCATGGGGTGTTCTTATAGGGAGGATTTCACTTTTAGGTATAGGAAATAGTCTGCTGGTGCCAAGTTGGGGTCCTGTAAGGGGGTTGGGGAAATGTTGTGATGTCATTGTAGGAGGTCTTTGCAAGGAGACACTCTACTCTGCTCTTGGTCACCAATCAAGGCCTTCAGGACAAGTTTAGCACAGATCTTTTGAATCACCAAATTTTCAGTGATAATGGTGTGAACTGTCATTGTATCAATGCCAATACGATCTGCAATCATGCACACACGTAATTGACTGTCTGAATTCAGCACTTTATGCACACGTCAGGAAAAAATTATTAACGATACTTTTATACAATCCTTTCATACAATAGAGGATAATGCATTGCCCTGCCTCAAGCCAATGAAAGGCCATCTCATGCTGCTATTTTGCCCCAGTACATACGGCAAATCGGAAAAATTGAAACCCTGCCTGCGGTAAACATTCACTAACTCCATGAGGCCTCAGTGAATTGTGCAGTCTGGAAGAGCAGGCTCTATGCGCTGTGGAGGTCATGGGAAACTGTTGCATTTGAAGTATTCCCCATTTAAGGCAAGGTCTGTGAATGCTAGAAATTTATTTGATGGTAATGCTGAGTCGCTTTTTCCCAAAATTTTGAGGCCATGTCAAAAACAAATGTCACCAGGCAGCTTTCTAATGAAAAAGAATAAGGTCCTTATGATAAATAATGAACTCAATATTTCCACACTTCTTTGTTTGTACAAATCAAGTTTGCATTCCTTGTAGATTCATTCCACAATCGAAGAAACTATGAAGATTATCCATGATTCTAAATTATGTTTTTTCTATAATTTTATTTAAATAAACCTTGTACATAATTTATTTTATTTGTCATGGAATACATCATCGTATTTTAAGTTAATTTATGTGGGAAAAATTGTTTCACAAACTGAGTTTTTTGCTTTACGAGAAAGATTGAGGTACAAATTAATGTTTGTTTTAAGAGGTTCCCCTGTATTTCACAATTCACTGATGTAACTACTCGAAAACTAAAAGGGGATCAAGTTGGTGCTGTGGCTATCATACTGGCTTCCCATCGAGAAGACCTGGGTTCGAATCCCGGTGGTGTTGAATATTTTTCAGAGGTATCTCGATCCCTACTTGAGGTGCTTTGTGGAGGGCACTTTGAGTGGGTACGCCGTCCGTCGAATGGGACGTTAAGCTCCAGACCCCTGGGCGCCTTTCGTAAAGAGCATGCTAATGCCAATGCTGGGTTTCTCTCCACCCTTCATCCTTTCCTGTCCAGCCCCTATGGCGCAAATGACCTCAGCAATCGGTCGCCTCCCCTAAATACTGCTACTACTCGAAAACTAAAAGCATTGTAGTGCACATTGTCTTCAGCCGAGAAAATGTCAAAACCTGTGTAAATAGGAGAAATACACTAGCAGGTCTTTATATTGGAAGATCATTGCCAAACAATGTTCAAAAATGTTTGGCATAAGGTTATTCAGGGCTGCAATGCTGAATGAAATGACCACCATAAAATATTTGGAACTTAATAACTCTTTCCCTATGGCAATTTAGTAAATATGTCAACCAGAGTTTTGATAATGGATCTTTTGGTGTGTGTCTATCATTGTTATTCATGGACTGTTATGTAAAACTTGGGATGAATATTTTAAATCAAACTGTACCAATGAATGAATTATCTGAATATTTCATGAATTCAGTGGAAGGAGCAAATGACATCAGCAGACTATCACTTATTTTCATTAGCTCTATATCTCCCCATCAGTTACTCTAAAATATGATGCTTAATGCAATTGGATCTCTTAGGTAGTCAAAGAAAAGTCAATTTAAGAGGCTGGGAGATAGAAGCGATATGACTAATTACAGTGTCTACCTGCAGTTTAGTATGTCTAATAGCATTGCCTTTCATCACACATGTTGGTTATCTAAATTGAAAATTTTCAGGAAGATAGTCTTTTTTCAAATATCATATTCACATTTGGCAGATAATATACTTAGCTTGTAACCGAAGTTTTTATCCAAATGTGTACTAAAAGTTCAGTTTACCTAAGTACAGGGTGAGTCAGCATTACCTGATTTTTTTTTGGTTCGAGTAGCAGCCAAAGCCATCAGGTAAAACTGACTTACCCTGTGCATAAGTTCCAATAGAACATTTTGGCGCAAATTATCATAAATGATTCTGAAATTGGGTTTGCTCTACAACATTTTTAATATATGATTAGCTCTGCAGTAACGTGAAGCAGAAAATCATTGCATGTATTTCCGCTTTTCCTTTGAAAGAATCTCCACTCAACTAAATTGTTTCTTGAACAACATGATTTCCCATCATCCTTGTCTAGCATGGCTGTAGAGACAGGAAGTTTACTAAAACTGAGCACACTTATGATTTTTTATAGTGCTGATAAGCATTTGAGCTGTTTCATTTAAAAAAAAGCCTCATTTGTGGCATGTGGGGACATTTCTATCATACTATTTAATATTTGGTCGCTTGCTTGGTCTTTAAATGATGATATATTTGACTACTTTCAGTTTGATGCCATTGATCACTGACAAAAATGACTTAAGCTCAGTAAGCAATATTTTTGTGTTTTGATTTATTTCCGAGACAAAATTTAAGGGTAAAGGAAAAGACAAAAGGCTTACTTTTGAAAAATGTGTGTTTCGTCTTTTTCATTGTATGGCTCACAATATTGGCTCAAATAGAAAACAATTTACCCTGGACCAAAAACTTTCCATTTCAAAGGAGACAGGTATATGAATAAAGGTTAAAGTTATGTGAATAAAGGTTACATTGCCAAAATGTATTGTTTATCCTTTACATAATTACCAAATTTGTTTAAAAATTAGAAAGGGATCAAACATCACTATGTATTGCACTATTTATTCCATGAAAAATTCATTTATTTCGGACGCCACTAGGTGGAATATCTCCAAGATAAAATAAACCAACAAAACAATCATGGAACCAATTGTGCCATGACTCGGAAAAACCTGGTTCATGCATGAAAAATTTTGTTTATGAGACTCACAGTTGTGTTGATCTCTTTGATGAATTCCATGAGAAAGCATAATGGCCCGTGATTTATGAGAAGGTTGACGAAACTCCATTTTATTTTCTTATTGATACACATTTTAACTATCTGCCCACTCTTCTGCCAAAAAGCCCAGTGGCTTGCATCACTAGGCTGGGGGGTAGAGTTCATCGCAAGATTTTTAGAGGATGTCTGTAGAGGATTACAGTCAAATCTCGTTACTATGCCACCTCGCTACTATGGCACTCTCGCTATTATGCCACTTTTGCTCGGTCCCGACAAAATTCAATGCAAAATAAATTTACTATGCCACCTTCTTATCTCGCTACCATGCCACTGTTAAAAGGCACGAGTCGTGAAAAAGTCCGTATTTCTGCACAGTGCCCGATTATTTCATTCAATTCCCAAAGGCGAAGCGACTAACTAGTCCAGCTGCACACAACAAAACTCAATACATACGCGCACAACAGTGACATCATTTATTTTTTAATTTAGCCCATGATATCAGCTCAGAAACACAAGCGAACCAACTTTCCGATGAAGGAGAAAAAGGAGATCATCGATACCGCGAAGAAGGAGTCGAATCAGTCCAAGTTGGCCAGGGAGATTAGCTAGAAATGGGGCGTCAAAGTTAAGAAAACCACCGTGAGGGCAGGGCATTCTCAGCAAGAAGGATGCAAGCAAGGCTGCAATCAAAGCTGGAGTTCCATCGAAGCACATGAATTTGACGCACAACTCACGACCCAAAGCTTGATGAGGGAGTGCTCATGTGGCTGAAGCAAGCAAGAGGAGAGAATCTGTCTGCCTCTTGACGGCGATCTGATCAATGAGAAGGCGATGAAACTGGCCAAGCTGATGCACATCCCGGAGGTCATGACAAGCAACGGTTGGTTGGACAGTTTCAAGAAGCGCCACGGCATCGCGTTCAAGACGGTACATGGCAAAGCTGGAGCGGTGGATTTGCAATCCCTTCTTGAGTGGCAACAACGGGTTCTCCGGCCCTTACTCGGGTAGGTCTCTGCAGACGACGTCTTCAGCCTGGACGAGGTGAATCCGAAGGTGTGGATGACGGCGGAGCTTTTCGAGGAGATATTGCATGCTTGGGACGGATGACTCGGGCAGCAGGGACGTAGAATGCTGGTCTGTCTTGATAACTTCTCCCTCCCGAGCTCCAGCTGAGCAACATCCAACTGGTCTTCTTCCCACCTAACACGACAGCCAATTCGTAAGCAATGGATCAAAGAACCGTAGAGAACCTCAATTGCCACTACAAGAAGCTCCTGCCATGCCGCCAGCTTGAGGTCATGGATGAGGGAAAGGAATTCAAGTTCAAGTTGGTCGACGCTCTACTAGTCGCCCAGCGTGCTTGGAAGAAGTTGAGCAAGTTGACAATCAGGAATCGTTTTGCGAAGTTAATCGAAGAGATCCAGAGTGAGGCACAGGATGTGGAGCTGCTGGAGATCTGGGAAGCTTTGCCTGCCAAGGATAAATTACACGAGAATGGGGAGATGGAGCTGCCTGACTTTCTGGAAGCTGACAAGCACCTCACGACTGGTTGGTCTTTCAGGCTGGAGGAGATTGCGCAGGACCGAAGATGATGATTTAACTATCGAGGAAGCCCAGCACGCTTGGAGCACCATCCGGAGGTTCATGCAACAGAAGCGGGAAGCCTGGTGTGATGTAGGGGTGCGATCGGCTAAGCAAAGAGATCCGCCGAAAGAAGATGCGCCAGCCGAATATTCTTGAGAGCTTTGGACTGATGGATAACTTAAGAAAATAAAGCCATTTTTACAAACCCTCGTTACTATGCCACTCTTGCTACTATGCCACACTTGGTCGGACATTACAGGTGGCATAGTAACGAGATGTGACTGTGTATAAAAAAAACCATAGACACAGTAATCAACCCGAAGGTCGGTTTGGTAGTTGATGTTGGGGTGCACCCAGTACTAAGCCCGACAGTATGTGAAATTCATACAATAGCAGGGGAGGGGGGCAGTTCCTTCCCCTGTGCCAGTTATGGTGGTTATGGTTTTCCAGGAAGATCTGGTACCCAAGAAATCACATAGTTGGAGCTGCAGGTGCCCAGGGAATTGCCTGGGAATCGAACCCAGGACCGTATGGTCAGTAGTCGAACGCTCTACCCCCTGGACCACCACGACCTACATGCATACGTTTTTAATAGATTGGCTGTAGTCAGGGATGACAGTGACCATGAAAGTAAATGGTTAGATATTAAGGGAGAAAAGTCAAAAGACTACATCACGATTCTTTCCTTTGAAATTTCTGCATTTAGAATAACAGTACCTATTTCTTTGCTGTTCTAAGAATATGTAAATGGAGTATGATCTTAAGAAATCATTATTCAGTCATATGTTTAATTCTAGTTTTAATGCTAGGCAACCTCTAATCTCTCTGAGAAAGGAAACTTATTCATGATCCCAAGGAGTTGTTAGTCAAAGGTTTTACCATAGTACAATTTAAAGTAGGTATCATATTAATGGCCAAATCCACTTGGGGTAGTAAATACCTGACATCTTCAGAAATTGTATTCTTTTGGATGTTGAAATTGAATAAATGAGTGCTGTATGGGTTGATGATGAATGAATGTATGATGTATGAATGCTGTAAAGGTTCGATGAATGATGGTTGAATGCTGCCTTTTTTTAAAAATGTGACCCTGAAATAAAAGTTGTTCATATGGCTAGTAGATATAATGAATGGGCGTAGCATAATGCCTCTACACAATGTAGTTTTGCACTCTTCTCAGGATTTTCTGTGATGATGTTCTAATGTGTTCCCTGGGCTTCAGGTACACTCCTCGAGACCCTACGATGAGCTCTGAAACTTTCCGCTACGAGCGAGGAGCCAATCAGCACTTCAGCCAGCCCTCTCACTGGTTTGAGCCAGGGAGGTTTACGGATGGCCAACTCATGTACCATCACCCGTACACACGCCAGATGAGCACCCACCAGGGGCAGGTGCATGGAGCAAATGGTTTGCACAATGCACCAAATGGTGTGCACCATTCCTCTGGCACTGTGCAAAGTGGAATTACAAATATGGCCGCCTATGACCTCCGAGAAGTTTATCCAATTGTCATCCATTGTGTTGCTGAGGAAGAAGGTGAGTCGGCTTTTTGAAATGAAACATAACACCATCAGGGAATATTAAGCATTTAAAAGGACTCACTTTGTGGAATAATACCTAATTTCTAGTGCTCTTACGTCTGAAAAATCTATGCATGTCAAATTGTGATTCTGTCTTTCCATTGGTGTTATGACCGTTGTTTTACATACATTGATTCTCATCCATCCGCTGATTTTCCCATGCACACAGGAATGATTGTAACCCCTTGTCTGATGGGCTAATTAAATATGTTAAACACTGCAGACATTTAAAAATGGCTGGATGAATTTTTATCCGTTTTTCGTAATAAAGAATTTGGTAATGGCTTTGTTCGTTTGGTGGTGTCACCATCATAACATGAAGCGTGGTACTCAATAAGAATGCTCTTAATTTAATATATATTGTGAAAGGGTGTGCCTTCTATTAGTCTTTTCTCTTGCTATCTTTCATTAATCATATATGAGCCAATTATTTGTTGGAAATGGCAACCCCCCCTCCTAATTACAGCCCTTAGTCAGTTTTGTTCACACCCACAGGAAGAGCCATCAAGTTTATTTACCTGATTTTGTGTACATGGTAAAAGCATTGAGTTTGGTGCATAGGCTGCTTTAAATTAGGCTAGAAATAAAATGTTTGATCAATATCATGTTTGACTGAACTCCTTTGTAATTCTCTCTGAAGTGTAATCTGTTGATATTTTGTTTAATACTCATCATTTGCCTGTGGTCAAGAATCTTATCATTCATTGTCCTTGTGAAAATTATTAAGATAACTTTGAGGAAATTTAGCATATCTGTAATTTATCATGCTCCTGATCGTTCTGTTTTTATTTAAATTCAAGGAGTGGAAGGTACATTTAATATGTGAGCATAGCTGCAGTGGCCATCTAACATAAAACCGGGGGTAGTCTGAAAAGTTTTCATGCTAACATATAAACAAGACATTTTGTCATCAGTTTTTTCTCAACATAGTCTCTTTGGTGGAATAGATTCAGTGCAATAGTGGCATGTTTTGATATTTTTTATTTATTCTTAAGTTACTCTCTTCCACGAATAAAATGTTTGAAGTGATTGATTTTTCTGTTTTAGATGGCATATGTGCTGGAGGAAGGCAGTCCCATGCCACAATTGCTGTGGTGGAAAGGCATTCTGATGGGTCTTATGTTTTAAAAGCTCTTAAGCAGAAACTCTTTGTTGATGGTCTCTGTTACCTGCTGCAAGAGATATATGGGATTGAAAATAAAAATCCATCTGCACTCAATGCAACCTCTACATTTGCTGACTCCCATCCAGAGGTAAGAGATTATTTAATGTATTTGTTGTAAGTACTTCTTATTGATTAAGTTATTGATAAGGTAAGATTAAATTATCGATAAGTCTTCTCATGATTCAATATGGCAGCCGTTGGTTGTGCTCCGGTATGTGGCGTGTGTAATAGCTCGATCGATGTTACGATTAAATCCATTCAATGCATCTATTGCCCTCGCAATTTTCATTCTAAATGCTCAGGGCTCACTGACCTCTCTCTGAAAGCGTTATCCGAGTGCCGTGACATTTTCTGAAAACGTTTTTCTTGCCGGGCATCGGCTTTTAATATTGGCAACATGGCCACCGATATTAAAATGCTGAAAGAAGAACTAAATAGCCTCAAATCTACTCAAGAGCCCACCATTCTGAAGCAACGTAAAAATGTATCATTCTCGGATGCCGCTAATTCGGCATTTCCGTCGTCTAAAACACCATTACCTGTAGCAACTTCCTACGAACGACCCGTGACTCGACAAGTAAGTAGAAAAAGTGAACGACAACCTCCTGAATTGTGCATTGGTTCCTCCGTTGAGGCTTCTAACACCTTTACCACCGATCCTTCCAGTCAAAGTGCGAATCATTTACGTGATGAATTGTGTCGTGATAGTGATAATGTGAATCCAGCTCTAGCTAGCAACGTCGCTTTCACTATCGTCAAAGCTAAACGCAAACGTCGCCCAGCCCCGAGCATGGGCACCTCTATCAAGGAGTCCTCGCTTAAGGGCATTCCCAAACTCTCTCATGTGCATATCTGGAACCTTCCCAAAAATACCACGAAGGAAAGTGTACTTCAGTATATTAAAGACGAATTGCCCGACTCCGCAAATGTTACTCCCGATATTGAACAATTGTGGTTACACGAGGGGAGTATGCCTCGTTTCATATTACTGTAAGGGATGATCTGGGTGCTAAACTACTCACGCCTGGTTTCTGGCCTAAATATGTTTATTGGGGAAACTTTTTTTTTCCAAACTTCGCCCAAAATTGCAAGTGAGTTAGCACAAAGTTTGTATGTCCTTCGTGTTAACATTCAGTGTCTGCGGAACAAACAACTTGACATGGAAGTGCTTATCTCTCATCACCAGCCTGATGTAATTTGCATTAATGAGCATTGGTTCACGGCTAATGAACTTGCTTCTTTCCAGTTATCTGGCTATGTTGTGGCCGATGCTTTCTGTCGCTCCACACTCAAAAATGGTCGAGTCCTAATTCTTGTTTCTGTGAACTTAACCTTAAGCCGTGTAACCTTTCCATATAATTGTCTCAATGTTGAACAGGTGTTCGAATCCAGTGTGACTATTGTCCGCTTCTGTGATAACAAATTTTCTGTGACCCTTTGTTCTTTATACAGGTCACCCATGGGAAACTTCCCTTTGTTTTTAGATAAATTAGTCAGTCTTTTAGAAGTTATTATTGCTAGGAATCCCAATGGTATGATAATTATTACTGGTGATCTTAATATTGACATGTTGGCTAACACAACTGATAAAACTGAATTCTTGAATATTCTTCAATCTTATAACCTGCGTGTACGTAATAAGGAACCCACTCGCATAACTACACATTCTTCTTCCTCACTTGATGTTTTCATTTCTAATTTTGATGTAATGAAGTAACTACTAGGACAATCCCCTCACATCTTTCTGACCATTACCCCATTGTTGCTACTTTTCTAATGAATGCTATCATTCCTTTGGAGGTTTATCCCACTCGATCTTTCAATAGCTCTAACATTCATCATTTTATGAATCTCTTGTGGCTTGAGGAGTGGTACAATGTGTACAACACTGCCTCTTTTGATGAAAGCTTTGATAATTTTTATACTAAATTTCTGCACTACTTTAACGTGTCATTTCCTGTTCAGTACAAGAAAATAACCAAGTCTCCTAAGTGTAAACCTTGGATAAGTAATGAAATACGTTTCATGGCTCAACATCTTAAACAGCTGGCCATTTCTAGTAAAACTAATTGCAAACTTAAGACTGAATATGCAAAAAGGAAAAAGCACTACCGTCAAATGCTACAGTGAGCTAAATGTTGTTATAATGACCATAGGATCATTAACTCTGATAATAAATCTAGAGAAATCTGGAAAATTATTAATACCTCCAGAAACAAACCCAGGAAGCAGTCTCAAATGCAGATTAAGGATTCATCAGGAGTTATTATATCAGACTTTTCCAAACTTGCCTGTAACTTTGCTGATCACTTTCAACCTTCTATTGCTAAGCAGAGCAACTCTCCTAATTTAGAAGCCATTGCTGCTACCCACTCAAAGTCCCTATTTCTCTATCCCCTCACAAAATCTGAACTAAAAAATATAGAGAAGAATCTGGGCACAAAACGAAGTTCTGGTTTTGACGGAATTCCCAGTTGCATTATTAAGCAATGTATCGACTTCATCATGCAGCCTCTTCATTTTCTCTTGAATGAATCTTTCCGACTAGGAGTGTTTCCATCTCCTCTGAAGGTGTCAAAAGTCATTCCATTTTATAAAAACAAGGGCGATAGACATGACATTAACTCCTACCGTCCAATTTCTCTGCTGAACCAATTCAGCAAAATATTTGAGAAGGCATTCTATATTAGGTTAATATCTTACCTAGAGGTTTCCAATCTCCTTTCACCATCCCAGCATGGTTTTAGGGAGCATAAATCCACATCTTCTGCCAACTATCAGTTAATAACCCAGACTTTAAACGCTCTAGATAAAAAAACGGAAGTCGCTGCAATGTTTTTTGATTTCTCAAAAGCTTTTGATTGTGTTGTCCACCAATTACTTCTCAAATACCTAATGCTTGGGTTAAATCTTACCAATTTAATAGAATACAACATGTGGTCGTTTCTAAAAATGGAACATCTTTTGTTTCCCCAAGTAAGGTCCTTAATCGAGGTGTTCCTCAAGGCTCTGTTCTTGGGCCTGTCTTGTTTATTTCTTATATAAATGACCTTGTTGATAGTTTTCAACATATAAACGGTGCTACCCCCTTGTTATATGCTGATGACACCAACATTATTCTTGTATCGCCTACTTTTGATGAATTGATAGTTAAGTGTAAACAGGTTAGCCACACCTTACTCTCTTGGTGTCGTAATAATTTCCTAGATTTGAATATAGAGAAGTCTCACCTAATATATTTTGCAAATAAAAATAAAGCAAGCAAAGTACTTTCTATTGACGTTGATGGGAAGGTGATCCCACAGGTACAAATTACCAAATTTTTGGGTTTCCACATCAATTCTCCAATTTCTTGGGATGAACACATAAGTACTTTAACCAGTAAGTTAAGCTCGGCCTGCTTTTTAATAAGGTCCATTAGATCCACAGTTTCAGTGGCTGTTCTCTGTGTACTGTACTATGGTGAATTTTATTCTCCCATAGCCTATAGTATCCTCTATTGGGGTTCATCATCTAAGGCCTTGGCTATTTTCAGGGTGTTAAAAAGAGCCATTCGGCTAATGAGTTTCGCAAAACACAATGCCCCTTGCCATCCCCTGTTTAAAAAATTGGATGTATTGCCAGTGCCATGCATTTATATTTTCCATGTAGGAGTACACACAAAAAGAAATCTATCCGAGTATTTGAAAAATTGTGATATCCACAAATATTCTACAAGGCAGAATGAGCAGCTGCACGTTTTATATGTGCGTACAAAAAATGCAGGTGCTGCCCCAAATTTTATGGGCCTTCAACTTTATAATAAACTCCCAGCTGAGATTAAGGCCCATAAAAGGGTGGCTGCATTTAAAGTTAATCTACTTAGGTTCTTGAAATTGAAAATTTTTTATTCAATTGCTGAATTTCTTGATAATGCCTGATATGTGTCTTGTATCCACAAATGAATTTTGTCACTTTCCCCTGACAAGTCTTATATCAAGTGTAACATTTGTAGCTACTTGGTCTCTGGACAAATAAAATGTGTTATTATTGTGTATTATTGTGGTAGATAACACTTTAAGCAGTGATGCATGGATGGGGTAGGGTGATGGACAATTGGAGGGGCATTCCTTTCTCCTTTTCTGATACACCTTTCTTCTTCATGCCCAGCAGCTGGAGGTGGAGGGGCAAAGGTATCTTACAAATACACATTCAAGCATACTCATGCACCTAACTCAATAAGCAACCACTGGGGCATTCAGTGTTGCTTCAAATAGGGTGTACAAAAAAGTCAACCTTCTGCTTTTTTCTGCAATATTTTCCAATGCCATCTTGTTATATGTGCCACACCAGCCAGTGGAAAAACCTCCACAGATGCTAGTAGAGCTAAACATGTTCTCAGCCAAGTTATTTCAAATTTCATGCTAAATAAATTTAAAATTTTTAATGGAGAATAACTTAATTTACAAAATAAAAACACCAGGGTTTTATGGTCGTATAAGTCATTTTATTGATAATTTTTAGTTTAGGCCATTTTATAAGCGTAGACATTCTACAAATAGAGCAAAATTGAGCTAGAAATGTTTGAGGCAGTTCACATGCTATAGTAGTTATCTTTGAGTGTTTATATCCATTTTCTCGTCAAATTCCTAGGTCTTGTGTGTAATGTCTGTTAAGTCTAATGTAGTGTGTTATTTTGTGCTTAATGTACGGTAGTCTATTACTAAAGTATTCTATATCATTGAATCAAATTTTGAACTTTGGCCTGGTTATTTTGAATTTGGACCACTGTGTACCAGATGCCTTGGCAATTGACTGCTAGTTGTTTAAGGGCCCGTCCACCAGATGTGCTGGCAAAGTCTTTCCTCAATAGGCGAGGCAATGGATCAAATCATTGAATTTGGACTGTATGCATTGGAGTTCTCATCCATATTGGAACAAATCGCTCACCCTTGGTGGATTTAATACCAAATATCTTCACTTAGAGATATCATCCTGGCAGACTGAAACAATTCCATATTGAAATTTGAAGACATGTATATGTTTCTTTGATAGGCAAAAATATTATTTATTTGGAAATTTTTCCCTAAATCCATGCACATCGTGAAATATGATTATATTTGGAATATTCTTGGATACATTCTGAAGGTATCACATTTTTATTTCAGCCATTGTCACAAAAATTTTATAACTGCCAAATTTAAAAATTTTCTTTTTATTTGTCAATAAAAATCTTGAAATGATATTGTGCGTGTACTGTGCTGTGATTCAAATGAAAGGAGCATCTTGAGGTGGTTAGTTTAGGTTGTAATCTACCACAGCAGGAAATTAAACAGAGGAATCTGTTTATGGAGCCAAGTTCCCCGAAGCCTTTTCGAGATTACTATGAAAATTTTTTTTCAAGATAGGAAAAGACAGGCATTAAAATGACATTTATCTAAATGTTGACGCCTTGCCTACTTCCCTGTCTGACAAAGGAAGATAAAATCATTTCCGCTCTCAAGAAGAACCAGAATGAGAAAGAGGTGTGTTTCTTCCAGAAAGCATAATAATTATTACTGTACATCATTTGAAAACTCTTTACTTTTGGTAATAGCATTTGGATTTTAAAGCGCATACTCTGAAGGCTAATTTTACTGTGGTGTAACTTTATTCTGCAAAAATATATATTAGTTCAACTACAGTTCTTTATCCTTTCTGGGTTTACAGTCAATTGAAATATTCCAGGATATTCATGTAAATGTCCCAAGTTGTGGTGAGGGAATTAGCAAAATATGACTGATGAAAAATGCAGACTGCATCAGGGATGAGGTCCCTGATGTATCCTTTCCACAACCAATGATTCAATCCCCTGCCTTGCCCATTGAGGCAAGGCTTCACCACCACATTTGGCTGTTCAATCCTTCCGTGACTAGCAGTCACATGCTACTTAACCCATTGTCCAGTTAACTCTGCTGCAGGGTTGTCTAATTACAGGGTTAAGGAAGCATTTTAAGTGGGTTGTATCAGGAAGTGGTGAGATTTTTTATAATTTGCCATACTAATGTGCAAGCTATGGATTTGGTAGGTGTTGAACCTCTACCAAATGATGCTTTCAAAATTAAACCTTTGCTGAATTATTTCCATGAAACTTTGAGTAAAGTTTATTTCCATTAAGGCCTCTTTAGGGTTTATGAATCTATAGTTCTAATCATTGGACAGTTCGCATTTAAATATGAAATTCCTAACAGGTTGAAAAAATGTTGTACTTGGACACCAAACCAAGTAATTTGATTTTTCGAATGTTTAATATAGCAAGGGGTAAAAGATAAATGTAAAAGAGACCAGAGGAAGGTAAACCAGAGAAAGTTATGATTTCCTGTTATTTACTGGGAAAATTTGAAAATGAAGGTCCCACGCAATGCAAGATGACTTCTACAGTAGTATTTACCTTATTGACAGTTTGCTTTCTGAAAAGTATACTGTACTAATCCTCTATGAATTAATAGGGAAACTAGCCTGTAGATAACAAAGAAGAAATTGTAAGAGTAGAGCATGCAGCTTATAATAGCAGCAAAGGAGTCTGCTTGTTTGAGTGGAAGGACATGGGTGATGGAAGAATGCTCTCTTCCAGGCATGATCCCGATAAATTACAGGTTGCATGAAAATGGGGAAACCCATCAATCAATACAAAGTCATACTGTAATAATAGCTGATTTTTGGGAAAGCCTTGGTTTTGTGTTGTGGTTGAAGTTTTATTTTGTGGTATTGACTAATGTTTAAATTTCTCTCTCTATTTAAATTTTAACTATCCCTTTTATTTTTATCCAGTCATTTCTCTTCAAATATTTCCCTAAATGGCTGTTATTCTGATCTATGTCACTTACTTGGTCTGGTGGCTGTGTGGAATTTTTCTGGTTTCCCAGTATCCCCACTGGGATTGTGTTGTGCTTAAAGTGTTTCCGATCTCTCTTCTCCCCGAATTGCTTCATTAGGCTCCTGTCGGTAACGCCGTGGTGAGCAATGGCATTAGTGGTGGGGGAGTGGGTGAGGAAGGTGTGGCATTGTCAGATGCCCTTCCTCTCCGGGTGGTTCTCACTGATGAAGGGGTTGAAGGGTGTGAGGGAGCGGAAGCAGACGACGAGGAAGGAGGTGGGGATCGAAGTGGGGCGGTGGCAGGGGATGCTGCGGAAGATGATGAGGAAGGCGAGGATGGTGGCTCGGAGTGCGTGATTTGCATGTGTGACCCAAGGGATACACTGATATTGCCTTGTCGACACCTCTGCCTCTGCAACTCGTGTGCAGATTCCTTGCGCTACCAGGTATTTAAGAGAGACATTGCTCGTTGTACCATATTTAATTCCCTTCATGTCTTCAACTGATTATGAATGTGAATGCTAGCATTGTAATTGCTGTAACATGGTTGAAACATCCCGGACATCAAGGTGTTATATCATTCTAGAATATTAAGGAGCATTTCAAGAGAGAGACGTGTTAAAGATTAATGTCAAGTCAAAGGATTCAGTGGAAAGGACACAGATAATCTCAAACAAAACATTGATGTTGTTAGCAACAAATTATTATTAAAGGCATTTAAGTGCTGTAAGTTTACCAGTCTATTGCTCCCCTCTCTGGTTATTTTAATTATATGGACAGATAAAGAAATAGATTGTTGCAGTCACTAAGGCCTTACAATTCTGAAAAATTAATTAAAAACACCTAGGTAATTATTTTGTATTCCATTTATATCACATACTTGACAGATTTGTTCAAGTATCAGAAATTTATACTTAGAAATAATTAGACGGAAGGGAAAGACATTCTAAGAGCCATTAAACTCTATTTTTCTTATATCTTTCATTTATTGCATACTGTCGATGGATTTATGCAAAAATTCATAATCACGTGAGCATGAAAAACATTTGCTGTTGATGTCACTTCACATCTTCATTACCCCAGATAATGGTAAAGAAAACGTTGATTGTGGTGCATGTTATTGCAATAATGCATCCAAAATGAAAGCAGTGTTCTCAAAGAAAAATTCTTGTTTAATTCTATCCATACATTCATGTGTATCTGGTTAATTGTATCCATAGTAACTTTGTGGAATTGCTTCATATCAAAATGAAATACACTATGTTATCCCACAGAAGAGCTTTATTGTACGACCCGGGTTTCGTCGAAGATCGACATCATCACCTGATGATGTCGATCTTCGACGAAACCCGGGTCGTACAATAAAGCTCTTCTGTGGGATAACATAGTGTATTTCATTTTGACATTCATGTGTACATGAAATATATATTCATGTGTGTAATGTGCTTTCATTAAATAATTTAAATGTTTGCAAAAATTATTGTTTCTTCTAAGACTAAGTACATAATTTGAAATCATGGCCTTCCTGCCAAGTATGTATGCAATCTCATCAACGACTTAAGTTTTCTCATTTAAAGTATGCTGTTTACAAGTCACTGTTGCTTGAATGTATGTATTTGTATCAGTGCTACCATTCATCTCCTTTATTATTAAATGACAGAAAGAAAATGTTATCACACTGTGGATGCTGAAAAACTCCACAATTGTCATGGACCAGTTTGATGAAAAAAAGAAATATTACAAAACAATAATTGTATAGAAATATTTTTTGGTTTATAATTTAGCATACTATTGTGTGAGGCAACTGCATCCTTCTTATATCTGTTTTATTTTTATTTGACCATAGGCTAATAATTGCCCAATATGCAGAGCTCCTTTCAGAGCTCTTCTTCAGATCCGTGCACTCCAGAGGATAGCTCCTGGGAGCACAGCAGGGGTTGGTGTGCTCACTAATGCCACTGAAGTAAGTTTGCAGCCATAGTGAAAAATCGTGGCTTAATTATTCAAATAACCCAGGGGAGTGATTAGGATAAATGTGTCTTTTCAAGTCTTGGAATTAGAAGTTTACAATTTGGTACGAGTGTTTTCCCTCACCTTAATAGTTTCAAATGTTGGAAAAAATGTCACATTATAATGGGGACTTTTTTTTTCTGAATTACTTTAATCTTAATGTGAGAATTATTGCTATATATTTATGTAATGATCTGGCATGCATGAGAGAGAGAATGAGTTGGGTTGTATGAATCTTCTGATGTAACTCTCTTGAAAGGTTGGCCCATTTCTGGCCAGTTTTTTGCCCAGCATTTTGGGGACTCAGTTTTGAGCCAGGATGGCCCTCCACTAGAGAGGATGGGTGTAGGAATCGCACTAACACTCCACTAATGGGAGGGTATACTGTGCTGGTCCAGGTAACAGTTCCAGATGTTCCAATGAAGTGTCCACCAGAAACAGATCGCGGGCGATTTCATCCAGTTGTGCAATTTGATTTACCAAAGAGAGCACCAGAAGTACCACGGAAAGTCAATTAAACAAGGATGTCAATAAGACTTTGTATGAATGACAGTTGATTAGAAGGAGCCGAGTGCAGGGCCATCAATAGCGTATTAAAGGAAAGAATTATTATCTTGGGAAATGTAATGGCTATATTAGCAACAACCTTCCTAAAGAGACCATCGCAATTTAATTCATTCACATAGCAAATGCTTGATCTAACCAAACATTAAAATAGTATTAGGTAGTTGTATTTCTTGAAGGCTTGATTTGTATGCTTTTATCTGCGAAGTAAGGTTTTTTGTTGCCTTAACTTGCCAAAATTTTTCAGCTATGAATTTTATAATAATTGCAGAGGTGGTTCTCAAGTTAGACTGCGTGAGAGACATTTTTGGCTCATCGTTTCTCTCCCGTCGCAGGGAGCATCTTCAGGAGCGAAGTAATCTTGCGTGCTCATTCCGCCGGTATATATACCTCAGTTCTCGGTCCTTTCACATTTTGACCGTTAGGGTCTAACAGCCGTTGCTTGGTAAGGGTGGGGGTGGGAGGTTGTGTGTTGCCTTTCTCTTTTTGACCGTTTGTAGATATTTTTCCCCACGCAAGAGGCGTTTCCAGGTGTTTGGTAGGTGGAAGCCGTCGTCTCAGTTGAAATTCTGTGGTGGTTTCATTATTTCAATAGACCCATGAATTAGCCTAGGGAAGTAGTACTGTTTCTTCGCTAAGACTTTAGTGTTGTCGAAGTTTATTTTATGCCCTGGCTCCGACATGATATGCTCCGCAATGGCTGATATTCTCCATTGTTTGTTTTTCACAGATGTTTTGTGTTCTTTAATGCGTGTTTCTATTGCACGTCCAGTCTGGCCAACGTAGCTTCCGCCGCAGCTGCATGGCACTTCATAAACCCCTTTGGTCAGTAGAGGGGGGAGTCTGTATTTGGCTGAGGGGAATATGTCCTTTAGCTTCTTCACAGTGCCGAAACGTGTGACGACATTTTCCTTCCTGAGGATGCGTGTTATTCAATCGGTAGTGCCTTTTACATAGGGAAGAAGGGCGAAAGCAGCTGGATTCTCCTTCCTCTTGTTGTCGGGTTCTCTTTTCCTCACGGCTCTTCTGATGAAGGCATTATCGTAGGCGTTGTTTCTCATGGCTCTGTTAAGGTGTTTTTTCTCTGCCGGGAGCGATTCTGACACTCTCTCTGCTCTGGAGAACTGGGTCTTGATGACGCCTGCCTTTTGCTGAGGTTGGTGATGTGAAGTGGCCTGGAGGTAACGATCAGTGTGCTTAGGTTTTCTGTACACTGAGTGGCCGAGAGTTCCGTCTAACTTCCTCGTCACGAGTACGTCAAGGAACGGGAGGCGTCCGTCTTTCTCGAGTTCCTTGGTGAATTTTATGGCCGAGTTTATGTAGTTCAATTCTCGGTGGAACTCTTCTAATTTCTCCTCTCCATGTGGCCAGATGACGAAGGAGTCATCCACGCGGCATAGCCAGAGATTTGGGATATTAAACTTCTTCATTGGCAATTTTTGCATTAAAAAAAATTCCCTGAGAAATTGGTAGCACTCTTGTATCGTATATATTTGTGCATTTGCACAATACATTATAATTATAGACCTTTATGAAAATGCTAGTTTCTAATTCAACAAGAAAACCGAAGTTGCAATTACTGTACTTGGAACAAGGGTAATTATCAAGAGGCAAGTGAGAGAAGCCACTTCACCCTTGTTTCTGTAAATGTTCACCATTTTGTCATTATCCTCAAATCCTCACGCTAGGTCCATATACTATTCGACTGCAGTAAATCCTGGCCATAATTAAATTTTAATCATATTTGTGTGTGATTAAAAATTAGACAAATGCTTTCATGTATCTAGGTTATAGTTTATTTTGTATGAATTTTGATGTAGGAAAAGATAAAATAAAAAAGGCCTAAAATGAAAGCATTCTCAATAGAAAACTGTCGTCAATATTTAAACCAATATGGCACCAACGCATGTATGCAGCACCATTGCTGAAACTCTTTCCCCAAACATTATAACAGAGATAGAAACATATAAACAGATTACTTGATGTGAATAACAATGATTGTTTATGTAATAATAACGATTGTTTCTTTTCTGGCAACCTCCCAAAGTTATAAAAATGAAATTAGGCCATACCTGACATGCAAAAGTGAAATATGATTAACCTGACGGTTGATGTGATGTACAATTTAAAGCTGATAGCTTGCTCAGAAATTTCATCCAACCAATCCCTATTGCAGTAAATATTTTTTAAGAGATGAAATGTATTAAGTGAACAGTATTTTGTTAATATTTCAATTTAAATATTTAAATTGATTGTTTTGGTGCGGGAGACATCTTGGAAAAATTTCCGCTCAAGTGTTTTAGTGTTGATTGAGAGTTTGTTACATTTCGTACGACAAAGTTGAGCTGATTGATGTGTGAATGGAGTTCTCCTCTGAAGGAACAAGTATTGTCACTCCACCAAAGCCACTGCCTTCATTGATTATCCCATCCCAAAACACACTGCCCTTTTTTAATAACCTTTTGACAGTTTTATTCTTATTTTCATATTGAAATGTTGAAAATCCCTCCTGAATCTGCTAGCAGTATTCAGATGAGAGCTTAAGAGATGGTTCATCCTTGGCTAAGAAATCCTTCATTGCAACAGATATTAATTTGATCCATTTTTGCAGCTGTGATCCTCTGCTTCTGCAGTTGTCATCCATGACACACTAAATACTCCATACTATTTTCCCTCTCCATTTGTAGCCACCACATTCATAGAAACACCCCTCCCTGCAGCAATATACGGAACATGTCAACCACTCCTTTAGCAAATTCAGGAACCACACCTAAATTTGCTGTTCAAATTATTCTTTCTTAACTTGTTCCTTCCTGATATTATATCTCTACAACCGAGAGCAAGAATCAGCACATCTTAATCATGCCATATCTCTCTGTGGCAAGGACAATATTTAAATCAAAATTTAGCAATCTAACTTTGCACCATTAAATTGAATCCCTCGATGGAAAATTCTCTTTCAGGGCAGTTGTGACAATATACCATCTGGTTATGAAACAGTATCTCTAATTGAAGCCCTCAATGGTCCATGCCAAAACCGATCCACGGCCTTGGCACCAACTTCACAGCTTCCATCAATCACCCCAGCAAGTGCAGGGAACCAGACTTCGGCATCTCCTCGCCATGGTGATGCTCTGGAAGGGGCAGTGGAGGCTGCTCGCATGCTGAACACAAATGCCAGCCTGGGTGGTGAGAGGCGCGGATTGGCTGGGAGAGGGGGCGAGGGGAATGGAAGTGGAGGGGGCCCAGGTGATGGTGACGGGCAGAGTGGGAGACCAACCTCTGAGGTTAGCATGCGTCATGAGCTCACAATGCAAATAGCATTGTCGAAAATTATAATCAATATACCTATTTTTAAAATTGGAGTAATTATTAGTGGTTGATTATGCTAATAATTGGTGTGATTGATTCTTTGAGAAATATAACTCATGAGTCTTGTGTTAATGACATAGGCATTGTCTTTACACTTATATCTTATTAATCAACAAAGTTTATTAATATTAAGCCAAGAAAAGTGTGTCAGGGAATTCTCCGGAAATATGCAAGATTAAAAATTATAATTCAAAAGTTTTGTGAATCAACAAAAATATTGTTGCCACCAAATTATGCATGATACCCAGAAATGCTCAGTTTTCTCCATCGTTTTTAGCTCCTCTGCTGTTTCCTCTCCATGCTCCACTAACCACTTTTACTGGGTGACATGCCTTCATTTTTATTTCTTTCACTTGTCCCATTAGCCCTTGAATTCCTTCACTTGGAGTGAATTCCAAGATATACAGTGATTGCATAACAGCATTTTTATATCACCCTCTTCCTTCATATGCAGAGTTACCTAAATTCTTTTTTAGATGCTGCCAAAAATGGCTATAATGTAAACATATCAGAATATGTATCTGAAATGTTCTCAAATGGTAACATTGTTACAATTACATAGTAGAGAGGTGCTGAAATAAAGTCAAAAGGACCACATTCAACCCATTTTTTATCTCCGGACTTTTTCAGGGTAATGCTTAGGGTCCCAGACTGACTTTGTGTCTTGACACTCCATGGAATCACTTTTAAAGGAGTGACATCATGTCACAAAATGAATGGCAAACGTGCAGGAAGTTCATAATTAACCAGCTGCTTGCTCAAGTTGTGCGAATTACTATGACTATCAAATAATAATTATTGCAGGCAGTAAGTGTCTATTGCGGCTACTAGTAGACTGTAAAGGTAATAATAATAATAATATTTATTCGTCCAAGAGACGCAGTGCATAGTAATAATACTGGCAAGCGCATAGGATTTGTCAAGTACAAGATTTACAAAAATAGAAATTATTACAAAAATAAGAAATATTACAAAATTAGAAAATGCTACAAATTTATAAATTAGGCCTCGGGTATTCTTTTACACTTTAATAACACTTTTCAATGAGCAATTCTCAAACCATTTTCTTAAACACAGGTACACGTCCTTCTCTTTTTATACATTCAGGCAGATTATTATATTGTTTTATACTCGTAGACTTGGGGCCATTTGTAGCCAAGGTTAAATTAGTTGACCTCGCATGTAGGTTGTAGTTTTGTCTCGTATTATATAAGTGGATGCTCTTATTAGTTTCAAAGTCAGCGCTATGCAATTCAACAAGTATTACACATTGATAAATATATAGACAAGGTACAGTTAACAATTTTAACCTTTTAAAAAGAGGTTGGTTGACAGTGAGCATAATGGAAAGGAAACAAACTATGCAAATTTCACTTGAATAGAGATTTATTCACGACCCGGGTTTCAAACACTTAATGTCATCTGTCACCTGAAGATGACATTAAGTGTTTGAAACCCGGGCCGTGAATAAATCTCTATTCAAGTGAAATTTGCATAGTTTGTTTCCTTTCCATCATGGATAAATTTCACAGGGTTAACCCTAATACCGTTCGGTTTGTTAGTGAGCATAATGTTTTTCATTACACATAACTCTCACCATCTTTTTCTGTAACTTCAGGTACTGATATTATGATTACATGCAAATGTTTTCCTGTTGAAATCATGTATGACTATGCTCCTCATTATAATTACTACTGCTGAGATTTCATTTTGTGTCATAACATGTTTCATTTGTTATATGCATTGACTGTGAAAAAACTCGCGCCCCACGTTCCAAGGGTGTCCCAATTGCATGTTTGAACCAAACATGGCCCAAATTAATTGCACCCATCCTTTACTAAATTTTTGCTATTTTATAAGTAATTTCAAAGTACAGCAAACTCTTGATTATCTGTTTTGCAGATTACCCTTGCTATACTCTTCCCAAAACATCAAGATTTAAATAAAATTACAAACGTAATGATGATGACACACCCTGAAATTTCGATGTATTTAAAAAAAATACAAGTTTGAAATACTCAGCTTTCATAAAAGTTTTTAATTTTGATCACAAAATCAAAAGTTGTCAATAGTAATCAATGTTTTCATTTGAACATTTTTTTTCCTGTCTGTGCTTTCCCAGTATTATTTCACTTGCATTTATTAGCCCCGAGAAATCCATATTCTCCTCCAAGGCGAGCAAATACATTGATTTACTAAGCAGCAAATAGGTCATTAACTATCTATGCTACATTATTTTAATCGGTATCATTTGATGAATATGAATCTGTATCAGTGATCCTCCGTCAATATTCATCCTTGGCGTCTGTTTTTTTGGCCAATTTTTTTTCCTGGCTATGTGATTGGTTTAGCTTTTTGAGGAAAATATTTTCTGCTATTCACTTGATGATAATTCTGTGTTCTTTTAAAACTCTAAATTCCCCCCTTATAAAAATATCTGAAAAACAGGAAAAATGTTATTTTCCATGGCCAAAAAACTCCAATGAATCCATTAGGAATGAAAAAGGAGTCTCCATATGTGTCTGTTTATATCATGGCATATTCTTGCATTTCAGGTATCTGTGTTTTTTGATTATCCATGCTTATTTTCATAATGGGATCAGTGAAAATCATGCCCTCTCACGAGTAATTTTCTTGTTAATATTATCACCATGCAATCGCTTTTTGTGTATACATACTGAAAAGTAACCTTCAAACATTGTGAAGAGTACGTAGCCATTGGCCAGATATCCATGTCTCTCCCTTTGGAGCCCTTTTCTCCTTAATATTGTCCTTGAGGACGGTGCGAATTGTTGATGTTGACTGATTATAAATGCGTGCCAAATCAGCCACGCTTACATCTCTTGGTTGCTTTTCAATGATTTTAGTTTTCATTTCTATGGCTTTTTATTCTATCAATGTGGTCTTCCAGTTTTTTCCTTGGAGATATTTATGAAGTGTGTTCAAAATGTTATTAAGCTTTGCACAAAAAATTCTCAACAATATGTCTGAATAAAGTTTGGAATAATGTGTGTTCTCTAGTGACGCTAAGATGTTGGCATAAAGAGTGCTAAATATAAACTGAAACAGATGGTGCCCAATGATTTTGTGTATCCCCGTCTCCTCATCACTCATGGTGCAAAAGGTAACTCGTTAAGCGAGTCATTTATGAAACAATATTCTTGCTTGTTATGTGAATTACTCTATATAAGATGCTCATTAAGTGAGGGCGACTGTACTTTGTCAATTTGTAATGCAGTGCAAGTTCAAGTAATGATAGTTATTAATGATTAGATAGTAATTACTAGTAGTTAGTTGAGGAGCCAACCAACAACTGAGGTCATTTGTGCCGTCAGGGATATTTAGGGAAAATGGTCGAGGTCTCGGGAATGCTAGAAGGATAGTGAGAAAGCCAAGAGGCCTGCTCTGTAGCATCCCATTCTATACATGACGTACTCTACTTGGCACCCAAGTTGGGATTGGAATGCTGAAAATACCTTTCCATCACTTGGATTCAATTTGAGATTGGAATACTGCTGGAAAATCCCTCCATTACTGGGATTGAACCTTAGGCCCTTTGGGTGGGAAGTATGCTGCACTAACTAGATACACGAAGAAAACTTGTATGGCCATTTCGTGACTCCATATAATCCTCAATTTAGGTAATTGACTTGTTTTTGGTCTTGACTGGTTTCAATATAACCCGGTGCGGTAAAAATCTCAGAATTAAACTTCCGAATCTGGATGTATTTTATATCTCACTGTTCCACTGCAAAAAAAAACTGATTTTTATCCTAAATTTCCATAAATATTGGTAAATTTGTCTGCTTATGTATAGGACTTAATGAAATTAGTTGTTTTTGTTGATATATTGGTAAATAAGAGTATGATGATCAGTTTGAAAAAATCATCAGTGACCTGCCAATTTGTACAAATTGTTTCCTGTGTGCATTTAATTATTTAATCTTATCAGACCCCTTTGCATGAGCAAGTAGATGAGGTTTTTATTTTATTTGTATGAGGTATTTAATTTGCAAAACATCAAAATTGCTTAATGAGATTTTTCCCCTGGCTTCTCAAGCTAACCGAAACCTCAATTTTGCCTAATGTTTCACTAGTCTCCTAAAAAATATAAATTAGAGCAATCAGTAATTGAAAAGAGTAGAGTAATTGAAAAAAATCCATTCTAAATTGTCTGAAATTTAATGAGCTCATTTGATGGCTGCATCACACCAGTATGCAGCTACTTGAACGTCAGTGGCCTGAAAAATTTCTGACCCAAACAATATACAAGGTATTTTTTCTTTGAATTTATTTTTATTTATCAACATAGTCTCCTTTTAAGTCACTACACTTTTTCCAGTGGTGCTGGAACTTTTTTAACTCTTCCATATTGTAGTCGACTTCCTTCTCCCCGAAATAGCTTTCACCTATCTACATCTACATAATACCCCGCAAGCCGCCGCAAGGGCGTGTGGCGGGGGGTGTTAGGTCACCAACCGTAAAAAGGAAAAATACCGCATGCAAAATAACAACACGGAAAATTACACCCACAGCAGCGCACACACTCATGCAAAAATCCCTTCATCCAATACTCATGCAAACACATATACTGCAAAACAACCAAAAAACTGCACCCCATGATGCAGCACGAAAGCCATCCTACAACACGGAAGCCAGGACAAAACAAGCAAGAAATTGAAACACCACATGAAAATGCACCACGAAACACTCCACCCCCCAAAGAGTCCGTAACAGGCAGGGAATGCAACCCAACGTTGCAGGTAGCAGGAATTTCCCCCCGCGGAGAGGGACAAGGGATTGAAAGGGAAACTTAAAAACAGATGAACAGAACACGAATGAGGTCATTCGGAAAGAATGGGTATAATAACAAACACATAAGGTTAGTGGAAGAGCATGCATTTAAATACAACTAATTATTTTTTAGACGCTGAGGGTGGCAAGTGGAATTTTTGCTGTCTATAACCCTGCAGTTGCTATCCCGTATTGTCCGTGGGAAGAAGGAGTCCTTGAGTCGGCTAGTTCTGGCATCTATTTCCCGAATTTTATAGGAATGATCCAAGCGACCAATGTATGTAGGAGTACGAATAATTTGCGAGACCTCGGTGGTGAAACATGCGGATCTAAATTTATTTAATAATTTCAATCTTGCATTGAATCGTCTCTCAGCCAATGATTCCCACCCCAAATCCATGAGCATTTCGGTGACGCTTTGCATTTTATCGTAGGAATTTTTTACAAAACGGGCTGCCCGGCGTTGAACCTTCTCAATTTCCCGAATGAGACCTTTTTCACTCGGATCCCACACGCTGCATGCGTATTCTAAATGAGGCCTTACAAGAGCGTGGTAACAACGTTCCTTGACCTTCGAGTCACTTATGCCGACAATGCGTCTAATGAATCCCAATTTTTTATATGCTTGACCGCAGACTTTACGTATGTGAGTCCCCCAAGTTAAGTCTTTTGGACCTATGCGATAACCTCTTCGTTCAAAGAAAATCTCTGTCCTTAAGTGAAACTTGAAGACTAGGAAACTGGGAAAAGTTGTTGGGGGAGGTCAGACCTGGTGAATGCGGTGAGTGGTCAACCAATTCGAAGTGCGACGCATGAATTCTAGCCATGTTGACAGCCAAAGTGTGAGCAGGTGAATTGTCCCGATGCAAAAGCACTTGCTTCAAATATGGTCTTTTTTTTTGCGATTTCTACTATCAAATTTTAAAGCAGTGAGGTGCCATTCTCTTCCATTATTGTTTTACCTTGTCAAAGATAATCAATGAACACAATTCCGTGGCTATCCCAAAAACCAGTCACCGTTACCTTCCCAGCCAATGGAGCCACCTTCTTTTTCACCCCTTTGCTCTGTACTGTTTTGACTGTTCTTTCGTCTCAAGAGAGTAGTGGTGGGTATAAGTTTAATCTAATGTTATGAATTGATGCATTAAATCTGACTCACTTTGCTGGAAAAAATCTGACTTGCTTTGCTGGAAAAAATCTGAATTGCTTCGCTGGAAACATCTGACTCGCTTTGCTTAAACCGCTGCAACAGGGCCTTGGAAATGGTCATTTTGGTGTAGAAAATCAGGTATTCTACATCATCAAAATGGGGTGTCATTTACATTGTGAACGGTAGCACAAGCGTGAGACATCAAATCTTTTGAACATAGCCTAAGGAGCTACACATTAAACTATGTAAACATTGACACAAGAGTGTGACATCGAAGTTTTAAACATTGGTCTTGTGGACCAAAAAATTGTGGTCTTTGTTAGTGTGCCATCGGTTAAAGGCTTAATAATGAAGTCAACCAAAAACCTAGCTACTGAACTGAAGAGGCATCTTGCTGTGAATCCTGGTGAATTAACTTCTTCAATGCAGTCTGAATGCTTCAGTTTATTGAATGCTTGAGGGATATGCATGATGAGTGGATAAAGTAGATTGAGGCCCCTACTCATGATGTAACGTGGACGAGAAGAATGAAATGGCCAGCGAGCGATATACAGTGTATGTGAGTGGGCAGAAAAGTCCTGGCAAAAAGTTGAAGGTGAGAGTATTAAAATTCCTTTTTAAAAATGTACAAATAGCAATGAGCTTGATGGAAGTGAAGATGGCATTGAGGAAAGTTACAACTCCAGTAGAAATAACTGTGGAAATGATTTGAGCAGCAGTGGTGATGAATTTATGGGAATCTATGATGAATAAATGTTGATTTTCGAGGATGATTTGGAAAGTTCTCGTAATGGAAGAGAAATAAACAATTTACCTCCAAGAATTTTTTTTATTTTTCAATGTAGTCTCCCTATGCACCAATGCACTTGGTCCAGTGATGTTCCAATGCCTTGATCCCATCTTGGAAATAAGATTCCTTCAGCCCTGCAAAATACTGGGGAAGAGATGGAAATCTGATGGAGCCAAATCAGGCAAATAAAGCAGTTGTAGCAACAATTTGTATCTTAGTTTTCGTATTTTTGCAATGGCAATGACACTTGTGCATTGTCTTGTTGAAAGCTGATGTTCCTCTTTGCCAGACCTAGTGCATTGCTCTAGTTGGTCCTGAAGGTCAGTGTAGTATTTTGCAGTAATTGTTTGACCAGTGGGAAGATAATCTATCTGCAGAATCCCTTTTGCATCCCAGATAAGTGAATCCATCATCACCTTTCCAGCATGGTGAATCAATATTTTTCCACTGCTTTGACTGCTGATTCATCCGTGGGGTATAGTAGTGGATCCAAGTTTCAACTGTGGTCACAAACTGGTGCAGAAAATCTTGTCGGTTGCTCTTAAAATATGGCATCTGGTGATGATTCTGAGAACCTTTCAAACTACCCTCGTAGTTCCCAATTTTCAATTAAACAATTCCATTTTCTTCATCTCAAGTACTATCATTAAATTGAAGTACCTTGTTCAATTCCTTGATCAATTGATGGTGTGTCTTATGGGCCGAGATATAGAGTACTTAATGAATCCAGACCGTCATCAGGAGACTGTGATTGCACTACGAAAATTTTATACAAATGATTTTTAGGTATTCTCATGTACTCTGACAAATGACAAATTCATGACAAATTACATCAGTGCTCTGCATTAAAACAACCTTGTTCGAGGAGTAAAAGAATATGTATTAGGTAATTACTGGTACTGTTTCATGTAATCCATTTATTGTTTCAGGCCAGGTTTCATTTATGTACTTATATATGTATGCATGTAATTACATTCTTATTCTTCGACATAGTAGCTATGAATTCTAAAATCTTCAAATATTTCATTCCATGCTCTTGCTATAAAGAATGATAGTACTGGAAAGGCATAATGCAAATCATGATTTGAATCATATTGTTAAATTAGTTTTAATGCCAGCATTGATGCAAAGTTTAATGAAAGTATTTTCTCTTCTTCTATTTTATTTCTTAAAAATCAGAAGGATCTCGTACTTACCCTTGACCTTACTAATTTCACTGACCTCTTTGAAGTATTTGTCATTCAGCATGCAATGTCAGATGCCTATACCAGGTCATTCGGGAAGATATTTTGAATGAATTGGGATTTGTGTTACATTTATGTTCAGAAAATGAGTAATTATAAAATAAGCTATGATTCTTAGCTGCACCATTTAATGTAAATAAGCATCTCATCAGTTTAATGAGCATATGGCAATTTTCATTCTATTTTTATAACTTAACAGTTTTTGAATAGTTAATAGATACTACGAGCCGTTGGATTGAATATTATAATTATTGTTAGTGTATCATTGTGGTGAATACCATTAGTGACTGTGATAGATGATACGTAATTCATTTTCAGGGTAATTATGGTGCTAAAGACGTTTGTAATAATTTCTGCCTGTTTTCTGTTCAATTTTCAGTTCAACTAATTTATTTCATTGATAAATTATATGCATTATAAATTTTGTGGGCAGGAAAATGCTCAGAAGATTCAGTTAATTTGCCAGAAATATTGCCAAATTTTCCTCTGTCCATATTGCATCATTTGCTTGTGAAATGTTCATATGAAATTTACTATTGGTCTAGAGAGGACCATGAAACTTAAGGAGTGGACAACTGAGTTTATACACTTTCAATTCTGCTGCGAATTTCACTTGATCTTGGTGACCCTCTGAAATTATACGTGGATATTTTGGCAGTCACATTCGAGTGTTGTTGAATCCTGCGGAAATATTAGTCGGTAATGAAAAGGGGAATATGTATCATAAAATAAGGTGAATAATGTAAATTTCTCCAATGCTCTTGCTCATTTTAAATTGTAATGCAATGCCTTCCTTCAAATTTTCTGTCCATCCAGTAGACTGCTGTTTGTGCCCATTTAAATTTTTCATGATTAAAGAACTTGACTAATGCATTATGCACAAGTGCTGTTCTGTAATGCTCTTTATTGTTCTGTATAATTTCAGGATGCTTTGCATAAACTAAAAATTTTAGCACTTTGTTCGTGGGTTTCATGAAATATGTGTAAATGATGTGATTTTTTGAAAACATTTCTCTACTCGATGTAATGTGGCTTGAATATTTCAACATCTGACTTCAACGTCCTTCAGACAGATGAGTTAGCGTTGTAGTTGTGCTCTCACAGGTGAACCCCTAGGGTTGTTTGCCTCTTGGCATCTGGCCATTTTGTAAATGCTTCCCTGACGGTCATGCTTGCGGCTCCACACAACCATCGGGGCTACTAAAAATTAAATTAATCCTAAAAAACGATGATTAGGGAATATTAAGGAGCAGTGTTCTGAAAGTCAGCATGAATTACATTTGCTTTCATGGGGGCGGGATGGGATAGAGGAACCTTTCATGAATTTCATTTTTATCCAGTAATTCTTTATGATCAAACTTTTTGGGAATAGAGTGACATTCCAGAGGAGGCAGGGGTGGTAATGTTCTTGTGTAGTTAAAATGGCAATTCAAATGCTGAAAGTGGGAAAGTAACGTGCATTGAATCAGGAACTAAATAGCTACCAAAATTAAACCGCAACAGCAAGATGTATTTTCCTTTGACATGCACCACGCTAGGTCCTTTTTCAACTTCTGCCCCCAACATGCCTCATTTTTATGTACTTAATGGAATTATCTTTGATCTGTAATGGACTGTGCTACATGGGATAAAACTTATTGTAGTGAGTTCTAATGGAATTTTAATGTGCCTTCTTGCCATTCATGCACTTTTATGCTTGAATTTTGTTTCAATTGCCATTTTCTTTTATGGAAAGCCAAAAACTTGCCTGATTTTAATTATTTCACAGTTATTTTCCCTATAAATAACTCTATATGGAGCCTCAGTTCATATTTCCTATTTCTTGTGCTAGATGTTTGAAAAAATGTCATGCTGCATTTAATCAAAGAATATTAATTTTATGAATTTCTGGCATATGTCTACAAATTTTTTTAAGGATTTCTGTTGAATTTAAACTGTTTTTATGCTGAATTAAAAGGAACGGTGACTGTGACCGTATGAATATCATGGGAAGGATCAACCCCTGCCGTACTCTGAATAGTAGGCAAAGGATATATTGAGAGAAATTATGTTAGAAATTATTTATTTTTCCTCTCTTATATCCCCCACCATATCCTTTGCCCACTATTAAGAGTACGGCTGGTGTTGATCCTTCCCATAATAGTTTTGATGCTCAAAAAATTAATGTAATTCATTTAAATATATGGACATGATGTCACCTTATTGATAATATCACTTTGAAAATACTATTGAGGAAGGCAAAGGGAAACAACGTCAGTTATTTATGCACATAGGTAATAGTGGAAAAGGGTTTAGAAATGAGTCATGACAATTATAAAACCTGGCCCTCTAGGTGTGTCATGCCTGATAGCGGCAGAGGCAAGGCTTCCTTGGTAATCATCACTGCACTGTCAAAAAGTAAGAATAGAAAATCCATGCAAACAAAGATGACTGAGGAAAATAATAGATTGAACCAGGAAAGATTCAAGAGAGATGAGAAGCATATGTACTGGAACAATGTGGTAAAGAAATTTGGTCGGACATAATTGATAGAAAAAAAGGGAATTAACCTTTAGCACTCGGATGTCAAGTGTGACTTGACACGGTTAGCAACGGCATCAGCTCATATATCGAGCCACACTTGACATGGAGTTTCACCACAAGGGAATTGGGATTTTTGTTTATTTTTTCAATAACTTTTCTTGTAATCATCTGCTTGAAAGGACAAGTAAAGTAAAGCTTATTTAATGGCATGGCTTGTTTTATAAATGAATGGTATCAACCCGTAATGTCGTCGACATAAATGCCGTCTCCAAAGGATGCCACCACCTGCGCAGTTTTTGTTGTTATCTATTTACTGTGTTGTAAGTTCTTTTTCATTTGCATTGCTTGCCCTTCATTACTTGGAAGTCAGCCAAATGTAAAGCAATGCCTTTGAGAGATGATCTGTGTCTGAAGAGAAGATTGCCAGAATGTTAAGTTATCTCAGTCAGCTGTTCCATAGTTCATTGCTTTCTAGTTGGGACTCTTTCTTTTCCTTTTCTTCCTGTTGTCTGCTGTCTCATCCAACGTTCTGCTTGCTCTCTTCCTATCTGTTGCATAGTCAGGAATCTTGAGGAGGAGGGTCCAAGACATGAGTCTATTATATTCATAGTAAAACATGAGCCTTAGCCCATTTCCTTGAGTCATGCTTTTTTGAGGTTGCATAATTGTTGTTTGAGGAGGGTCCAAGACATGAATCATTGATTCATAGTAACTTGAACCCTAGCACTTTTCCTTTGTTGTGCTTTTTTGAGGTTGCGTCATCCTCCCATGGTAAACAACTTTCCTCATCTTATTCTCCAAGGTTTGCTTACGTTTCTAGAAGCATAACGCAAATGTTTTCCCTGATGACACAGGGTTCTCTTACAACAGATACTTTCCCTTTAGTTGGACAAATGGTTTGCCAGCTATTAGTTGCTCATTCTGAACGAATTTCACCTCCTCACAATGGATAAGTATTTCAAAGAATTAGAAAGCAGGGATAATGAATTTGACATGGAAACTGACAACTTATTTACAAATATAATAGTGATGAAAGTGAGTTATCTGAGAATGCGTACGTATATGATGAACCAGTCGCCGGTCCAAGTGGAACTATGGAAAGGAAAACGTTACTTGCTTCATCCAAAGATCAGGGTGAATATACTGATAGTGATGTTGAATTCATGCCGACAAAACAAAGACGCAAAATTGTTTATTCAAGTGATGGAAGTATAGGTGATAGCATTGTGCATTCGGGCATAAGGCCCAATGGAAGTAGTGTTTATAATGGAAAACCAGAAAAAGATAAGTGGAATGCTGTATCTATGAATGACCACGAGCCTAGCAGAATCCCCTTGTCCACTGGTCAGTTATGTGTTGGACCTCAAGTTCCTCCTGGATGAGCCACACCAATTGAGTTTTTTCAGTTGTTTTTTACTGACACATTGATACAAAATATAACAGAAGAGACTAACACGTGTGCTAGGCGTAAAATTAGCCAGAAAGAACTATCGTGGCGATCCACTTGGAACAATTGGAAAGATGTGACGATTGAGGAAATGAAGGCTTTTCTTGGCGTAATACTAAATATGGGTGTATTGAATCACCCTAACTTACAGAGTTATTGGTCCATGGATTTTGAGTCTCATATACCATTTTTTCGAGATGTTTCAAAAGAGAAAGGTTCTTGCAAATATTTTGGATGTTACACTTGAAGAACGATCTAAAGTCAAGTAGAGATTTTAGAAAAAGAACCAAGAAGGTAAACTGCTTCTTGTCATACCCTGAAATGAAATTTAGGGAGAGATTCTGTCCTGGAAGGGAGATTTCTCTTGATGAGGCTGTTGTTGGTTTCAAGGGAAAGATACACTTCATCACCTATAATCCTTAAAAGCCAACAAAATCGGTCTATATGTCCTATCAGATTCCAAATGTGGTTACATAAATTCATTTGTCCCTTATTATGGAGGAATAACAACTGAAACATTGGTGAGACTTGATCTCCCTTTTACTAGCAGAATAGTTTTAGAATTGCATGAAAGATTGAAGAACTCAGTATCTGGTTCTCAAGGCTATCATTTCTTCACTGTCAGGTATTACACTAGTGTCACTCCTGCAAGGGAATTGCTAAAGGAAAAAAACGCACTTGACAGGGACAATAATGCCAATAGGAGAGATAATCCACCTGTGATCAAACACCCAAAGCTAAAGAAAGGAGAGAGAGTGGCTTACAGGGATGAAAATGTAATGTTCCTTGCATGGAAAGACGAGAGGATAGCCACAATTCTCAGTACGTGAGACACTGCAGAGACTGAGTCTGTGAAAAGGAGAGTTAGTGGTGGGAGGAATGAAATAGTTTTCAAACCCAAGGTTGTGACAAACTATACAAAGTTTAAGGGGGGAGTTGATATAGCTGATCATTACACAAGCACGTAATGTTTCATGAGGAAAACTCTAAAATGGTGGCGTAAAATGTTTTTCTGGGGGCTTGAGGTCAGTGTTGTAAATTCATATATATTTTACAAAGAATGCCAACAAAGAAAAAATGAAAAACTGATTTCGCATTTCGTTTATTAGGAAACTAGTACACGATCTCGTTGGAGAATTCCAAGATGGCACACAAACTTCCAGGGTTAGATTACCATCCACAAACATAGAGCAACATTTAGATGAAAAACTCCATATAATCACACCTCACCCTAACAAAAAAATAAAGATTGTGCTGTTGGCTCTAACCGAAAAATCAAAGGTGGAAGAAGAGACACAATGTATATCTGTGAAACATGTGAATGTAAACCAGATCTTCATGTTAGTGAATGCTTCCAAATATAGCATACCATGAAAAATTATATAGTTTAAATTACGGTTTATCAATGAAGTTATCAATGATTATGTAAAAAAATCCAAGTAAATAAGTTTGCATGAAAAGAAACTCTAGTTTTTCATTCTAGTGCCACGCTTAGTAAATTTGGGGTATTTAAAAAATTAAATCCCAAGTACACTATGGCAATCAAGAAAAAAAGCACCCGAGTGCAAAGGGTAAAATTTGAATAAGGCTATGAAGGTAAATAAGAGTCCCCGTGGAGTTACGTAAGGGTTTAGGAAGACATGAAAGGAAGAGTTTTTATGGACAAATTCATGGCATTAATGAGGAAGGAATTAGACTGGAAGATTTTGCCGGGTCACTATGAATTCCTATCCGAAGAAAGGGAAAGGCAGTCATACACGAGGGCTATAGAACAAGAAGTTTGATTTCATACACAGCACAAGTGGTACTTAGGATCATCAATAAGAGTATGGAAAGGAGGGCTAATGATCGGTTGCTCAGGGAATGATCAATTTGGGCCTAGGAAGAGATGAGGTACATTCGATGCCATAGCAGAAATGAGGTTAGGAATAGAAAGGGGCCTAATCAGGAGGCAAAGAAGCATAAAAAGAGGTAGACATAGGAACATGAAAAGGATGACTTCTTTAGCTTGATTGATTGGAAATCAATCGAGGAAGTGCTAGGCACGGTAAGGGATGAGAGATAATCGATGGGAGAAGTCTAAAGGGGGCAGGAAAGGTGGATGCAGAGCATATTACCTATCGAGCAGCATGCATATATGCAGAGTATATTACCAATATTATTATTGCCCTATCTCATTGCTTCCAATCCCGTCCATCGTTTGTGAACGTTTTGTTCTCAACAGGATTTATTATTTCACCTCTCCCTTCATCCTCCCAGCAGCATGGTTTCCTCCCAGGCAGATCATGCCTGACAAATCTCGCTGTCTTTCAGCATAACGTCATGGCAATAGCCAAATCAAGTCAACTTGATGCCATCTACCTTGACTTCTCCTAGGCTTTCGACACCCTGCATCATCAACTCCTCCTTCATAAACTCAGCCAACAGTTCGGCATTCATGGTATGTTCCTTAGCCTTCTCTCTAGCTTTCTCACCCACAGAACCCAGCGTGTGATACTCTCGGATGCTCTTCCTCTTGGTCTCATGTGATGTCTGGGGTTCCCCAGGGCAGTGTCCTTGGGCCATATCTTTTCAATTTATTCGCTAATGATATTCCTTCCCGACTCCTTTCCTCCCAGGTCCATACACTTCTCTACGCTGATGATTGCAAGATCTACAAGCAAATTAATAACACTTCTGACTGTATTCACCTTCAACTTGCCTTACATAAAATTTCCCTATGGGGTGATACCTGGAGGCTTGACTTAAACTCTGGAAAATGCAACATCATGACTCTTGCTCTGAAAAAAAAACTACTCAATTAACTCAACTCCCTTAAATAGAGTAACAACCATGAAAGGCCTTGGCTTTTAACTGACCATAAACTAAATTACTCTGACCACGTACAGACTGTAAAAAATAAAGCAATGTCCCTAATATTATTTCCCTCTTCCCTTCATCCTTTCCTGTCCATCCCCAATGGCGCAAATGACCTTAGCTGTCGGTCGCCTCCCCTCAAAACTACTACTACTATTAGGCCTTCTTCACCACTTCACAGAAATTAAAGATCCAATAGCGATCCATTCGTACTTCTCAACAATTATCCTCCCCATAGTATCATATTGCTCCCCAATTTGGTCCACGTCATCCCCAACTAATCTTAAATCCCTCGATTGCATCTCTCTTTTTTCTTTGCCAAAATAGTCAAACACCGAGTCCCACATTTCTGCAATATATTCTCAAATGCTGTCCTGGCTATCCATGTTTAGTCCCCAAAACCGCAGACTTAAAGCTGATTTAAAACTCCTCCACAGCACCATAAACTCAACTATTAATTGCCTTAAACTGCTCTCTCTCTCTCTCTGTTCAATTTCAGGATACCGACTCGTTCCACCTGCAACCACTCCCTACTCCATCCGTCTATTCCTAGAATATCTCTCACCAAGCGCTCACCTTCATATCGTCTCTCCTCCCTTCTAAATTCACTCCCTCCAATCTCTATCCTTTTAATTTATCATGCAACAATTTCACCACCAAGCCGGTCCATGTTCGGTTCTCGTTTTTCATTGTTATGCTGTTATTGTATTTTGTCCTCTTTCATGTTTGTTATATTTTTCACTGTAAATTGGGGCTACTGCTGTATGTGAATAATGTTTTAAAATAAAATAAATAAATAAAATATTAATTGGTGATGGAATGTTATCGGCTGTGATAGAGGAAGGGATAGGGTAAAAGACAGAGGGGAGGAAAAGAAGGATAGGCAAGCTGGAGGGAATGGAGGGAGATTTGAGGATCCAGAATTTAAGAACAGTTTATTGTAATGAGGGTTCTTAGTTTTTGTCTGGTTAGAAGAGGTCAAGAAACCTAGGATGTGTCTTCAATCAAAAAATCTACCTTAAAATGGTAACTGCCAAATAATAATAATTGAGCTTGTGTTCGTGAAATATTAATTTCCCCATTGCAACTTTTGATAGATTCAGTTAGAATAGTACTATGTGGGAATTATGACCAAAAACTGTACTGAAAATCATTAAAATTTGAGTAACTGCCAGGTACAAGGGTGGTCTGAAAAGTTTCCGGCCTTAGAAAATTTCGGAAAAAATGTCTTGTATCTTTGTTAGATCGGAAACCTTTTCAGACCACCCTCGTATACATCCAATGGTATTATGATTTGGAAAATGTTTGCTGTTACAGTCTCAAAAAGAGGTGAAAAGATTCCAAGTTTTTACAACATATCGGCGAGCATACATTAATAGAACTTAGTGTTAAATGTGGGCAAATAATTGGTTAATTGAATAATCTGTATTCATCATAAATACTTGAATTTCGTATTAGTAACTACAAAGAGTCACTAGTCTTTTGAGAGAAGTCTTTACTGAATATATACAATAATTTTGATTAATTTTGCATCCTTGCTTTTTATTGTTAGGGAGTTTAAAAAGAAATGTCTCTAATCTGTGTACTCGACATTTTTGTGATGATATGCTTGACCATGGCATGTTGGCATGCTTTCTGATTGCCATGAATTTATAGTGATTCAAAATGTTTTTCTCTTTAATGGGCCTATTTTGGCATGATAAATAAGAAGTTGTGCATTGAGATGTAATGAAAAACACTTTCAAAATCATAAGTACCTTCAGTGTTAATCATCTAACCTCACATCCTAAAAAACAAATTTGCTCTTTCTAAATCACTCATCATATGTAAGGGTAGGTTTAACATGTTTGACCCAGCGTGGGTCACAGGTGTGCCACAATCACTTTTAGCTTCTCGGTGGCATGACCTGCCGGTGAGTTACAATGTAATCATTCTCAGTGATGTAGCCCACTGGTGGGTTGTGTCATCAGTGATATGTGATATTTGAGTATCGCTGTTGTTTTGTGATGGAAGTGAACAGTTCCCTGCTTGGTAATGGTTTAAAATTTTCAATTTCTCTTTCATTGTATAGAATTTAGCATTACTAATCTAGACAGCATAAAATAAAGAAAGGTGAAATGTGTTCAAATTTGGGTAATTTAGTTGTCTTTTATTGGGTTAAAAATAATATTACAGTAAAATTGCTGCATAATTTTTCATTCCAATTTAAATATCAGTGGAATCAGGAATCTAATTAAATGTATGTGTTTTCTCAAAACGTTCAAGACATAAGCGTGGCTGATTCTCTCAATCTGGGAAGTGTGTTATGAGCTTTGTAGTTCTTTTCATCATCATTGCCTCTCTTCCATCTTTTCTACTTACTGAATTATAGAATTCTTTGCATCTCTTTTTACATGACTCTAGCCGCACTATCATATTTCCTTGAACAATCTTGGTTATTCTTTGGCACCTGTGGCAAAGAGTAACCAAAATTGTTGCATTCAGTGGGGAAGTAAATAAATGGGAAATAATGATTTTGTGGCTTTGTATAGTGCTCTGTTTATTTGGTCCACCAAACTTCTTGTGAGAACACTATCCATTGGCCAATGCTGTGACACATTTTAGCTCACCACCTTTTTATTTTACTTTTATCATTTTCTCCAAAGGCATGTAGTATGAAGGCATTATATCTGGAAAGTCGATACCTTCCTTGGAAACATTGTATTTAAGAGTTGTATCTGGTTTTCAGAGAGCTGTGCCGGTGTCTTCTAATGTATATTTGTGATTTTTGCACATCGTCAATATTATTACAAGCCTCTTGTCTGCCTAGTTCACAAATTTGATTCCATATTAAATTCTGATTAAATAAGTTGGAAAATTAATATTTATAATTATTAGATCACTGTCGGATGCATAACATTTCTCACCCCTCTACCATCTCAAATGTGAGTTATAGAAAATTATATGCTGGGTGGAATGTATTACGGATGTGAGAGGAAGAGGTTAATGGTAATCAAAGGATTGGTGATTTTCTCTTCATCTGAGAAGAAAGAAAAGTTGTAGTAGTATCAAGGTAGATGACAGCTTAGGTTATTTGCACCATTAGGGATGGGTAGGGAATTTGTTAGAAGTACAATGTTCAGGGAATAGATAGATAGTTGGATAGATAGAGGTCTTCATTCGGGTGATATTGAGACCTAATGGTCCCGTCTTCCATTTAACCCATCGTCGTATACATATTGTGCTAGGCATAAAATTTATAATCACATGCAAGGGAATGGGAGAAGGTTAGAGAGAAACCTGGTGTCAGTACTAGCCTACTCCTAACAAGAGGCACCAAGGGATCCACCCGTAAGCATCCTATCCATCAGATGGGATACTCCACTTGAAGTGCTCTCCACATGACACCCAGTAAGGATCGGGATACCTCTGGCTATATTCTTATGGCACCAGAATTTGGACTTAACCTTCTCTTATCTTAACCCAATCTCTGAGCAAGAAACATGAATTAGTTTCAAGAGTTTTATTTCTTAAAAGAAGAATGGTTTCCAATGAAATGAAAACTTGAGAGTTCATGAGTTGCAAGAAACTCCGTTTGTCAAATAAAGTTTCTGTTATTGATTTGACGCTATTCTGTTGTCTGTTCTATGCCTACTTCCCTGGTATCATTCTCTGAGTTGTCCATGGAAAAGTCTGGGTGAACATCTGCCAGTTGAATGGAAACGTAGAAGTTAAAGAAATGTATATTTTGATCAAATACAGACAACCAAGGTCTACTAGCTATTTACTCTCTTTGAGCATCTGAAAAGTGTGTTTTTAAGTATAAGAAATGTGAAAGAGATTAATGCCTGTGGCAGGGATGAATGCTCAATCCAAGAAACAAACTTCATGAAATATTTCAAGGTTATGACAAAATGGAGGTCCTCCATGGTAATGAAACCACCTTTTGCTCTGCATTCATTTGTCTGGTGAAGAATTACTGCACATCCATTGCAGGCTAGCGGATAAATTAATATTCTACCTTTTGACCTGGTGTTGTCGTAGCCTAATAAGTAGAGCAGTCAGCTAATTACTGGAGGGTCCTCAGGTCAAATACAAAGTGATATCTTTAGACAACAAAATCTTAAGTCCAAATGGCACTATTTTTTGGATGCAAAATTTCATAGGAAGTGGCAAGTGATACACAAAAAGGAATTATCCCAATGCCAGTAAGCATGTGAATTTCATTTGCTGTGGGGATTAGTAGGAAGGGGTCCTGCCCTCACCTACCAAGCCCCTTTCAGGTTGTTTAATTTGGTAGCCACCTTTTCATATTTAAGGCGAAGAAAACCATGGAACTGATCCAATTACATGAGAACATTTTATTTTGCCCTCTTTCTGATTAAGGAAACCTGTGCTTTTTATGAGATCATGGGAGGTTGAGATCTGCTGGCTAAACAATAAGTGACTTATCTAGGAAACCGTGTTGTCTACCTTTTGGTTTTGTTCTTGAATTTTGGATTACTAATTCAGTTCAACTTACCATTGTTTCACAACATTCTAGGTGGAAGAGCAACCAGAATATATATTTTTATTTAAAAAATTCCCTTTCCAAAAAAATACAGTTATTAAGAGGTTTGATACCCTGTGATCACATCTTAATTTGAAAGAAAAGTACTGTTTTGAATCAAATTGCTAATTAACTCAAAATTCACATTTTTAAAATTTCAATCCTTGGGATGGACTATAGATAATTTTTTACGTAAAAATCATTTTGTCTTTTGATTTTCTTCTCAAATGATTGCATTTCACCATTATTGCATTTGCAGTAAAATTATATATCTTTGGGATAGCCTTTTGCCCATGTAGTGTGTGGCAAGTGTGTGAAATGCATTCACTCAGCAATGCACATTTCCTGCATACTTACCACAGGAATCCTGCACATAATATTTTCATCAGGGATGACGTGACTAAGACTTGACTCGTCTAAGGAATGATTCATGTTTCTCCCTATGATTGACTGGAGGGACGTGAGGAGAGAGTTGCATTGCAGTTGTTGGGCATGGCTTAAAAAATTATCATGATGACCTTTGCCTAATCTGGTTATTTCTTTTGGCAGGCTATATTTTCTTCTTACTAATTATTCTGTATGTGACATGACTGATAAACCTTAAACTTTCTGTTGGTAGTGTGTTTGTTTCACTTGGAATGTAATCAACACTTCCCTCTCTTTTCTTACTCTCAATATGTTTCTTTATGAGTTCATTTGGAAGGAATGAGACTGCTTCTCATTTTCAGTGGAATTCAGCGCTTCTTTGCTTTGTCTTTAGTTTCGCATGTCTGTTCTTACATCGAGAGAAGGAAGTGGGCACAACATGCCAGAAGGACGGCTAGTTAGAGACAAGAGTGCCTTGCGAGCAGCGGCCTCTCGCTCTCTTGTCACCACACCTCTATCTCCCAACTCCACACCTCCAGAATCTGATGCTATTCCTCCGGGAGCTGATGCAGAAGAGGTTTGACCATAGCCTTTAATAATAGTATCTTTTGGCCCCTGAAAGCACCCTGTCTCTTCCTCTCGTCCTGATTTGAACTTCATGAACATGAAACGTTAAGTTAGAAAGGGAGATTTCCAGGAAGTGACTGGCATATTGTACATAATTCTATTTCAATCTGATATTCCCATTGATTAATCATTGCATAATATCATGGCCACTTTGTGTTCATTTGCATGTAAATTTTGATAACTTTTCTCTTAAAATTTTGTAGAGGTTTCAAAGTATCTAATTTATATGTTTTAGTTTCCAATTTTCAAATATGTGGGTTACTTCAAAAGTCATGGCAATCCTTTTTTTGTGTGAATGCATTGTTTTGAAGGACTTTCAAAATACATGTATGAAAGGAGTTGATATTCTCTTCTGAGTAGTGTTGTTTGGATCAAATAGTTACAATAAAGAGTAGGTATAAGAGGTAGGGCAAAATACTTTGGAACCACAGTTGTGTATTCTTTAATTTCATGAAAGCATTTATGTAATTGTCAACCATGGATTATTTTGGAAGCTACTTTGAGTTATTAGTCTTGTTTCCCTGGTGTATCTTAAGTTCTATTATGGAGCATGGTATTTGCATTAATATTTTGTTGGATTGAAGAATCCGCAAATGGGATTCTGCTGTCTTTTCTGGCATACTATGCGCATTCTGCTTTGCATCTACTTGGGCCAAATATAGCCAAACAGTATAATGTGGATTTTGAAATGTCTTCTAAGAAAATTGTTTGGCTGGGCAAATGGTTGCCATGATATTTGAAGTGACACACATCCCAAGGAATGCTTACAAATCCCCAAGAAAAATCCCCCAGAATGATTCGAGTGCTACATTTGACATTAGCAGGTCTTCATATATCTTAGCCTGCATCTTCTAATTTTTTCTATTTCATGAATCATTGGCTTTCAACATAATTGCTTTTGTAGCTGACTTAGTGTTTGCCTGAGGGCATTCTTTTGGGAATGTACAAAAGTCGTAGTATTTATTGCTTTTAATATCTCTCTTTATTGAAGAGGTAACCAATATTAATTTTTTATGCTTTCATAGTTCTATTTTCATGTGGGTTTCATATTTTGTATTTCCTTTGGAGTGATCTCAGAAATAGCCTAGTTAGTCTGTTGTAATCAGACTTTCAGGATCCTTATCTTCACATGCCACTCAAACAGACATGGCATAATTAAAAATTGTTAGAATGATGAGTACATTCAAACTCACTTCAAGTGAGTCTGCTGTGTATGAATCACCATCTTATGTGATTATCCAGCCATTTTGTGGTTGTGACTTAAAATTTGATTCCTCCTGTAAAGTTTGAAGATAGTAATGTTATATTAATTTTTCTACTTGGGTTTAATGAATTTTAAATATTGGCCTTGATATTCACACAAGATGTTTGGCAGATTTTTGTGCATTATTTTTATAACTCCAATTACAATGGAAATTTTCATTTACATAAGTGAAACATAACTATAATTACCCTCTGCAGGCATAAAACTCATCCCCATTGACCTTGATGAATTGTAAGGACATGTATGTATGTATATTGTGTTGACCCTCGTGATTTCTCGGGCAGGAGCAATGAGGATTACTCCTGGAATCGCCAATGTTATTCAGATAGGTTGGGTGCAAGGAGCCCAACAAATGTTAGTGTTTGCCATATAAATAGTTCAGGAAGGTAAGGTATCTGCCAAATTAGAACAGGCATTAATGTTATAATGTCATGCTAAAAGCACAAATACCGTCTTGAGGTAGATCATAGGAAGCCACTTTTCCCATAAATATATGATGGTAGAATTAAGGGAAAAACACTGCTGGCTGTTATGAAGGCTGCCCCAAATGTCAGATATGGCCAAGCAAAAGACCAAGCAAGTCTTCATGGTCAAGGAGGAGGGAGGACAAGGTTTAAGAGGTTGCAATTCCATGAAATCCACGTCAAAAGCAGCTGGAAGGCTGACAAAATATGTCTCCAGATGTGAAAATAATAGGGGTGCTCCCCCTCCCCACGCGCTGTGACTCATCCTCCCCCATCCCCTCCCCAATATCAAACCAAACCCACCACTCATTGGCTGGCCAAGAAATCATACCCTTTCCTCATATATATATGTATTCTTTTTAATATTACATGCTGTTGTATTTTAAAGCAGTTGTGAAGAGGGTGTTAATATTTTTTCTGACATTATTGCACAGTTAATATTATACTATAACTATATGCTAATAATAGTGGAGATGATTAGTATGATCAGTAATATCATTCAACAACTTCACTTCAACAGAGATTACAATTTTTTATATTTCTTAATAAAAATTGTGTGATCTCTCATTACCCCCCCCCCCCTGCAAATGTTAATGATTTAGTGTGCATTATGACTCTGAAATAAGAATTTGGAATGGTATGGTATTGCTAAGCACAGGGAAGTATTAAAATAGAAATTAAGACAGGATGCGCCTATTGTTATTTAGGTTGTTGAAAAAAAGTTGGAGATAATAGATAGGTAATTACAGATGGGCAATAGATAGGTAATAGATAGGCAATTCATATCTGATGGAGTAAACTTGAAATTAGCATGCAGCATCTCTGATGACTATTCAGGGTTTGAAAGTCTTCTTTTGATGTTTAAGTGTTCATAGTTTCTGTAATCATGCAGCATTTTAATGTGTTTTGTTATGAAAGAGAATCGGTGCAAGTTCTTCATGCTTCAAGAATATTTCAAATACTTTCTGAGTAATTTATCTTTGGCCGTAAATATTCCAGTTCAAAGTGGCATTGATGTAAGAAGTGGAAGATGGACTAAGAGGAAGGGAAACAATTTGCTTCCCCTAGTCCATCCGCTGGGACATGGTATTTCTAATCGTTGGTGTATAAATTAGTTTCACTCATAAAATTTCCATATATATATATACTACCTTGATCAAAAAGTTCCCGGAATAACCACCGTGTGGCGCTCCCATCGTTCCGATTTGAGTTCTGTTTTTTTTGTTAAATTGGTACATCTGTTGTTGATATTCCCTTTAAATCTTAGTGTCATAACTTGACATTTGCAAAAGTTACGGTCGGTTTTCGGTATGTCCATCAGTGCTTCCTGCGATTTTTCCATTACTTCCTCTCGGCTGCTAAAACGCGTTCCCCGTAATGGTTTTTTAACTCGATTGAACAGAAAGAAGTCACAGGGAGCCAAATCAGGTGAATTCGGTGGCTGTTGGATGGTATTTGTTGCATTTTTCGTCAAAAAATTACGAATAATGATAGCACTGTCCGACGGTGTGTTATCATGGTGCAAAATCCACGAGTTTTCTGCCCACATTTCTGGTCTCTTTCGGCGAATTGCTTCACGCAAACGTCTCATAACGCCCAAATAATACTCTTTGTTTACTGTCTGGCCTTCTGGCAAAAATTCATGATGCACTACACCGTTGTAATCCATGAAAACCGTCAGTATTGCCTTCTTTTTTGACTGAAAACGACGTGGTTTTTTTGGTCTCGGCTCATTTGGTGAACGCCATTCACTTGCCTGATGTCTGGATTGCGTGTCGTACTCATAAACCCACGTCTCGTCTCCAGTAATGATCCTTTTGATGAATGTGGGATCGGATTCAGCCTCGCAAATCATGTCTTTTGCGACGTCAACACGGTCTCTTTTTTGCATGAAATTGAGGTCTTTTGGAACCAACTTTGCTGCTACACGACGGAAACCCAAATCATTAAACACAATGTCTTGGGCGGATCCATAGGCAATGTTCAAGTCCTCCGCTATTTCTCTGATGGTTAATTTGCGGTTATTGACCAACATTTCTTTTACTTTATCAATTTTTTCACCGACTTTCGATGTCGATGGTCTGCCACTGCGTTCATCATCTTCGATTGACTCACGACCACTTCTGAACCGCTCGTGCCACTGGTAAACGACCGTTTTTTTTAGAGAATCGTTGCCGAAACACTTTTCCAACATTTCCAACGTCCGTGCGCCACTAAATCCGTTTTTTACGCAAAATTTAATACAAGTTCGTTGTTGCAAATTTAAATCCATTTCTGAAATTGTAAAAAATCGCCAACACACATAGAGATAGATGTACTCTTGGCTACGTAACTTTTGCAAATGTCAAGTTATGACACTAAGATTTAAAGGGAATATCAACAACAGATGTACCAATTTAACAAAAAAAACAGAACTCAAATCGGAACGATGGGAGCGCCACACGGTGGTTATTCCGGGAACTTTTTGATCAAGGTAGTATATATATACATACATATATATATATGTATATATATATATACATATATATATATACATATATATATATACATATATATATATATATAATGTATAACACTTAGCACTAGTGGACACAGACAAAAACACAGAAACACACAAAAAAAGAGACTCACTATTTTTCGAATTTTCGGTGGTCGTTGCCACCTTTATCAAGGAGGAGAGGGACAGAACTGTAATATATATATATACACATATATATACATATATATATGTGTGTATATGTATATATATATATATATATATATATATATATATATATATATATATATATATATATATCTATATATATATATATATGTGTGTATATGTATATATATATATATATATATATATATATATATATATATATATATATATATATATAACGATTGTCCGGAAAAACTCATACGAGCGGCACAATAATGGGCTGACACAACATAACACAAATAGAAAAGAATAGACACATATAAAAGAACACTTACACGGTAAATTGTTCGAGCTTTCGGCCCTCTCAGGGGCCTTCTTCTAGAGAGACTGAAAATATTATATATATATATATATATATATATATATATATATGTGTGTGTATATATATGTATGTATATGTATGTATATATATATATATATATATATATATATATATATATATATATATATATATATATATATATATATTTATTTATATAAAGCCAATACTTAAGAGAAAAATAAATGAACACAGCCTTTCCCCGTATAGTAGCTAGGGTAAAGACTTCCTGAGGGCTAGGGTTTGAATCCAGGTGATAGCAGATTTTTTGAGGGGTACCCTATTCTGTACTTGGCAGCACATAATGAGCTCAAATGAGATATTAAATTGTGGAGTCCTTGTCACTTTACATTAAGATAAGGATAATCTAAACTCTAGTTTTCTCTCCACCCTTCTCTCATTCCCTGTAGAGTCTACCTGGACGAAATTACCAACTACGCCATTAGCACAAATGGCCTTGGTGGTCAGTCACCTACCCCACCCTGCAATAGAGTACTTTACAGTGAGGAATTGTGCTATATTAGGCATTTTAGCAAAATTTAGCATTATGCTATGTCACATTACTTACAACATTCTGGTTCCTATTTCAAATTTCTATTACATTAAAATTGTCATGTTTGTGTGTACTGACATTATACCACACATTCTTTCAATATTTTTGAGTGCTTGCTTCACTGGTTTTTAGAAGAATTGCCCAAAACTTGATTTTTCATATCTCTGTCAATTAACCACTCATCTAGGTATGCCGTATATATATAGGTCATGAGGAGATTATCCCTTGGTGGGTATGCCGTGTATATATGTCACGCCAATTTTACGTTCATTTTCAGTGGTAATGCCATGATATTCCATCACGCAACTGCAGCCACTCGTAGATTTATCCAATGAGTTCACTTTTTGCCCTGTAAATGGAACTTGAGACATTTTTTTGTTTACTTATGCATCTTTTAGCGAAGCTATGTCTCCCTCTAGCAGGTTGCATTCTCATTGCCCATGTGCTATAAGAAAGTGAGTCAGGCTATATTTGGAATTTTTTTTACGAGGGTCATCCGGAAAGTAGTACCCGTTCGTGAAATAAAGACACAAAAGTAAATATTAACAAACATAAAAAATTTTATTTGAAAGAGGATACTTTAAACTACTTCTCAACATAATCTCCAAGCAAATTAAGGCATTTGTCATAACGTGTGACAAGTTTCTGTATTCCTGCTGCATAGTCCTTCGCCGCCAGCTCATTGAGATACGCGAGGGACCCATCTTGCACAAATTTTTGCATAATGCAGATGGTGTTTAACAATTTCATGAACAATTGTTCGAGAAACATTGGGAAAATGCTCACAGATGTCATCAATTGTGACGCGCCGATCGTTCCTCACGAATTCATCAACTGAGCTCACCAGTCGGTCTGTAATGACAGACGGTCTCTCCGAACGCTCATCGTCGTGTGTGTTCCCCCTCCCCATGTTGAAGTTGCGACACCACCGCCGAACAGACGACTCGTCCATTACATTGTCTCCATACACCTCCTTTAATTGGCGATGAATATCACATGGGCGAACGTTTCTTGCATTGAGGAATTTAATCACTGCCCTCACTTCACAACTGGCGGCGTTCTCAATTTTTTTAAACATTGTAAACAATCACAGAAACAACACAGGCAATGCTAGCATCACGCAACTTGGCTCAGAGAAGGCAGACAAGCCACTGAAGCTATCTCACCTCGTCCAGCGGCTACTCGCGTCGTCAGCACTTCATGCGGCACGAACGGGTACTACTTTCCGGATGACCCTCGTATTTATACGGGAAAGGACACAATGTATTCTTACAACTATAAAGAAGAGAATGTCACTGCCAGGATTGTCCTTGATTTAGCAGATAATCGGCTAGGTTAGGGGCGTACTACATATTTAGACAATTGGTACACTAGTCCTAGATTAGTGGACAAGTTATCCGAGAATAGAACGGATGTGGCTGGGACGATGGGGAAACAGATGGTGATGAAATGAAAGGACAAAATGGGTGTGCACATTCCATGGAACTGAAATGAGCAAAATGGAAAAATGGAGGAAAAAAGAGGTGAAACCAATTTTTGTACAAGTTACAATAAGAATATGGTTTGGGTTGATAGAAACGATGGACTCATGAACATGTTTATAATTGTGAGAAATCGACCAAAAATATATTTTGGCACTTGATGATGGACATGGCAATGTTGAATTCTAATGCCATTTATAAAAAGAATAAGGGGAACATGAATCAAAAAGAATTTTTAATCTCGCTTGCTGAAATATTGATAGCAAAGTATGGAAAAGATGCCAAAGTAGTCCAAGGAAGGCCATTTAAATCCTCTAAGCCATCTCGCCTTACCGAGAGACGTTTTATTGATAATGTCCCCCAAAAACTGAAAAGTTCCGTGGAAAAAGATGTCGTGTGGTGTGCTACAAAGCGGGGAAAAGGAAGGAAACAAAATATTGTTGTCCTGATTGCTATGATGGTTTGTGTCCTGCTTCATGTTTCCAAGCATACCATACTGACAATGCATGCTGATTTCCGGGAATTACCTTCGGGTAGTTTAGTTGGTGGACAACAGTTGTCCACCAACTAAACTACGCGACAGTAATTCCCGGAAATCAGCATGGATTATCAGATAGACGGCGCGGAAGCCTAAGGATTAATTTCATACTGATATTGATTTGTAAAAAAAGATATTCATTGAATTTAAATATAATTCGTTTTTTTTTGTAAGTAAAACTAATAGATGGACAGCAAATTTAAAATAATGGTCATGATTTACCATACAATTTTTTTAGAATTGCATTGCTCTTCAAGTTTGCTTCAAACAATTTCAATTTTTTCTGTATTTTTTATTTTTTTATTTGATGGTTGATTGAAAAGTGAAGTGTTTTTTGTGTAGAAATGAAGTATTGCAATAATTTTAAAAAAATTTACCAAAGAAGAGTAAAGAATTTAAAAAAAATATAATTGCCATGTGTGGTTGCCTATTTTGCCCTTAATTTTACAACATTTCTAACATTGTAATTTACATGATTCCCAATTGTCGAAACATTCTTTTACCCCTGAATAAACTATATATCTTAATTAGCATTCATTCTACGATAATTTTTTCATTAATTGTACGAATTAGTAAATTGTTATCATTTTTAACTTTGTTAAATAATCAAGGTTTGTCATTGATATAAAAATTTAAACCAAAAATTTTCATTATTTCTTGCGACTACTGAAAATATTTGTTTTGTACTGCAAAAAAATAATGAAATGTCAGTGTTTAATCATCCTAAGACAAAAATAGAAATTTGGGCTCAGTGTAAAATTAAATACCCACCACGGGTTGGACATGGGAAAATTAAATACCCAGATGAGTGGTTAAATTCACTTTGGAGGAAAATATTAATTGATCCAATGGGTAAAATAAAAGAGTAGAAATTTTCTCTATCTAAAAAATATAGTATGGCCAAAAAGTTGAAACAGTCTTTGGAACTTCAATGAGTATTTTTTTAATTATGTGACAAATTTCTGAATTTGCTCAGTCTCTTGGTGTATATCTATATGCTTTGAACGCCACCACGAAATGCTATAGAATAGAAGTCAATGTGTAGTATGTTAAAAATAGATAATTTGTATCTGTTGCTGCACTTCCAAAATATTATACAAGGGTAATCCCAAAAGTAAGGTCTCCAACTTTTTAGAACTAGAAAAAAACCATTTATTTTCCATGATATATACATCATTTTAAAGATTGATGAATTGTCTCTTTTTCTACATAATCGCTATTTCGGTTGATGCATTTTTGTAAACGCTGTGACACAGTTTTGTATGCCCATGCCGTACCAGCTCGCCACCATGTCCTTGAGGAAACGTTGAACTCATCTTTCACCTCTTCTTCGGAGCTGAATCGCCTTCCAGCCAAACGTTCTTTGAACTTAGGAAACAGGTGAAAGTCGCTGGGGGTGGCCAGGCTCGGACTATAGGGTGGGCGGTTGACAATGTCCCAACATGACAGGGTTTGGCGGGCAGCGTGTGGGCGAGCGCTGTCATGGAGAATGCATTCGCCCTCGCTCAACATTCCTCTTCTTCGGTTAAGAGTTGCCCCTCTGAGTTTTTTCAATGTTTCACAGTACCTGTCAGCATTTATTTTGGTCCCAGCAGGTATGAAGTCGACCAACAATACCCCCTTCCGATCCCGAAACACAGTTGCCATGACATTACTGGCAGACTGTGTTTGTTTGAATTTTCGTGGCTTGGGCAAAGAGGGATGTCGACACTCACGTGATTGTCGTTTGGTCTCGGGCGTGAAGTGGAATGCCCGGGTTTCATCACCCGTGATAATCGAGTCCAAAAATCTATCCTTTTCATCTGCGTAGGGGCGAAGAAATTCACGTGAAGAATCAACTCATTCATGGTGATCAGCTGGTACGACATTGGCATGCAAAAACGGCATTTACAGAAATGTATTGACCGAAATGGCAATTATGTAGAAAACTAGATAATTGATGAATCTTTAAAATGATGTGTATATCATAGAAAAGAGATGGTTTTTTATTTCGAAAAAAATGGAGACCTTACTTTTGGGATTTCCCTTGTAACGTTACAATATTTAATCTGCTTCTCATGAAGTTTGACCAAACCTAGCATTTGATACAATAAATATCTCATGTTTGTTCCAAGACGAAAGTGTGCATATATTTCAATCTCTTTGTAGCATTAACAACTTTTTTGGATTTGGGTAATTTTAACTTGTGTGATGTGTCCAAAACTTTAATAAATTAAAATTTGCCTTAGGCCTTTTAGGCCTAAGTCATTACTTTAGATAACTGCTGGTGTTTAAAAAAGGAAAATGACAATATTTGACGGAGAAGCTTTTTATGTACTAAGTTCAATCTTTAATTTGAATTCAATGATTGAGGGGCCACCCTGATTAGGAATGAATGCAGTGGAAACAATTACAAGAGGTTGTAGGCTTGAATTTTGCCCTATTGTGGTAGTCTTTAGATTGAATAGTTACCCAAGCAAGATAACCGGATGGTCTTCAGTCATGAAAAGGTCTCAAATTATTTAATTTGTTACAAAAATCTGGAAAAGGGCTATATTTATTGAAAAGTCAAGAATACCATATGAAAATCAAGGATTCTCAGTGAAGATGTTGTTTCTTTTACTTGTTGTTTTTGAGACCAGTTTTACTGTGTTTGGTGTAGGCCATCAAAAGGCCCTGGCAAAATAGAAACCAAACTATGATCAGATTGACTCAGGAGAGACGTAGGGCATGCACAATGATGAGAGTGATTCCAATGTAGTATTAAACGGATTTCAAACATTGAGTGAAAATCTGAAAAAAAAAACTCCTTGCTCTTTGGGAAAATCAATTAAATATCAAGCATTTGAATTAAGGAAATGAGTGGTCATGATGTGAGCAATTATCAGCATTTGGTGGATCTAAAAATGAAATCTAGTACATAATGGCTATTGAATTAAAGTTATGAACTATTGAAAATGGTGATGGCACTTTTGGGTGTGGTCCTCAGGCCTCTTAGTTATGTGAAATTGTCCTCCGTGTGCCTATGGATATAAATATGTTCATATTTGTATTGTGGGCCATGGTAGTCCAGGGGTAGAGCATTGAACTACTGACCGAAGGGTCCCGGTTCCGATTCCTGTGCAAGTCTCTGGCCACCTGCAGCTCCACCCAAGCTAAAGTGATTTTTCGGGTACCAGATCTTCCTGGGACATCATAACCGGCACAGGGAAAGGAATTGGCCCCCCTACCCTGATGTGTGAATTTCACACGCCAAACCCATCACCTACCAAACCGACCTTCGGGTTGATTACTGTGTTTACGGTGTATATATGTATGCAGCAATCTTTTTGGACTAATTCACATGCCTTCTGTTTGAAATTGAAGAAATTTGACTGCAGTGGTATTCAGAGTAAAATTTGAGGAATGAATTAAACTCACAATATTCCACTGCACAATTACTTCATAGTGTAAGAAATTTCCTAGTGCAATATTCTAATTTACCTAAACTAGGATTCAAGTCAGAATCCCTCAATTCCCAGCAAAGTTTATGACCAAGTTAAGCTATGCAAGAATCCTCTTGCATTATTAATTTCTAAGGTCTCTGAGGGAAGAAGATGTTACGATTATTTGCTGTGCAAATAATGTGAAGAAATAATTACAAATAGTTTACAGTAGCCACCATTCATGAAGCTTAAGTCAATAAATTTGGGAAATGGCTTGAGATCGACTTTCGTGTAGTCACCCAATGTGCACAAAAAAGCAAGAAATATCTCTGTGCCAAAATTATTTGCCTAAACTGGGATATGGAGCTCTTGATTTCTATCTTCCTGCTTCTCCTGGTTAGCCTCTCACACTCTGAACTTCCAGGAGCTCTAAAGGAGGAAGACGTTGAAATGAATTACTTTACATGCAACTTCACAGTGTAAGCCAAACTTCTCTTCTGTCGTGGTAAACATCTCCTCTGCCATGGCAAACATCTGTGTGCTAAAATGTTGGCTTTAATCTTGTGGACTTTGGTGCAATGGACTTAACTATGATAACTATGTTCCTTTCAAGCCGTCAGAAATTTTGTGTTAAGGCTTCACTACAGTGTTGAGCTTCAGAGCATTGAATATCAGTGTGTCAAAGCATCAAGGTGCCTGAGCATTGTTATAATGGGTGTCCTGTTTTTAAATTGGAGTGACTAATCTGATGGTGAGTATCAGACTAGTTTGACTGAGCAGCGGACTGCCAACATTCAATGGGCAGGTTGGGGAAATAGTTGTTTTCAACCAGTGAGCACCAAAGTCAATCTTTACTTGATGGCATTTGAGGAGAATGGTGGTTGAAAGCTTTCAGAATATGACTATAAAGTTTTCAAATCAACTGTTCAAATGGATCCTCCGCTGTGGAAATACGCAATGACTTCAAGAATACAGAAATTACAAGAGAACTATGAAAAAAAGTTTGGAATATATTAAACATAACTGATGAATTATTCTATTTACAATTGCAGGGTATTTTAAATATGGATTGAGGGTCAAGAAAATGTATCAAATCTGAGAATATTTGTTTGAGTTTGTGCTTGTTATTTGTTAACTGTAGAAAAATTATTGAGATAGAACGTAGAGGGTAATCATCAATATGTGGTGGGGTGATAACTCCTCAATCATGGTATAAAAATACAGTAAGTAATGTATGTATAATAATACTACATTTTTAATGTGTTTGATCACAGTATAGTCAGTTTATAATGTTTCTTAAAATTTTATGCTCTTAAAATTATGTGCATGTATACCTTTGCTCCACCTTCTATCACATAGAGGGTGGAGAAACTTTCTATCCGACTCCTATGGTTGGGATAAGAGCAGGTGTTTCTACAGATAGAGATTGATTTTTCTGCAGTTTCTGTTCTCGAGATTCAAAAGTTTCGTTTTTCCTTCATTCTGCTTTCTTTAGAAGTTGATGAGATTTTAAAAAATATCATTTAATCAGTCCTTCCTTTGAAGGTTTACCTGGATTTCCTTCTTGTGAGTTCTTCAAACAAAAAGGAAATCTCATGAATTATAAATTGAAGAAAGCCTTCTCCTAGCACGATGAAAGAATACTCTTTGCTTTTCTGCATAGAAATCTCTGTGGAAAAGTAAAGTATTTTCTTTCATCTTAAAGAATTTCCGCCACATTAAGCCTGAAATTGTGTCATTTCTCCCAGTTCATTCTACAGTATTGCATGCCCATGGTTCTTCCAAGTTAATCATGGTCATGGCTAGAAGGAAGTAGGCAAATATGGGTACATGCGTATGATACGTTTTGAAGGGCAAGGATTCATCCCCTATCAACACATGAGCTGCCTTGATGTTGGTCCTGGGTGCATTTTTTTCCTGGCCAGTAATTTCATTGTTTTCCAGTTTTTATTTCTCCAGTCTTTCAAATCATTCTGATGCCAAGAAAATCCCACCATTACTTTGCTTCTTTGTGAGCCTGCATAAATCCTAAAAAAAACTTCTTTTCCTTGTGTATACTACCCGTTTAAGAGCATTTGAATAGTTCAAGCTACTTGAGCCTCTTTTTGGCAGACACTTTAAAGCATCATATTTGCCATCTAAAACACCAAAGCAATTGGCAAAGTTCCAAAAACGTATACATTTTATCCTAAGACAATCATTGTTGGCTTTGACATTGTCACTCCTAAACTTGTTCCATAATCCATTACAAGTCTCCAAAACGATGTTGCTGATAGATCATTTTTTCCATGTAGAAGATGAAAGCTGATTATTTGAATGTGGCACTACTTTCAAGGCAATAAAATATTTTAGTATAATTACTCTTTATTCAATGGTAGCAAAAAGCAAAGTATGAGATTGTCAGTGATTGAATGTTGATGTGGTGAGAAATAGTCTTTTGTCGCATTTGCGGTGGTACTGGTCATATCTGTGTGGTGAGGAAATGGCAACACTTTAATTTTGTAATAAAGATGGGGAAGAAATAGCAATCAAATGAAACTTTGACAGTATGTGAAAGGGGCCAAGATGGCCATCTTTACCCCTAAGCAATGGGGGGGGGAGAGAGAGAATGAGTGCTGGGAATGTGAATACAATGCCACAGACATTCGTAGTGGTGGGAGATGCTCCACAGTCCACGAGGTTAAACATATGTGCGGTATTTCGGCCAAACATCTTGTTCCTTTAAAGCCCTGAAAATCTTGGAGTATAAGGGGATGCCTCGATAGATTAACTGGCTAAAGCAATCAGCCAGACATCGAGGAATCCGGGTCCGAATCACGGTCAAGGCGAATGTTTTTTACTCTTTGAAATTGTTGCATTGTAATCCATATTAGTGGATGACTCCGTCAGAAGTTTACTGTTGCAGCATCTCCCGTGTCTTGGAATATTGTGGAGTCTGTAAAGGGTCTATGAAAATTTTGAATTCATATTTTCTTCTTTAGGCACTGATACTGCATTTCCTCTTTATTTTCAGCCCATATATTACTTCTTTTAAATTCAGGCAATTTTCTTCTCCCTTAATTTTCAGAGAACATTTTAAATTTGAAAGAATTTTAAGATGACTTTATAAACAATGGTAGTTGCCCATCCCTATGTTTTTTGACAAATATTTTACAGGGGATAGAAACAAGTCGCATTTTATTGTTATTTGAGTACATCATCACTATCAGCATTGGGGAGAGAATTATTTGATTTCTTGATGGTCCATAAAAGTTGATGTAACAACATCAGATCAATTTCAAAACACATTAGATTTTTGAATTTTTCCTAAATTCGTCATTTTTTCCATTGGATAAATATTTCATTCACAGTTCTGACAGATGATGAAAATGATATTTTATTAATTTAGTGATATTGATGACAATGATATTTTGTTAATCAAATGCCATTTCCAATTCAAATCAGGCAACTACCATCAATATGTGTCTGGAGACCACCCTCAATTTTTGTGAAAATATTGTGGTAGTTTAAGATTTATCCTCTACTTAAAGAAATGATTAACAACAAAAACATTTTTTTTACCAGTTTACAGCATTTTTGAAAATTATCAAAAATTGTTTTGATTTACCAAAGATGTGTGGTAATCAAAATATGAAATTTTTAGCTCTCTGAAATTATTAGAAATAGAAACTTCAGTATTTCATTTTTGTTTTAAAATCCTTGAGCTGAACCTTTTTTCCATTATGATAATAAATTTGAATTATAATATGATGATGGAGCAAAACTTAAGCACGTAATTGGACTGAAAATTTTAGTGTTGTTGTTCATCAAATTTATGTATATTTATATTTTTTCTTTAAAATAGGGGTCTTTTTGGCATCTTTGAATTCATTCTGTCTTGTTGTCCCTTCTAATTATAATATACTGATATCTCAGTGAAAAATTTATTGAATTATACATTTTAAACTCAAAGCTGTGTAAAAGTTAAAAAAATGTGACAATAATGATCTTAATAAAGGGAACTATATTACAGGTATGAACTGTATTAGATGTTATTTGATATTTCAGGTGAACAAGTGAAAGAAAATTGAAGAATCTTAAAAACCAGTAATGAATGGAGCTGACTTCCCAAGCCTGGGCTTTGGCCAAACTATTCTGACGGACATAATCGTTTTTTTCCAACAGTTAAATTACTAAGCCCTCCTTATAGGATAATTCTCATCCCATCATTCCCTATGGTTCATGGGCCAATAATTCTATTGGCTCACCTGACTGGGGTGCCACTGATTATGACCTTGATGGCTATGAAGATGAGTACAATGGGAAAGAGGCTGACAAGTGCCTAATTGCAGACAGAGGAGGGGACATGCCCAATAGTTCTCATGAATCAAAAAGCATAAGACCAGTGATGATGGTTAAGGAAAGATGTTAATACTTGAACAGAAAAAAAATTGAAGATGTAGAAATTTGAGACAGGACTATTACTCACTCGCAACAAATGCTGATGAAAATATTCTCCCGAGTTTCCTATCATGCATAGAAGAGCAAGATTCTTAGGAAAAATTCAACTTGAAGAAGCAGAATGTTATTCAGAATGCTAATTGAAGTCTCAATAATAAAGACTTGGAAGAAGAGAATGATCACAACAATGACCTCCCCCAACACAGAAGGAACTGTCTGACTCATGTTCAATTAATTCAGTTATTATTAATTGAACACAGTGATGAGTTGTGACCCTTGTATCAACAAGTGCAATCAGCATTCTCTGATTTAATTAATTCCTGAAAATGCTGATTGTGATTGGGTGCATTTATATTGATAACTTGGTACCAAGTTTATTGAAACTTATAGATTCATTGTAACACAATTTATTTTTAGTATTTCAACCTTTTATGTTAAATGTGTAAATATCAATATTTCTGGAAATATACAATGTTGAAATTCAAGTCAACCATTTATCGTAGGGTGGAATTAGTTGTTTAGCCAGATGCATAAACTTCCAAAAATTAGTCGTCTTTTCTTCAAATATGAGATCACTCTTTCAAGTATTAAGTCAAATATTTCTACTGACATCCTTGCTTACTCAAAGAATATAAAACTTCATTCTTTCTATTCTAGGTAAAAATGAATTTTCTGTAAATTTTCTATTCTTATATATAGAGTGGATACTGCATCTCCTTTTCATACTTTTACTATGTTGTCTTCTTTGATAATAATAATAATTTTACTCAAGTGCAGCAAAGCCTTAACATCCTTCTCTATCCATGACATGGTGCAGCCTGAGATTATAATTGAGAAGCCCAGATTACAATTGAGAAGCCCAGATTATAATTGTGATGCTTCATTGCAAGCGACGAAGAACTTATGCTTAGATGTTCTCATGTTCATTGCTCTGATAATTACCAGTGTAGCAAAGCCCTGAGAGAAACATTAGCAGTGAAGCTGGCTATTGCACTCGGCCATGACTGGTTCGCATTTAATAAAATAAATGTAAATTATTCACGTGCATGAGTGTGTGATTGATATTCTATTTTATTTCTATTTGCGAAATAAATATTTTTCCTTATTTCTCCATAATTTTCCTAGCAATTTAAGGTGACAGAATATACTTAACCTTGAAAGGCAACATAAAAAGTGACAGCTTGTGTTGTTGACCTGTAAAATGTCTTATTTCATTTGGAAATTAGATGGTCTTGAAATTTAATTTCCAAATAAATTAACCATCATTAATAAAGATTGTGGTGTGGTCATCGTGTTGTGAATTTTAGTGTTATGAGATGCCTTAGTAGATTTCATATTTCTTAATGATTTCCAATTAAAGTGGATTTTTGTAGACCCATTGAGGGGAAGAAGATTTCTTCTCTAAATGTTCCCATCCAAATTGGAGAATAAATCAATTGTGATAAGAAGGCAGAGGAATCAAAAATAGCTGGAAATCATGTTGTTTTATAAACAATGCCTAATGGTTGTAACATATTGTTTAATCACTGAAATTTACTCTCCTCAAAACAACGTTATTCTCTATTTATTTTTAATTTTAATGATGAACTTTGAGCTATTTCAGTACAATAGTATTTTCATTCTTTCCGATGAGCAATCACTGAAATCTTCTCCTTCACTTTTTGCTCACTAACAGTCGGACACAGAGCCGGATAGCGAGGCAGAAAAGACTTCTCCCCTTTTGGATGCGGCAACAAGTACGGACCCTCTCCCACTGGGCGTCTCGCCTTCGGCTGGAAGGAGGGAAGTTGACTCAGCAGGGGCCCACCAAGCAGAGGATGGAGGTAGAGTTTCTCCTCTGGCACATCCTCCCTCTCCTCTCCAGATCCCCAATTTTCTTATCTCTATGCACGTGCACTCCAATTGGTGAAAGAAATGAGTGCCAATACGCACTGTATTTCCCTGTTTGGTTTGAAAGCTTCTTTAATTGTAGGTACAGTAAAAGTTCTAGTAGTTCATATCCTGTAATCAATGTCTTAGGGGAGTTGAAGTCATGGAAGGATTATTCTCTCATCATTGTGTGTGAGCTATTTCTAGCTAGTTTCACTCGCCATTGTTTTTTTTATTTTATTTTAAAGAATAAAAACTTAGTATAAAATGTCAACATTGGCAGTGGAAATATCAGTGATTTTATTTATGATTCCACTTGATTAAATTGCTTCAGATAACCATGTTCATACTTTTACCTTTTGCTGTATTTTCTAGGATGGTGTGATGAGCTGTGATAATTTGGAAAATAGTGATTAGTAAGACAGACTGTGCCTTTTTAAGAATTATTTTCTGGTTCCATTTCGTTATGAGGACTATTTATCAGTAATTCTTGTTCCTCTCTGTCCATTTAGGATTTCATTAACCATCAAATAATGCACACCCCCTTAAATACTAACCCTTGTAAATATTGTCATTTATATATATTTTTTGTGTATTTAATAAGTAATGCCTTCATAGTTTGCTGAAGTGTAAAGTTATGAATTCAATTTTTCTGAAAATGCTATTCATAATACAATGAAAAATTTTTTTAAGTTTAGGGAAAATGCAAACTTTTTGGGAGTTACTTTAAGAATTTCACTAGCTTGATTAGGATTTTAATGACTGACATAGAATGCATTTAAATAATCATTGATCAAGATATTTGAGGGCGATAAGCGTAACCTCATGCATCCCGTTTCTCAATATTTTGTTCGTTTTGTCTTAATTTTACTCTCGCATTTTATAGAAGTCAGGGAGAAATATTTTAGCCAAAATAAAATGAAATCCGAACTGATTTAGGCTGGTACATTAAGCTTAACAGAAAAATGATTGAAATGATATTAATTTGGTTTTTGTCTCATTCATTTGCATTTGGGATGCATAAACACTCTTCTACACATTTATAACTCACCTCCTTATTGATTTTTTATCTCTTGTCTCTGATGCATGTTTAATGTTCACTAATGTGACCATAAAATAAACAAATTCACTGCTTTCATGTAATTGATGTTATAGAATTTTTGCAGCAAATTCGTTGTTTTTGCTGATTGCTAAAATTTTTTGCCATGCCTACGATGAAAGCCTTGAATACTGAACTCTAATGGTTGTGGGTCTCTCAGCAGTGAAGGAACGACTAGGTTGTTCTTTCCCTTTATTGCTTAGTTATGAAAAACAACTCTAAGGTTAAAAAGTAGCATCAGGGATATACAAGGTCAAGAATTGTTGAACTCATGTCTTATTAGTCTGTATGTCGTGGCCACCTTGTTCTTGTGCATATTGGAGAAAGATTTTCTATGTAAGAACCTTCTTTGGATAAAAATTTGTGAATATTCAGCAAATAAGCATTTTGAAACAGACGTGTGGGAAGGGAGATTATTCAGACTATTAAAATTCATAATAATATGATGAATGATTGCTTGCTAAAAGTTTTAATTTAAAGAAAGAAGAATGGTGCTGTATTTGTACAATACTTCCATTTTGTAAATATAAATTTTCACAGTATTTTGGCAGTTTAAAAAAATCTAATGGTCATCAAAGTTGTAAATGTGGCAAGTGGTGGAAGGACAATAAGTATAATTGGGAAAATTCACCTTGATATCACATTACTTAAGCCATGTAGCTTAAAATGATTAAATCTTTCTGTGAACTCACCTTTCCTCAGGCATCTTCTTGGTTAGAAGTAGTACTTCCTCTTCATTTTTTTAATCATGTGAAATCTTAAATATCACTCTGTCACTACCATTGTTGATTAGCATCTTCTTTCCTATGTATACTGAAAAGTTTGGGCATAATTACTTCACAGCTTAGGTAAGATATATGCTTTGGGAAAAAAATAATCCGAAATTATTTCAATGGATTGATAACTTTGCAATAAAAGCGTTAGTAGACTTTTTATTTTTTTAACAGAGTAGACCTTTTAAAATCTTGCATATAACTTTTAATTGAAGACCAGTTTAATCTAGTGTCAGGTTTTGTCTTGTAAGGTGAAGCTAAGAAATGTTGCAGTGAACGGTCACTGTCCATCCAAAACCTACATTAACAGTGGACTTTCTAATAATAATAAAAGTTTACCTGCATTTAATGTGTTTTTCTTTGCTGCTTCTGGAAGAGCTTCATGCAAATCATATACTGCATAATTCAACTACTCTTAATTTGGAGAATTATTCAAAAGTTAGGGAATAGAATTCTGGTTATTAGCATAAATTGAGATGAATTTACCCTAGGAACTGGAAAAGCTTTGTTGTGAGAAGTGGCATTAGTATAATTCACCCTGATAATTAATGTCTTGTTGCTGTATACTTTAATCAATCTATCTTAATGATTAAAAAAATTGCACTGACCTTAATATTTGAATGTGGATACTTTTTCTTACACTTTGGTTCTCGGATGATGCTCTCTAATAGTTTGTTAGATAGTTTAGCCACTTGCCTGTACTTAAGTCATTTTAATTTTTTATTCTAAAATAATGATTCCCAAAAATGTGAATTTACAATACTACTTTTATTATGAAAGTTTTGCCATTCGACATCAGGCTGTATTTTACTTGCCAGGAGAGAGTTCAAACTGTTAAAGTAAAGCTATGATTTACACAATTGTAGGAGGTTTGTAGTAATTTTGCTAAACATTTGATTTTGCTCCAGAAATGGCAAAACACAACACTTTGTAGGAGGGAAAAAATATTCATTTATGACCTGATTTTGTTGAATAATTGGCATCCAGTAAATTGTCAATTGATCATGTTGACATTTGACAAAACATGGTCATACCTATCTAATTAATTTTAATTTTGAAGAATCTACAACATTTTGTTCAATCTAGCCTGAGATTGCTGAAAGTTCCTGTCATTTAATACCTGTTCACCTGAAAGATATTGCCATTATTAGTGTTAAACTGCAAATACAATATGTTCATTTATTCATCACATACATAATTCATGATTAATATAAGCCAACATACGTATATTTTCTAATACTAAAATATGCCATTTAACAAAAATCAGAAGTGCCTACCTAGCTAAATGTCACCAATTACCCATTGCTTATTATTATTTTTTTTTAGATATTCGCCTACCTTAAATTACGACTTAATCATTGAAAGATAAAACTTTACAGATTTACAGATTTTTTCAACTACAATGATATTGTAAATGAATATTTGAAAATGTTTTGCTTGTTGGAATGTATGGAAGATTGCTCTGGAAACACTAATCCAAGAGCTGTGATTCCTTTCTAGCATAGGGTAGATGAAAATGTTCACACGACATGATAACATGATGCATGTAAATTTTAGATACAGAGAAAAAGTAGTATCTTGAAAATCAATTTGATAAAGGTTGGGAGGGAAGTTTCAATGTATGATTCATCAGCCATGAGACTTTCAACTCATTTATCAATAGAAACATATTTGATTAGCATGATTAGTGGGCCCTAATTGTAAAATATTGATAGTTTTTTCCAAAAAGAATCATCATTTTATGGTGGAAAAAGTGCATTTCCAGAGGATGAAACTCTTAGGTATTAATATATTTTGGGATTCTAAAGCCCATGAAATAATCAAGGCACAGCCTCTGCTGAAGAAAATTGATGTTGCATATTTTCTAAACTTTTTCTTCCTTGGTAGAGTTACAGCTTTATACTTGGGGCTTAAGTGCATAAATGTTAACGTTATTTAATAGATTTCGAAGTACCGTAGTATTATTTAAGACATATACTAAAGTAATATTAAGGTGGTGTGCAAGTGTAATGTCTGTAATGATGAATGCATTGTAATTATAGTGTTACCTGAATTTTAGAGGCAGGCAATGAAAGGGAGAAGAGGGTAGAGCGAGGAACCGTATAGTTTTAACTCCTCTTCCTTTGCAATTGGTTGGACCTTAAACTTCACATGAAAGTAGAAGCGGTGGATGATAACTAGTGCAATGTGAAATTTATTAGAGTTGTTGGAAGGGTCTTCAACTGAGTGAAACACAAAATTTGAGGGTTGATGCAAACCCATCAGGACACCCAAGTATGACAAGATTAAATTCAATATAAATAAAATCCTCTTTCAAGATGTACCTTAGTGAGATAGGAAGTTAAAATAGTAAATGAAAATGGTACTGCTCACTTTTCCTTCAGGGTTTAAAAGTCTGCTGTGCATACCAACAATCTTGCATGTATTTTAAGTATTAAACATGAGCATCCATTAATATAAGTTTCTAAAACTTAAGTACTACATATTTGCTGGGGAGTTGACTCAGCATTATTACTGCTGGGAACAGTATTTAGGTGGTTTATTTTAGATGGAAAACTGAAATAGCTGAGATTAATGGATAAATCTTTGGTGATAGCTTAGTCCCGGTGACTCCATCATCCTATATAGGTAAATTATTTTAAAATCTCCTCGGGTAGCAAAATGAAAGTGTGGCCAATTTGACTTTCAGGCACCATTAAAACTTTAATTTCCTTTCCAGTCTTTTTACTCTTCTCTGGAAGAAGGGATCATTTGGCCTCAAATTTGCCCAAATGAAGACCTCTATCTCTCTATCTTAAACTTCAAATTACTGTCAGTGCAATTCATTGGGTGAAGGTCACATAGAAACACCTTAATTTGTGGGCAACCAATTGAACTTAAATTCTGTTTTCTGTACACTCTTGGGGATTTTTCACATGGTACTTTTCCTCCATCCACCTTTCTTTCTAATACAATGCATTTTTTGATTGGCTAAATGTCCATATTTATGGAATATTCATTTTTTGATTTTTTGTTTGGTTTTGATTCTTAATGTGCAGAATCTAAGAGCAATCAATGTAGGGCCTTTTATGAACTTTAATTCATCCTTCTGGTTGTAAAAAACAATTACCTTAACTCATAAATTAGAAAGATATTTGTTCATTGCATTCTCTAAAGTCCTTAGTTAAAGTTTTCTTATTCTGTGACAACTGTTTATGGGATTTCTAAGGTGAGTGATAGAATTTTTACATTAGATGTTCATTCCAAAATATCCTTATTAGTTGATGCATTACTCAAAAGGTTTTTGTTAATTTGATGGAGCTAATAAAAGTATCTAGCTAAAGCTATAAATATCTTTACTTGTTGCAGGTACTTTCCAAAGTACTACTTAAAGGAAAAGAAATGATAAAAATAATTACAAATAATTAGCATTTATGATTCTCCGATGCATTTTTCATGTTTTATTCTACTTCAGCCTTACTTCTCAGTCCAACTTATTTTTATGATAATGCTCTGTTAATGCACTTTGTTAGTGAAAATATAGCTGCTTCATGTTGATGTTATTATGAGTTTGGTAGAAATTAGGCCGTTCAAATGAACTCCTGCTGACATAAATCACATACTTAATTTACAAAGTGAAGTCAATAAAGCCAAGTAAACTCTTAATAAATATTTTTATCCTTTCCAAAATATCTTTGCCATTGAGTGTAGGGAAAGACTTAGTTGTTACTTTACTTGCTATGGATAATTTCCCCTAGTCTGAGGGGAGATCCCATGAAACGGGAGCTAAGCACTAATATCGCCACCGCAATACTAAAGAAAAGCCCTCACCCACCTTTACTAGCTGTCTATAATTATTAATCCTTATAGATACAAAAATGTATGAGTAATAATTAAATATACTCTTTTAGTTATGACTAATAATAATCAAGGGTACATAATTCAAGAAAAGAAAAAGAAAACTTCAGTCTTGAAAAACTTAGCCACTCGGTACATTCTGACAAGTGCGTGAGTATTGAAGGCGAAGGAAGAGAGTGTGTATTGATAAAGGAGGCACCCCTCTCTGACTGGTTCTGTCAGCTCCCTCCTCTGAGCATCTTTTGGATTTCCTCACTCTCCAGGGGCTTGAATATTTTGAAAGAGATTGGGTTCATGAAAAATCTTATGATGTTATTTATTATCTTTTCTCCCTACCAAGAAAAACTGTTTGCATATAGATGGTTCAGTTTTGTCATAATTGTTAAAAATTATTCTAAAATTTTTAAGTTCAGAATATATTCCTCATGAATTTATAATGATAATATGTTTTGCATTTCACTTAAGAGCTCTCAAGTAACCAAAAAGCCTAACTGATTCTAATATGTACATCTGTGGATATTAATGTAAACTCCGTTTTCACGGTAAAACCGACCCAGTAGTGATTATAATTGTTTATAATACCCTCATGTAAGGTGACAAGAATTTTTCAAACCCTAGATTCATCATTCTTAAGGACTCATGTATTGTTTAAGATTTCTTGTGTAAATAAGGTAATTGGTTTGATAGACTCTCCCTTAACAATATGGATGGTACTCAATGGAATGGTTTATTGAAAATTATGAACAAAATTGGTGAAAGATGATGTTATTTAATGTGTTAACTTTAATTTTTTGCTGATAAAAACTGGTGTGGGACATGAAGCCTTTTGCTCAAATGCTATCATTTCTTTTGGTATAGTTGTGTGGGTTGCTATCTCAGGTAACCAACACAAAATGGTCCTCATAATGAGTCGTAGCTCACTCTGCATTTGCCGAGTCATGGGAATGCTCATTGGCAGGGTTCTCTACATACATAATAGCTATGTACGTACACATTGGGTGCACAATTTTGGCTTGAACTGTGTGCTCTGCAGAGAGGAGGTTGCGTGGGTTGCAGGCATGGAAGTGGATATTGGCGGAGAATGGAGATCCACGTGGATCTGTGCCCATCACCTACGGGCATATGGGTGATGACAGTGACTTGTCGGTGAGTTGCCTCAAAATTGAGATTTATGCTCACTTAAATCGGAGATTTCATTGTCACAACGTGAGAGATTGGACAAGTTAATAACAGTACCAAATCCAATTTAGTCGAGTGGTGATTTAACAAAAAACTTTCTGTTGCTATGGTATTTTTATTCATTAAAGAAATGGGGCATAACATTTGTTTTGCCCATTTGTGCAATAAGCCATTTGAACAAAATATAAGTGAATTCCATAATTCTAGAAGTAGTGTCGATACTTTCTTGAGTGCTTGATTTAGTAACTTTAAGCATTAATCAGGCCATGTAAATGAAGCCCAGATTTCATGTTTGCCATTTTCCTGCTGTGTTGTCTTGCTTTTAGGAAATTCTAAGTGGCTTAACCATTGTGGAAATAACTTTGATCATGTCAACATCAAAGAAATTTATAATGTGCAGTGAATTATATTTAGGTTTATTGTGGGATTGAATAAAGTGTCTTTTTGGGTGCTATGTGAATGCCAAATGTTTTTGTTGCTCACTTTGAGAAATGCTGACATTTGTTTAATTGCAATCACTTAACATAATATTCATGAGCACTTCAGATGAATTGTTCCAATGTGATTTAAGTGTATCATCACATGGTCATCTTTTTATGGTTGATAAGGACTGCTTGATATGTCAAAATTTTGCTGCAATGTAATGCAATGTAATCTCCTAAAATTGTCAGTATATTCTCTTCTTTGAATTAATTTTTTTTATATATATGTATTTGTGGAAAACTGGGCTAGTATCGGTTCTATAAAACAAGCTAAAAATGAAAACTGTGAGATTAGTGAAATCTTGGAAATGTGATGCCAGGAAAGAGTAGTTTTCTGAAAAATATAGTTATAATCAAGGAAATATATAATAAAATTTATCATGTGAGTTCTTGATATTTGGCAATTATCCAGGAAACACAACAAGAAAGTGCCATGGCTTATGTATGTAAATTAATAATGTCAAACTTCCAAGACACTGTGGGAGATGCTGCAACAGTAACTTTTGATGGAGTCATCTGCTAATATGCATTACATTGCAACAATTTTGGAGTGTAACAATCATTTGCCTTGACTGGGATTTGAACCTGGATCCCTCGATGGCTTCGGAGTGAAAGAGGATGCCCCAATAGCTTTACTGGCTGTAGCCAGACATCCGGGTTCAAATCCCAGTCAAGGCAAATGATTTTTACTCCTAGGAGTTGTTGCATTGTCAAACTTGTTGCCAAAGAATTTCTAACCAAAATCAACCGTAAATATCTGTGGGTTGCTGAACAGGTGATCAAATTTGTACACTATGGAATTCCTAAGAAAGTCATCTTGGATTGAAGATGCATGCTTCGGACGCTGAAATTTCTTACACTCTCTCTAAAGCCCGCTTTGTGGCCGGGGACCTGAATAAAGAGTTCAGAGTATACATCTGTGTACACACCACACAATCATAGTGAACTACCTTATTTAAAGATACTAAGTTTTCATTAAAGTTGGTCATAAGTTTGAGGTGAGAATTGTTGGCTAGTGGGTGAAGATATGGAAGGTGTATGGTGAAAGAATTGAGGGGAAGACTAGAAGATCTCAAAGGAAGGGAAAAAATTTTGCCAGTTTGTCTCCTGCGGAGAAATGACTTTTTTTTAATAAAGAAATTTTTTTTTTTAATTGTCCCATTAACTGCTAACCAGTAGTTGATGAGAGAACAAAACATGTTTTTCTAAAAAGAAGCAGTTAAAACTATCACGTTGATGGAAAAATATATTTTATTCTGTTTTATGCATGGATTTTTTCCCTTTTTGGAGCAGTTAGGAGCTCTTGATTTGGCAACGGACACAATTATCCATTTGGCTTATCCATTCTAAGTAACCTTCATTCTCAACTTGAAGTATTTTGCAAATGTAGTAGTGGAGGAAACTGGTTGAACTCAGGAAGTGAAAGATTAAATTCCATGGTAGTCATAATTTATAATTCACAAATTTCATGGCTTTACCCTGCTTTCAGTTGCTGTAAAAATTGTCCATAACAGAGCCTTAATATGGCAGAATCATATTCATCTTGGAAAGTTTTTGTTTCGACATGCAGCACAGCAATTTCCATGTAATTGACCCTGTATTTGGTGGAACCAGCCTTTCTGGAAAGCAAGCAATTAACTATTACTGAATGAATTAACTTAATGCCTGTGTATTATAGAATTTCATTCAAACCTAATTATGAGGTGCCTTGCTGTATTTGCAATGCGTGATACATTTTCAACTACAACTACAAGGAAGGGAATACTTGGTGGAATATGAATACCACTCATTGTCACTGAGGAACATGGCCAAAGAGGATATCCATTGTTTGAAATATTAAGAAGTTTATTTGCCCAGTAGAAACTATGTTAAACACTTGAGTTGGATAAATGAGTACGAGAATCATGTCGAGAGGAAACATTTCTGCAATAAAGATTAAGCAGTTTGTCATAAGTGATTGTTTAGTATGAACAGTAGTGCATAGTAAAAACTCACACCTACCGTAAACCAAGTCGTATGATTGCAGAAAAGACAAGTACATGACAGCATATGACAATGTATATGTATTAATAAATATTTAGTTTGTAATAGCTATCTATTGTTAATGTATTTGCTTGAATTTTGGATAGTAATGTTTGCATAGGTTAATGTTGTCAACTTATAAGTATGCATTCATAAAATGCTATAAAAAGGCTTATTTTTCATACTACATATTTTTTCAATGTGCAGTATTCAAAACTGTGTATGATGAAAACTTATTTATAGCAGGAATTAAAATGGCAGGTGCCAGATAGTTCTGCTGTGCACAGAATTTATTTAATCGGCCTTTGACATTGGTGGCATCACGTTTCCAAGAATTGCATGGAGAAGTCTTGTGAGATTTTCTTGACTCATATTCATAATGTTGATTTTACTGCCCTCAAAACTATTTACCTTAATTGTTTTAAACTCCTAAATGTATTTATCCTGTTATTACTGAGTTAAATTATGGACCTAATTTACTCCAGTCATAAGACATACCTGTTAATTACTGTCATCTCTCTTGTTTTCATTGGTGAAAATGGACCAGCATGACTATGGCCCCTCGTTGTGCGAGTCTGTTATTCACATTAAATCTAATGCCCATGAAGCACATGCCTGAATTATTTCTATTCTTCGTTTGAGTTAGTATGAAAACCTAAAAAAATACTATTTTCCTGAAATATTCTACATTTCTAAACATTAACAAAATATGGTGCATGCTTTTCTGTGACAAGATATTTTATCTTCTAAGAGCACAAATTTGTCTAAGATGTGAAAGGATTGAAATGCTGTTTTTGCTCTTTGTAATCATTATTTTATGCTAGATTAAGTATTCGTTTACAATCTGCAGGAAGTGAAAGTGTTTGTGATTCCTATTTTTGTATTGATCTTCCATAGACTGAACACCTGGAGATGCTGCTATCACTACTCACTGAAAAAAATTTTGGTTTGTGTTCCACAAAAAATAGATAAAAATGGGTTTTGATATTTTTCAGTGACCAGTTATCTTCCTGTCAAGCACCATAATTAATTAGTATGATGACTGAATTAAGTAGAATATAGTTTCTAATGGTGAATACCAATTTTGAACCTATTCTGAGGAGTAACTTGCCAGTCGAGTAACTTCTTGTGAGAGCATTAATGTTGATGGTGCTTTAGGTCTTTGGCACTTGTCATATCAATGCATGCCAATTTTTGCTGCTTTCATTGTGCATGTTTGATTTCAATCTGTTCAGTGTGTGAGCATCCTAACTATGGTACTGCTTTTTAACTGTCCGTTCTCTCATAACTATGATAAAATAAAAATGCTAGGTAAAAAAATTGTGAAAAACTGACTCAACAGTAATCCTCTTGCTCTCAAATTTGGGATTATTGGCCATGCATTTTTAGATTCCCTTTTTAGTTACAAAAATTTGAAGGATAACTGATGCATTATGTCCTTGCTCATTTCTTAGGTGTGTAATTTGTATTGTCTGTGAGGCCTTAACAGATACTTTTGTGCTTATTTTTTCCTCATTTAGTTCACCGAGGACCAATCATCATCCATAGCAATTTTGTTCTCACCCAGTTAGACACCAAAGGTAATCCGTGTGAGTTTTTTCCTTGGTGCGGAGAAAGTTGGTGATGATAATGTTAATGGGTTTTGTGATGCATGAGCATTATTTGACGATGAAAAAGTTGTGGCTGAATGGCACGGAGAGGTGCAGTGGTCAGCTTGCCATTGGCAGGAAATCCATCCTCAGTTCCTCACTCCTCCACTTTTCCTATTAGAAAGTCAGCACTTAGCAATTGGATTTGTGTAGTTGGGAGCAGAGACACTGTTATTCTATTGCAATATAATCCACTGGTATTCTAGCGATAGACTGAGAATGAATACTATCCAGTATTTCAATTGAAAGGACACAATTATTTAAATGCACACAACACACACACAACCAGCTTTGTTTCAATTTTGCCGAATTTTCACAATTTGTGGATGGTTATCATGGGACACACCAATTCTCAATACATATTCCTATCATATTTAGTTGTGTCATAACTCATTATCATAAGTCAAGAGGAAGTATATTTTGAAGGTCTAGTTCTAATCTTCCGAACAGAACATTTCCCTGACCACTGGCCTTTTATTTGCTTTAGATTGCCATTTTTGAAATTCCCTTTTATCACCTGAGGCCTGTTTACTGAAACATTTAGTATACATTTGTTTTTATATTCTTATTGATTAATGACTTAATTTATTTGCTTTTGTGATAAGATGCATCCTTTCTGTTGCACTTTGAGGGTCATGTATTATTGCTTTCACTGTTTGCACACGTAATAATTTGTTCATCTGCACTTAAAAATTTTGTGAGGTAAATTTTCAATCTATGGGAGTGAATTTTCATTCTTTATCTGCAGAGAAATCAGCAATTTTTTTGTAAGATTCCTTGTGACTCTCGTGACTCTGTGGATAATTGTCTTCAATTGAGTCGATGTAGTCTGTTTATTAAATGAAGAATACAATGTATCTTTCAAATGTCCTTTATTTACGTACAACTAGTTTCAACACTCAAGCATCATCACCTGATGATAACACTTGAGTGTTGAAACTAGTTGTACGTAAATAAAGGACAGTGGAAAGATACATTGTATTCTTCATTTAATAAACATGAATTTCCACAAAGTTGAGCCGGGAACAATTGGATATTGTCTGTTTTTATTTTGATGCAGTACCCATAATGTTCCATTCTCAGCTCCTTAAGATATGGTTTAGCCTAGAGGTCACAATGAAACATGGCTTTTACCAAAAACTTCAGTGAGTGGCGGTAAATTCTCTCCAAACTGAGTGCCAATTGGCCAATAGTTTCTTGGCAAAAGTCTTTCTTGGCAAAAATCATCCAGTTCCTGGAGATATTTTTGGTTCAGGAGGGACATGGTGCACAACCTAATCAAAAGGAAAGAACTTTGCCATTTTATTATTTTTGAAGACTAAGTATTTTATAAATTACACTGATTTAGAAAAACACGAGAGGAAAATAGGTCTCAGTGAATTATTTTAGCCATTGGTATGCACAATGCATTCACTATTTTCAGGGAACATGGACAAATAAATAGGTATTTTAAGAGAGAAAATATTAAGAAAAAGGATGGAAGGGCTGTGGTGGGGTTATGTGAAAACTAGTCCTGATATTTATGTGGAATTTCGCCTTTTACAGGTCAAATATTTGAATTCACGGAGAATATTGAGGACGAATGAATGACTAGAGTTTCAGGAAACATTTAATGGTTACCCTGGACATTCATTCTATCCAGTTGTTGAAGTTACATCTGTATGGGACACCCTGTGGTGTAGTTGTTCCTATAGATATTATTAATGCCTTATATCAGTGTCATTTTAGAAGTATGTATGGTAGAAGTGACAATCAGTTAAGTGAGGCACAGCTGCTGGTTATAAGATGTGAGGGATGATATGAGATGTGGGGGTATGCCCCAAAAATATTTATGAGTCATGAAAGAGAATGGTGATTATGGTATCTTCTTGATTTTTCTTTGAAGATGATGTTTGTCATGATTTGAACAAATTATTATTATACGAATAACAATTGGTTAACGATGAGATATATCCTCATGCTTTTCTCTCGATCTTTTTATGTAATTGAGAAGTGACCCTTCCCACTGTAAAACTTCGACTAATCACCACCTGGCTATCTACCTTGAGATTCCATGGATGCAACATCAGCAAACTGAGACATGGGAAACGATAACATTAGGTTGTTAAATATGCTAAATAAGCTTGTATTAGCGCAGAACTTTCCAAAATCCAATTTCAAAATCCTTATTTGTATGCCTTCATACTTTCATGTCTTTCATATTTTCCCCAACTTCAAACTCAAGCTATTAATTATGTATGCTCTCCTATTAAAAGAATGGTCAGGGTAATGATTAGACAATTACACTTTTGTATCTGGCAACTTTACTTCCTAGCAACTACACATTCGTGGGGGATAGCTTACTGCTTGTGACTACCAATTCAAAGAGAGATTGAGAAATGAAAGCTGAATGGATGAATTCCAATTTTGGAGCAAATGGACCTCAGTAATACTCCATAGTGAATCACATTGGCCGTATTATCTGGATAAAAGTACAGCCATATCACAGGAATGATGCTCTCTTGCATCTCATCATCTCATCTAGGAATCTGATGTTTCCACAACAGAGTGTTGAGGGATAGTGATGCAGTGATGGAAATTCCAGTGCAAATCCCAATAAATGGTCCCTTCATAATTTTCAACCTCCCCTTTTGAGTGCTTGTTTCACTCTTGGATGATCCCTTTTTTGCCACTAGATTCTTCTTTTGCAATTCCATATTTTACTCTTTCATGATTTTTACAAGAATGTAGACCATATAAATTTTTACTTGTCATGTGACTTTGACCTATAAATTGGTTAAATACCGATTTATTACCACCTAACTGGAGAATAGGTGCTGAGCATTAGGCTTATTTATGTATTAAACTTTCTTATGCCCACATCAACATCACAACGAGTTTTTTCGTTCATAGTGAGTTTTCTCAGGACTGATAGAATTTCATTTTCTTCTCTTTTGAATCTTCCAATCGACAAGAATATAGATGCATACTTTCGTGCAGAAACTGTGAGAAACTCTAATTCACTGGTTTCTCTGGATGTAACAGACTTTTTAAAACACCAAAATACCATATGTTTCGAACTCCACCTACATAAGCAAAGGTAAATAATTTCTATTCCTCTTTAACTTCATTTATAATATTAACGTTATCCAGCCTCTCATCATACGAGGAAAACTCTTCTCTCCCTAGAGTGAATTCACCTGTTTGACCAATTATTGCCAATAATACGAAACCACTAAGCGCAGTTAACAGTTTTCCTGGTCCACACCTTTTTTATTTATTTATTTATTTTATTTATTCAGTATAAGTCCGAAAACAGCACATTTTGGCCTTTACATCGAACTATTAACAACGATAATAATGTCACATTTACAAACACCCAAGCCCTAGATAGAGGGAAACTCACCCAGGCGGGAATCGAACCCGCGACCCTTGGAATGGCAGACGAGGACGTTACCCCGCCGCCACCGGGGTCGGCTTTTATATATTAGGTGAGTACATCAGAAAGTGATGCATCAGTGGAAGAAACAACTACCTTTCTCTGGCCATGGGACATGATATCAGATCACAACACTTGGTTGACCGGCTAACTAAAGCTGGAGCATCTGCTAATTTAACTGATTAATGAATTCCCAATCCTATTATTCAAATACATGCGCAAATAGTGTTAGGTAGGGTACAAAGCCCTAGCATCAGTCTACCTTGAAACAATAAAATGAACATCAATAAAAAATCGTAAGCTGCTGCAAAAATATAATGCACACGTTATAATGGGCAGCCCTGTATGGCAGCTCTGCTGACCACTGTCCATCTTATTCTTTCTCCATTAGCTGTACTTGTGCCGTATGGGATACACTTACATGTACAGGTTCCTAATAATAACTTATCCCTCCAATCTATGCCTACCTTCTGTACACTACACTAATTGATTGCATCCAATTTACTTCGTCAAATGCCTTCTTCAAATCTGTGTAGCAGGCAAATACATCCTGCTATATGCCTTTCAATAAATGACCTCATTTACATGCCTGAAGTGCATTTACCTTTTTATATTATAATCAGGTATGTATCTGCATATGCTATACTCACAAACAGCATATTCTCTTTATATGTCTAAACTTGGTCTAATACCTTTTCCATTGAGTTCTTGTATGTACTCTTTCCGTCTCTCCTCCATTTCTTTTGCATCCATTAATATTTTCCTTTCGTACATCCTAATGCATGTGCAGATTTTCCTTTCTTATTAGCGGACACTTCAATCTTCCTGAGCTGTGCACTCATAAACTCTCCATTTCCTCTCTCTGCTCTTCCCACCATGTTCCTTTGGCCTCATTAGTGATCCACCATAACTTAATATTGAATTCTTTGTACTTTCTCATTTTTAATTCTATATTAAGTTTTTTCCTTGTCATGCTTTCACTTATGTTTTTAACCATCTTTTCTGGAATCCATGGCATTCCATCATCATTTATCTATTTATCATTCTGATTGTTTACTTTGTAACTTTTATTACCCCTTTTTTAAGATATTCCCTTCTTTTTTTACTCTATCCATCCTTAACTTCTTGCTAAACAATTGATCAACTCCCATCCGTTATTCCTTTCCTTTTGTCTCTGTCCAAGTGTCCATGTTCTTATCCTTCCCTTTTTTGTCCTCTTGACTCTAATGTTACATTTAGCAAGCACTATATTAAGATCTAAGTGGGTTTCTGCTCTTCGGAAAACTGAAAATCCGTGATACTGTCTCAAAAGCTATGTCTAGCCATAATATAATTTAACTGATATATTGGTTATGCTGTCTCAAAAGTTATGTCTAGCCCTAATATAATCTAACTGATATCTCTCAGAATCCTGATGCATTGGTCATGTTTGCCACCTCTACTGTGCTGCTTAAAATAGGTGTTAGTTGCGAATAAGCCATTTCTTCTACAAAGTTCTCTGTTGTTTTCTCTCCATAGTCTTATCATATTCCTTAACCCTACTCCCCATTTCTCCCTTTCACCACCCCAGCATTCCAATCTCCATCACTGTCTAGTGCTCCTCCTTTCTTATTTCATGTAGTTAATCTTATATATACACTCTGTTTCTTCTTTCTGCTCTATATGTACTATCCTTCTTCCTACCTTATTGTTTAGTACTATTACTATCCCACACCATTTCTCCCCCCTTCATCATATGTTGCTTGATAACTGCCATTCCAATAATCCACTTCATCTTTATCTCTCACCTCTCATAGCCCTCACACATCTGTATTTTCTCTCTCCATCTCCTGCATGATATTTTGCAACTTTCCTCTTCTTAATTTACAAAGTATTTATTCCAACAGTTTTGCTTATCTCTCGTGTCTTCTTTTCTGCTGCCATTTATTCGATTTTGCAAGGATTCAATGTTATAATCACCATGAAGCTCTTTCCCCCCACTCCCAGGCTCCACACCCTCTTCAGTGGGCCGAGTATCACAGTTGCAAGGACTCATTTTCATATATTCTGCCATCATAATTCCATGAGAAGAATAATTAGGTTATATCCCATTGCCTTCCCCATATTACGTCATCACTTCTAATTGTTGTCCTGCTGGGATCAGATCCTTCAGCAACCTTCTCATTTGGGAACAGGCACTGCCTGGATTACCATTCATGTCGTTTCTACCCTTTAATTAATGTTGCATGGGTGGAACTACTGGGAAAAGTTATCATTCCTGCTGCCAGTGCAGCTCTAGGAGTCATAAGGACATGCAAGCCCTCTGCCGTTTCAAGGCTGTAGTCCATGGGGAGAGAAATATAAAATATACATGATTAAAAATTTTGTGATAGTAATAATTGTGGTGTGTAAAATGGCCGTTGTAATTCAGTTTAACCCATTTCATTTATTTTTGTGATGTAGTTATAATTTTATAGGTGCAAAAGTTGAAAAAATGTGAATCTTCTTATAGTGTAAGGTTAGAAGCAGGAAAGTGAAAGAAACCAAGGTATGTAAGAGGGGCTGAAGGATCAGTTAGAAATTGAGTAATGATTCAGAACAGATGATATGAAAGATTAAGGTTTTAATTCAAGATACTTGAGAAGAGGAAGAGTGAAGATGAAATTTATGTATTTAAGCAGGGATGTACCAAAGTACAGCATGTTTATTGCATTGAATGAGACCAAATATGGAAATAACATGTAGGATCACAATAGATGAAGATCCATCATCATTTTACGAGTATTGTATTTAATGAAATGGCTATACTACCTTGATCAAAAATTTCCCGGAATTTATTCAGAAAATTAAAAATACAAGTTTATTCATCTAAATCTATATTGTCCCCTTCAAAGTAATCCCCATCGACTGCAACACACTTATGCCAGCGCTTGATCCAATCCTCGAAACAATTTTTTATATTCGGTTTTCGGTATGTCCATCAGTGCTTCCTGCGATTTTTCCATTACTTCCTCTCGGCTGCTAAAACGCGTTCCCCGTAATGGTTTTTTAACTCGATTGAACAGAAAGAAGTCACAGGGAGCCAAATCAGGTGAATTCGGTGGCTGTTGGATGGTATTTGTTGCATTTTTCGTCAAAAAATTACGAATAATGATAGCGCTGTGCGACGGTGCGTTATCATGGTGCAAAATCCACGAGTTTTCTGCCCACATTTCTGGTCTCTTTCGGCGAATTGCTTCACGCAAACGTCTCATAACGCCCAAATAATACTCTTTGTTTACTGTCTGGCCTTCTGGCAAAAATTCATGATGCACTACACCGTTGTAATCCATGAAAACCGTCAGCATTGCCTTCTTTTTTGACTGAAAACGACGTGGTTTTTTTGGTCTCGGCTCATTTGGTGAACGCCATTCACTTGCCTGATGTCTGGATTGCGTGTCGTACTCATAAACCCACGTCTCGTCTCCAGTAATGATCCTTTTGATGAATGTGGGATCGGATGCAGCCTCGCAAATCATGTCTTTTGCGACGTCAACACGGTCTCTTTTTTGCATGAAATTGAGGTCTTTTGGCACCAACTTTGCTGCTACACGACGGAAACCCAAATCATTAACCACAATGTCTTGGGCGGATCCATAGGCAATGTTCAAGTCCTCCGCTATTTCTCTGATGGTTAATTTGCGGTTATTGACCAACATTTCTTTTACTTTATCAATTTTTTCACCGACTTTCGATGTCGATGGTCTGCCACTGCGTTCATCATCTTTGATTGACTCACGACCACTTCTGAACCGCTCGTGCCACTGGTAAACGACCGTTTTTTTTAGAGAATCGTTGCTGAAACACTTTTCCAACATTTCCAACGTCCGTGCGCCACTAAATCCGTTTTTTACGCAAAATTTAATACAAGTTCGTTGTTGCAAATTTAAATCCATTTCTGCAATTGTAAAAAATCGCCAACACACACAGAGATAGATGTACTCTTGGCTACGTAACTTTTGCAAATGTCAAGTTATGACACTAAGATTTAAAGGGAATATCAACAACAGATGTACCAATTTAACAAAAAACACAGAACTCAAATCGGAACGATGGGAGCGCCACACGGTGGTTATTCCGGGAACTTTTTGATCAAGGTAGTATGTATGCCCCCTAGATAAAGGCAATATTATTATTACAGTTTAATTTCAAACAATAGAACCTATTAAAAGATAAGTTTTGGGTATGTCTAAAGCAGGTTTTTTAAAATTTAATCGAATTAGCCAATTTTTTCACGAAAGCACAGTCTTAAATAGCTGATAATTCAATAGAATTAGATTCGGAGAAGAGATGCTGAAGGTTATGGAGTCATAATTGTCCACAATAACAGCCTTCATCGTCACACGCTTTTTTTTACAATATTAAAGATGGCTGATTTAAAATTAATCTACATATTGTGTGTTTATAGAAAAAAATAATTCTCTCTCGGCTTAAGTATTATGAAAGATTTCCTATGTGTAGGAATTTGCATTACTTCTTAGATGGAACCATAGTAGTAATATCTAGGTTTGTCAAAATAAATACCTTTAAATGTTGTGATTCCTCTGTAAGAGGCATTCAATTTGAATGTGTCAGTCTTAATTCCATCAAAAGAATAATCAAATGGGTAGTTTTTTTGCAATAATTAGAATGTCACAGGATTACATGGAATAGGGAACTTATTGATGATTATTGCTCATGGTGAAATATTATCGATACAACTTCTCTCAACCCAATTTCAGCTGTAGATTAGATGACAATTTGTGGAGTTTAGGAAATATTATTTTAACTAGTCAGAGAAGAAATAGCCCTACTAATAATAATTTTTGTTTTGTTAATAATAAGTTGAACTTCAATAAGTAAGTAAGTAAGTAATTTTATTTGCCCAGCAGATTTGTACAATTGTAAAAAACAAGGACAGATATAGGACATGTCAATGTTATACAAAGAAATGATAAATACTAAGTACATGTTTAAATACAAAGAAACTCATGGGACAAGAAGTTCATTAATAGAATAAAACATTTTACAGAGTAAATATTTCTGAAGGTTGAGCTTAAATATAGGCAGCTTATGTTGTGCTTTCAGTTCTTTAGGAAGTTTATTAAAAATCATGAGGCCCATATGTTTAGGTCCATGGGTGGCGGTACAGGTTCTGACAAAGTTTTGGTAGAGGTCAGCAGAATGCCTTGTGTTATAATTGTGAACATTGGCATTGGAAAGATAACTAGAGAAGTTGCTTTTGACGTACAAAGATGCACAATACATATACACACAGGGAATGGGTAAAATTTTCAATTTTTTAAAAAGGGGACGACAGGATGCTGCATGAGTAGCAAAGCAAATAAGTCGGATGATCCGTTTTTGAATTTTAAATATAATATTTGCATTAGGTGAAGGGCCCCATAAAAGAATACTATAAATAACATGAGAGTAAAATTCACTAAAATAAAGAGACAATAAGACCTCAGTATTGACGGTATGCCTAATGAATCTGATAAAATGACAAAGTGAACTCAACTTATTACGAAGTTTGAGAATATGGTCATCCCAAGACAGACGATTGTCAATAGAGATGCCTAGAAAACATGAATTACTTTTTTGTACAATAGGTTCGTTATCAATATTTACGGTTATGCAAGCAGCCGATTTATTCTTATTAGCAAAATAAATTAAAGAAGATTTACTAACATTGAGGAGGAGGGAATTGAGGAGACACCACTCATGTAACAGCTGGGTAACGAAAGCAGAGGTTAATATTAGTGTGTCTACAGAGGAGGCAGACACGAGGACATTTGTGTCATCAGCATAGACAACAGGCAGCACGCCTGGTACAGAGTTCAGTAATGTTGGTAGATCATTTACGTACATGAGGAACAAGATTGGGCTCAGGACAGATCCCTGGGGTACACCACATAGTACACTTTTTACTGGAGAAAGGAACTCTCTTCCTTGTTTACTTAAGGCTACACATTGTTTTCTGTCCAGGAGATAGGATCTAACCCAGTCTAGGGAAGTCCCTCTTATTCCCAGGCATTCAATTTTTCGAAGTAAGAGGTTGTGATTGACAGCATCAAATGCCTTCGAAAAATTGAAAAATAAGGCAAGAGATTCAGATCTATTGTCCAGATCAGAAGTTATTTTGTTAACTGCTTGATATATAGCTGTGGATGTAGACCTGAGTTTTCTGAAACCATGTTGGTTGGGAGAAAGTAAGTTATGGGATTCCAGAAATAATATTAAACGATTGTAAAAAATTAATTCAAATATTTTACCAAATTGGTTGAGCAATGAAATGGGCCGATAAGAATTCATATCATCTTTACGTCCTTTGCCCTTGTAAAGGGGCAAGACTTTCGCTACTTTCAAGGTGGCAGGGAATTTCCCTACCTTTAGAGATTTGTTAATTAAAAATAATAATGGATGCTTAATTGCCTCGTAAGATTTCTTAAAAATAGTGGCTGGTATTCCATCAAGACCTGCAGAGTATTTATTATTAATTTTGGACATTGCCTTAGTTAATTCATGTCCCGAACAGGGATATAAGAATAGCGAGTTACAAGAGTTGGAAGTAAGGGGATATTTGCCACTGTTACACTGATTTGTAGGAGTTATCTGAGATAGGTAATGTTCATTGAGGGAGGATGCCATCTGTATAGTATTTTGATTATAATGAAGATAACATTGAAAAATTGATAGGAATTGAGGTAAGATAGGTATTGAAGTAGGAATTGATAGGTAAACTCTGATAGCCAATAAATATTATAGGCTATAGGAATTTGCCAAACTTTTGCTTTCACAGCCAACAGCTCTCGTCTTCTTTCAATGATAACCTTAATAAACCCACTGATTAGGTTGTTCAGCCATAATGTAGAGCACATCTAATAGAAAGATACATTCATCATATAAAGTGGAATTTATAAGCCAACATCATTTGTAAACATTCAAGTACCTATTTAATGCAATCATTGAAAGTTAAAATTCTTTGTATTAGTGATGGCGTGACAAATTAATATTCAGGTCATTGGAAGAACTTTCATGTGTACAAGGATTTATGCAACTCTTGGCATACTTTATCTTTGCAAATAATCCTAATTGTCTTTTTGACAACTTGTATTTACATTGCTCATTAAATATGAGGCCTTCCAAAAAAGTATTTGTCCTGCAGTAGTGATGCTAGGGTGGCACCACGGCACACAGCGGAAGGAGGCAGCTTAATGTGTGGACTTGAATTTTTTTCAACACTTTCGTGTCATCCAGTGGCTGACTTCAGAGTGAGGCACTGTCACACGTGTTCACCGCTGTGCGATTTCTCTCAAGATCTCCAAACGAATTGATTTTGTTGGTTCACCCTGGTATTACGGTGCTCAGAAACTCGGGATCAGCGTTGGTAGTGTCGAGCAGGTCCTGTGCTGGAGTCAGGTATGTACTGACATAAGACCCAGCAAGATCAACTCTTTCAGTCACCTTGAAGGTGGAGAACATTTGAAGCATGTGCATGAAGCTGTCTCCTGTGTTCCACTGTGTGCAGCGGTGCCACTCTAGCATCACCACTCTGCGTGGTAAGATTCAAGGTCGGATGCACTTTTGACAGGCCTCGTATGTGTTATATTTTAGCCAGAATTAAGTGTACGTATGTTATTTAACAATTAGAAACTTCTAATTAGTTGATTTATTCCCTATGCATCAGCAAGCGAAGGGTATTGACCACATTAATTAGAGTAAGATTCAGGGCTGTCTTTAAGGATAATTAGGCACATATTAGTATGCGCATGTAGGTGTGTACGAACCCTGGAAAAACTGTATATATATATATATATATTTTCGGAATCATGTTTCACCTGTTGTCCAACCATCCTTAGTCCAAACCTAACATTAAATTAAGATTAACTACAAGGAAAAAAAAGGTTGGACATTTTGCCATCATTTTTATTGTAAGGAAAATTACAGAAATCCTCCTGCCAAATTCGGAACTCGCTGTAACCAATCCTTCCTTAATAGAAATATTTGTCTATTATCCATCGAGCAACTTTCTATTTCTCATAGTGTATAATAGAGTAAATTGAACTATGCCTAATAAAACCATCCATTTTTTATGGGCAGCGAAGAAAAAAGTCTTATATAAGATTACTTTTCGGGTCAACATTTTTCAACAGATTCAGGTGAGATAAAGAGGAAGTTTTTCATTATGAGAAAAAATACGAATTTGCACTTTTCCACAGGTTTATTGGAAATTTACAATGTGTTTTGGTTCGCAGAACCATCTTCAGGTACAAGGTACTTCTTCCTGTACCTGAAGATGGTTCTATGAACCCAAATGCACCAAAATTTTTTTTTCCCACTATTTACTCTTGTGTGGTACATTATTATATTATGGATTGCGGCAACATAACTTCCTTTATTTCAAACGCAAAACGGTTTCAAAAAAGGAAGTTATGTTGCCCCACCCTGTATAATTTGTATTATATTTTGATCTTGATTCTAAATGATCACTAATTATTGTATAGGTAATCAATTCATTTTTTGTGTGCCTTAATTAATAGACATGTAAGAAGCAGTTAGTTAAATAACACTCCAAAAGTATCGAGCAGTGAATTCATCACTTTTATCATTTTTCCTGTGTCATACATCATAGTATTTAGGTAAATGAGGCTTCCCATTTTTTGATGCTTCAGTATGTATTTCCATTTCAAAAATCATCAAATCACTTAAGTGCAACAGATAAAAGTTAAAACAATGAGTTGATAGTTGATTACATTAAATAGCCCACTTTTTCTGCCCAAAATGTAGGAATCAGTGCATATTAGCTAAGAATTAAATTGTCATAATGGAAAGTGTACTTCACCAATTAGGTAAATAAATCAATAACTTAGGCCTGTACTTTACCTCTACATTTTCATTACAATGTACTGTTCATTACATTTTGACGTAATACATCTGTAAGGAATGTACAGATTGTTATAAAAGTATAGTAGAAAATAATAAACCTAGGTTATTAACTCACTCTTAATTTCCATTAGTTAGTGCCTGCCACAGTATCCAAGATTTTTAATCAATTAGGTATGTTGTTGGCATTTGTTGAAAAGACAGCAGAGGCTTAACAAGTTGTTTGAATTGAAATTTATAAAGTAAGCAATTTTGAAAGGTTGTTATGAACTTCTTGGTCTTGTTAGTTCAATAGTTTCAGCCTCAACTTTGTGGAAGTTCATTTTAATAAATGAAAAAGAAACACTTTTTGTTCCAATCCACCACTTTATTACAGGTACGACTAGTTTCGACGCTACGGCGTCATCCTCGGGTACCAGAGGATGACGCCGTAGCGTCGAAACTAGTCGTACCTGTAATAAAGTGGTGGATTGGAACAAAGTGTTTCTTTTTCATTTATTTCTTGGTCTTGTATTTGTTTATAGGTATTCTATGCATTTAAAGGTAGGTTTCAGACAGTCCCTAACGACTTTTTACTTCTAAGTACTGTGAGAACTTTCTCTTCTTCGCTGCACATTCATTTTTCTTCATTTCAGCATAATTTCTTCTTGCAGACTTTCATTGCTATTGTTTGCTTGTGGTGAATCGTCATCCCATGCCCTTCATATTTTCCGGTAAAATGCTCCATAATAACATCAACCCTTTGACTGTCTGATTCACTTTTGCTTGATCATCTGCAAACCTGACTTAATCATCTCACCTCCCACTTCAATTCTCAGTTCAAGCCCTTCCCTTGCCACCATGAACATTTTCTCAGAATGAACACTGAAAAATAGAATGCCAGCAAAAACCAGCAGTAACATGCAACTTAGCTGCATTCCTCTACCAATCACTGCCCATCCTAATTCTCCCCATGCTACCCTTGCTAGCACCATCTGATTCAAGTAAACCTTGAAGACATCCTGATTATATTTAATATTCTTTTATACCAATGTTCTCATCATTCCAGTGATATATCACGTGTTTCTCTCCACTTTCTGAGCCCAAACTGACCTTTGCCTAGGAGATAGTTCGCACTCTTTTATAGCCTTCTATTAATGGTTCTTAGAACTATCTTTGCTGCATGTGAAATTAAATTGATCATCCTATAGCCTCACTTTCAGCATCAAAATTGACTGATGAATATCTTCTGGCCATATTACATCCTCATAAATACTGCGTATAAGTTAAAGAATCCCTTTCTTCCATATTTATCCAAACTCTTGTAATTTCACTAGCATATTATGTATTTCCACTGCCTTGTTTGTCTTAAGCTCTTGTAGCAATGTGTCTCCCTAAATAATATTGCTGGAGTATCCTGATATATTTCACGTGCCCTTCTTATTTTTAAACTTGTCAGCCCTTCACCATAAAGCTCTTCCATGTATTTTTTTCACTCTCCCTGGATCCCTTCTGGCTCTATTTATAACTTCCCCATGTTATCTGTAATGGTAGTTGTATTTTATCCCTTGCCACATCCCAACATTTCTCATAACTTCTTGTATAGAGTTTCTATTTTCCCTGGTATCTGAAATTTCTCCATATTCTCCATCTCATTGTTCAGATGTCGCCAGCACATTTCCTTGGCCCTGTTAGTTTCTCTCTCAAGTTTATTCTTTAGTGGTCCTGCATAAGCTATAATTATTAAAAACTAATCCAGTGTCTAATGAAGTATTGAGTTCTTCTTCCTGCCTTCATTGTCCTTCTGATGGGTGTTAGGTAAGCCCATTGGAATGTACAGCCTATATAATAATAAGCAGACTCGAGTAGAGCTTGCAGGTTAAATCAATGCTGGAGTAGGTTGTCTATACTAGACAACTATATAATTGGCAGATTGTATTCTACACAGTTTTTATATTATCATAAACTGTAATATTGATAGGTATTAGCCTCTTCATTAAAGTAATATGTACACTAGAGTAATCAACCCGAACAGTGATGTAAGGGGTCCATTATTAGAACAAAACCAACCAGTGGTTCTTCTGCCTGTTGCTTTGTTGACTCTGAATAACTTCTGGCTGATTGCATGGTTGTTACCCTGGCAACAGAGCTGTTAAATCTCTGCATATCAACTGGTGATGGTAGGGTCTGCGCTTGCCATGGATGTAATGTGTGATAGGGTATCAGGCTTTGATTCATAGGAGAGAGCCTGACGGATGGCTGCCACATCCAAGGAAGGCAGAGTGCAAATTACCCACTCCCGGAACAGGGAGGTAGAGACCAAAAATAACAATATCGAACTCATCCAAGGCCCTGTAATCACAATGAGAACACTTTAAATCCTTTGATGAGGATCTGTTGGAGGAGAAGTTGGATGCCAGCAGCCACAGTGATTCTAGCTCCAATTGCATGCATTTAAGTTGTTTTGTTTAAAAGGCTCATAGTGTGAGGTGTGTCTCGGATGGTCAGTTGGCTGCTTTTGGGTGCTCAACTGGTCAGTCTGGATATCCTGCCGTATAGGTTCACAAGGCTCCAGTATCCTCCTTTGGTCCTGTTAACCAAGTGCCCTGGGGTTTTACACGTGAGGGTAGTACTCACTTATGAAACATAAACTCAAACATCAAGATAGGGGTGTTTCTTTCTCAATGCTACATTATGTACGGGTTTCGATGGAATGTCTGGTACTCAAAAGCTTGGTTGAAGCTGAGGGTGCCAGGAGCCGTCAACCAAATCACACCCTGGCCTTCCAGTATCCTAGCCCAATCCTCAACCCACTAGGCTACCCAACTCGCACTAAAGGAATTCAGCTATTAAAATTGGTGGGAAACAGGTACATATAAATTAAATAACACATGAAAATTTGTTTTAGACCTAAGTTGGATTCCATGTTTTTCAAAGCTAATATATATTTAATATGTTCAAGTATATTTGAACAATGTGGACCACTGAATATTGTGCAAAACTTTTGAGTTAAGCAAAGAGCCATATCATCATACGGTGAATGCAAGAAAAGTATACGCTAAAATAATATGAGGAGTAGTAATGCAAGGATGTGGTCTTTCTCATCATTATTTTGCATGCATGTACATGGAAGAAAGAATGAAGGAAACACAAGAATGAGAACCAAAGCAATAATGGTGATGGGAAGAAATTCAACTGCACGAGAAATTTGTGGTTGTCTGCAGTTTTGATTCTCTTCATTTAATAGAATGTCATATATCCCGTTGTACCAGAATCGCATCCAGGTATCAATGCATTCATAGCAGGGTATCTAGGAGATTTACAGGCTCCTCTGAGCTCCAAGGAGCAGCTACTTCAAGGATGTAACGTGAAAGTTAGTAGGTAAATAGGAAGGAAATTTATAATCGTAGTTTACTGGAGAGAAGAAGTTAGCTACCATATGAATTTACGTTGAGAGAAACAGGAAAATTTCACCTATTTGAGAAACAGCATATCTTAGAATGGAAGGAGTGTGATGCATCGAGTGCGCAAAAGCTGTAGTAGGAATGTATTAATGAAGAGGCAGTTATGACGCTCCAAAAAATACCTCATTCATTTGGATTTTTATGTTGGAACAATATGAAAGGTATTCTATTTTTAATAATCGCCATAACAATGGTTGAGTCATTTTTCAATTTGCTCTTCATTCATGGAAAGTGTTCTACATAATTTTTATTCGGCATTACAATAGTATGAAAAACTAATCATTGATATTTGTCGTGTACACACGAGTATTGATTACCTGGCAGGGTGAAGTGGGTCAAAACATTTATCATTGGACCAGGACTATAGTACTTATATATGTTTCACTTTGTGAAGGTTGCATTATGGCACACGAGTGATTGTGAAGTATGGATAATAGTGAAATATTCAGCCCCTTTCCACCATAATGCGTGAATCATTGTTTTAAGACCTCTCTAAATGGTTTATTTGGCATGCTTTCCACTCATGAA